>NC_141470.1:40023023-40488023 GCF_009769465.1 Tauraco erythrolophus
AAAGTATTAATGAAAAGGATACCGATGCATGAGGAAATAAAGATGCCTTATCTGCATTTGGACTAGTGTCTGAATTTAGTGGTGAAACAGCAAAAACTGTCTTTATGTGCTTCACAACGCATAAGACTCAAACACTACAGGAATCCTGTAACACCTTACGAATCTTGTAGGGGGCCTCAACATAAGCACATGCTGACTGGTCTGTAGAATTACAGTGGGATAAGCTGGAACAGAATTTGATTTCAGTGGATTCAGTGCTATAAGATGGTTAAAGGTGAAAGAACTGCAGCAGTGACTTCAAGAAAAATGCCACCTATGCTGCATCACGTCGTCTCATTATACATTGCTATAAGCACCAAGACTTTTTCATTTACCCCTTCATGGTTCCCTGTGAAGACTACGTAATTGGGCCTTATCTGACTGAAGTGGAGTTCCCGTCTCGTGAAGGATGTTATAAAAGAGATAAAAAGTGAAAATCAGCTTTTGCTTGAAACAATAGCTAAATGTTTAGGAATCTATCACAAATAAGTGCCACAAATCACTATGTCCCAGCCTTACTCTATCTAATCTAGTTTCTGTCAATTTATCCAATGCATGCAGGTTTTTTGTACGTAAGAGGTTCAAGCACAGCTCAAACACTTAAATAACATCGATCAAATGAAGAATTACCTTGACGTACTGTGCCACAAAATTATGATCTTTAAAGGAAAAATCTTTGAGAATACTGTTTTCTCCAAAATTCTTCTGCAGCGAGCCCACACAACCTAAGCAAAGGTGTGGCTTTCCTTGTGGTCATAGAGCTAGTCCCTTCAATACTGTCCACTGGGCTAAGGCAAATATGTCACCTTCATGATATTTCTGCTGTATGACCGTTATGGGAACATCACTGTCATGGTGTATTCTGCCTAAAACTTAGCTGCAAATAAGAGCTGAGGTGAGAGTTAGTAAGCACAATAATTTTTAGCGTTCCCTACTACAGGAATTTCACTGTTAGTGAAGAAGAAAAGCAATATGCATTATCACTAGAAGTCTTTAAGACTATTTTTAATATATAAATGCATATTTTTTTTTAGCTCAAATTCTATATTACTAACTTATAAAGGCACGCAGAACTATAAACCATTATCAGATGTTCTACAGTTTCAAGATTTTCATGTCAGCATTTTCCAGTATTCTCAGTGTTATTCAAGTTTCCAATCAGGGTGTATGAAACAGTGTAATTAATTATTATTCCTTTGTATCTACTTAAAGAGGTTACAAAAAATGACAGGAAATCCTGGAATCCCACTGTAGATTTAGAAAAGAGTCTACTATTCTATTCCCACCTACAGAAATATTGTGTTTAATTCATACAAGAACACATCAAGTGTAAGGTCTCAAGGAATGAATAAGCTAACATCATCATGTGGTTAAAACAAGGTCTGTAATATACTGTGGAGTCTTTCAATTTAGTATTATGAAAAGATATTCCTAAGTGTATTCCAGATCACACAATCAAGTTCATTTTTTCATCATCATAGTAGACACAATACAAAAACTAGACTAGCCTAGTTGTAAAAGCCTTTGATGATCTCGAATATATTCAACTCTAACACAGGACATATCACAGTTTAGCTATCATTCCTGATAGTACTGATAGTGATCTCCAAATAATCTTATGTAAGATACTTCCACCTTTTCTATATTAATGCAAGCTATCAAGAACCTGAGTTGTTAAAAAGCTATGAAAACCTTGAAAGCTCTTCTTAGGTCAATGCAACAAGCATTTAAGCATACACTAAATTTGCTACACGCTCACGTGCTTTGGCAAGTAGTGTGTGGAATACATAATTAAAAATACCATATATTCTAAGTGTCTTGTTGAATTAGAAGGTTTATTTCAAATAGCTTTTTAAAATTTATTTTCTTTCTTTCTTTCTTTCTTTCTTTCTTTCTTTCTTTCTTTCTTTCTTTCCTTCTTTCCTTCTTTCCTTCTTTCTTTCTTAAATTACATCCAAAACTGCAGTCCTTTCATTTACTTTCTGAATTTGTCACCATTATTAGAGTAAGCAGGTCAGAAATAAGTCCTTGAAGGTGATAATATTTTCAATATCAGCCCTAATTAAAATCAATCCAGTGATAATAACCGGTCAGCCTATGCAGATGTCTACTCTGTACCCTAATATTCAAAGGACTGCTGATTGTCCTGTTATAAAATTCTAAATAATAAATTAATTGTATGCTCAGGTATTGAAAGGAAATCTGAGTTTTTATCAGGTCTTTTTTAGAGAATGCTTATTCTTTTGCAGTTTCTGGAGTAAATGTTTGTTTTTTTTTACAGTCTTGCATTCCAAATTGTCTAGTATCAACAATGCTATCAAAAAATACATCATTTGAGTTTACTCAAAAGTTTCTTACTCAAGAGTTTCTTACTCTTTGAATTAATTGCTCTGCCATGATATGCAAAGAACCCTATAATAATTGCTGTATCCGTTTTGTCTCAAATAAACATATTTGCATGTGATTTATTAGGTGGACAGGACTTCTATTTCTCAAAGCAAACCTTTTAGCTTTCTTTAGTTCTTTTTGTCTTTTCTGGTTTGGAAATTAAGGTTAGCCTGTCATTGTGTTCTTATATTTCTTGTTAAAATTCAGTTCAGATGTCTAAAGAAAATAAATTAAGCATCAGTGATTAAGCATCACATCAGGGAGTCATTGCGGAAGGAAGTGGCTGGGGAGGAGGAAAATGGTGTGAAGTCATAGGATACAACTAGGAAAACATAAAGTAGAAGTAGCACACTGTAATCACTTCCATCTAGTGGCTTCATGACTATTTTCTGCATGAGATAAATGCCGTAAGGGGATATACTTTCCAATTTGTGAAGCACTGGCTAAGAGATTTTGTAAGTTTTCCTACAATATCTAAAAGCTGATGAGAACTAGCTTTGACTGATACTGGTGTTGGTAAGAAAATTAAACAGAATGGAATAACCCAAAATCTCACACTGATATAAAAAAAATGAGATGTCTTACGCTTCCCAGCAAGTCTGAGAACAATCTCTTCTTTGGTAATATAGCTTAGATATTGAAGCAATAAATTATCAGTGGGTATTTCATGAACACCAGCTCAATTTGTTTCGCTTGGCTTTCAATGTCTACTATATTACAGTAAAGGTACCCCAGCAAGATGGGATATTTGAGCACGAGGTTACTTCAGGAAGAAGATTATCTCAGATATAATATCTCAAGGCTGACACTCAAAATATAAAGAAAGTGATATGTGCCATATGGTATAAATACATTCTTTACTGAGACTGCAAATACATTTAAACATTTTTCTTCAGGTTTATGACTTCGCGGGCAAAAAAAGATGGTTTTGTAACAGTGAAATTGTGCATTAGAAATCCAATAAGGAGATTTTTCTCCATAGTTAAGGTAGATAACTCAGAACAGATAATGGTTTTAACTCTTCATATGGAGGAAAAAATGTCTTTAGGCTATTTTCCACTAAGATTTTAGATGGGAAGAAGCTAGTTGGATATAAAAATCTATTGTGATTGGTGGAAAGAACACACTACTAGATGGCCACTACAAAGAAAACATTGTTGGTCACTGAATGGGAAACAAGATGTGAAAACTGGAAAGGGTCCCTCTCTGAGAGTGCTCAGTGGAGTGAGCACTGATAAGAAACGCAAGCGACACACATCCCCAGTCACATATGCCGTGCAAGAGGCTTCCCCAGCTATTCTCTTGCTCTACAAGGTTTCTGATCCATGCACAGGTAGGAGAGTGATACAGACTCTCTCATGCAACTGAGTCAAGCAGCTGTGACCCCAGTGCAGAAAGCAGATCAGGGTTTGGCTCCAATGTGTCTTGCAGGGAAGCATATTCTTTCTAGGACATGGCACCTCTAAAATCAGGCGACTGGAAGCACCTATTGCATGACCCACTGTGTGTATATCTCTCATTTTTATATACAGAGTCCAGTCATTCCCCTCCTGAGACGTGTGTCTTTATCTTCTTTGATTATGCATTACTTGTCTAGTCTTTAATTTCTCTTACTTTTCAGTGTTTTCTGCTGTTTCCAACTTTCAAAGGTTAATGCATTGAGTAATAATGCCTTTCAGACTGTTGTTGTCTTACTTTATAGAAATGTATAGAGCAATTTCAAATGAAAATTCATAGCTCCCAGAGGTTCATTAGCAGTTACTAAGCCTTTTCATGCAGAGCAGTAAGGTCAGAGCAGATGTATTAATCATCCTATATGCAGCTTGGGCTAAGCAAACTAAATATTTTTCCTAATAATATTCCAGCATTTGAAGTCCACCTTGAAGTCCAGCTTTGGGAATAATTATACTGCCTCTCATAACTGCAACAGCCCTGAAAACTCTAAATTGCTTAAATCCTTTTCTAACCACTCAAGGGACAATAATATAGACAAATTTACTGTTGACATAGAAAACTTTGTCACAGCGATATTGTTTTGCTGGTAGTTTGAGTTTTCATAAGCAAATACAGAAGGCAACTGATTTATTAACTACTATTTGACTTGTTGATCAGATTTAAGATGTATGTACACACAAACCCCCCATATACAAGTCATTATTTACATTTTCAGCTAGTAGATGTTTCTTTCTCAAGCAGATGTTTTCCATTTTCAAATAGTCATTGAAAAAAATCTCCACATTTGAATTCTATGTAATAGCTTAGAGCAACAATATTGATACAAAAAGCTGAAGCTTGACTTTTATGCAGTGTCTCATCTCAATATTTCTTCCTGCCTTCGAGATACTTGATGCTCAGTTTAAAAACATCACAGAGCAATAAAATTTTCTTTGTAATATAACCAATATTATGTTTTCATTTACTGTACTCTTGAAGGAAAAAAAGGAAGATTAAGATATTGGAGGAAAGAAACACATCCTGTCCTTATCCATGACTTCCAACATGTTAGAACGTCCCAATGCAAGTCTTGACATTGTCTACAGAGACCCCAGGCCAGGTGCTAGGGAAGCGGATTCCACAAATTTTCCCAGAATTGGATCTACAGAGAGGACTCAAAGCATCTTGGTTCCAAGGAAACAAGCCATGGTGCTGGATATTGGGTTTCTGCAGAAAATATCTACTTAACTCAGTGGAAGTGCATTGTCTGGGTAAAAATGACTCCCATAGTCCCTTTTACAGACACTTCTTAGAATAAGGTTGTGCGGGTAGAAGGACACAAACACAGATCTTCTAAGAACCTGGTAGCAGCGCTAGTGATTGGCAGAAAGATCAGATGATAACCATACGAAGGTAATGATTATCAAGTCCATACGCATTGGATTGTATGTCTGAGAAATGAGAAGAATGAGAAGACATTTAACATTAATAGATAATATTGACATTTTGTTTAGTCTTTTTAGTGTGTCTCAAACAACTGTTTCTTAAGGATCAGTGATTTGATGATCATTTGATTTTGTGGTTTGCAGTTTAGGATTCGGTGCCAATTATCTGATGTGCAGTCCTGAGCAACACAAAGGACTGTGTATTCAACTGCTATACTAGAATATATTCTATACTGGAATACAGATTTAATGGCTGAAAGCTAAATTCCTTAAAGTTGAAGTAGAAAAAAAATTAAAATTATTAACAGAACACAATTGACAAATATGCTATAAAAGGTGTATCATTTGACCTCAATCAACAGTCTATCTCTTCCTAAAAGAGAAGCTTCAACTTAAAAAGCACTGTTCAGCAAGCTGGAGAAGTCACTGGGTAAAATCTGATAATCTGTATTTTTCATATCAGATTAAGTAATTTCAGCCTGTTCAGCCTGGAGAAGAGAAGGCTCCAGGGTGACCTTATAGCAGTCTTCCAGTACTTAAAGGAGGCCTACAGGAAAGCTGGAGAGGGACTTTTTACAAGGGAGTGTAGTGACAGGACAAGAGGCAACGGATTTAAACTGAAAGAGGGGAGATTTCGATTAGATGTAAGGAAGAAATTTTTCCCTCTGAGGGTGATGAGGCACTGGAACAGGTTGCCCAGAGAAGTTGTAGATGCCCCATCTCTGGAAGTGTTCAAGGCCAGGTTGGATGAGGCGTTGGACAACCTGGTGTAGTGGAGGGTTTCCCTGCCCATGGCAGGGGGGTTGGAACCAGATGATCTTTGAGGTCCCTTCCAACTCTAACCATTCTATGATTCTATGATTCTATAATTCTATGAATTTAAAATACTCTTTATGTCTTTAAAAGGTATTGAATACTCAAATCTTTCAATTTAAGCAAAGACAAAAATCATGAGAGACAAGACAAAGATGTGAGAAAAAATCAAAACAAATACACTATAAATAGGTAGGCAATTTATATCTTGATAGTTATGATTCTTTAATCTAAGATAATGTAGAGATGTGAATATGAAAATAACAATGGAGAATGCATTCAAATTATTCAGAAGAAGGACAACTGTTAAAGAAAGTGGAAGGAAACATGGGACCCTAGGTAAATAGATATTTGGCTGTGTCTGGCAGAAACGAGTGGCTCAGATTTAGAATGAACTAGTAGGCCAGTAACAGGATAATCTGCAGAAAGACACATGTTTGAAAGGGTGGTACAGTCAGGGCTTGCCTTAACCAACAAGTCAATCATTACATAATATAAGACATATGGCTATGTTCATAAGAGTATAGGTAAGGTCAACTGCAAGCAGGAATTCTATTGCTGACCTCACTTGATCACTGACATCTGTGCTTCCAGCAGCTTGTCTTGCCCTAGTGATTTAACAGCAGGATAATTTTACCTTATAAAGCTTATCACCCTGACCTTGTAAGAAGTGAAAGAAAGGTTTTCCTGGATACAGTTTTAGCAGAGCTCTAAAATAGACATACTCATAGTACTTACCTCAGAGACCCGTCCTAGGGCCCAATTTTTGTAAAACACGTAGAAACAGGTAAATTTAAAATCATATATTTTAATTGACAAGTAGCTTGTAACCACGGATTTTGTTCTCACAATGTGGCAGTACATAAAATTTTTCCTAGTACTCCTAATTTAAACCAAAAAAGTGTCAAAAGACACCAAGGGAGATTTCAGTCTCACACAATCAGTTTTTCAGGTGATGGAATCAAAAGAATTGAATTGTCTTGAATTCTCTTCTAACATGGTGCCTATTTGCAAGTAATGAATGTATGTCACACTTCGAATCGACTTACCAGCTTAAAAAAAAGTCAGCAGTATAAGACCGTTTAGATATGAGCATGCATCTTATCTCCAGCCATAGGCTGTTTTTTCTTTATTCACTGCAGTGAGGGTAACCAGCAGGGAAGAACAGCAGCAGGGAAAAGAGGAAAGGAGACCTGTGCTATCAGATCATTGCAAACACTGCAAGAAAATTTCCCTCTCTCTCATGATAAGAGAATGATAAACTTCCACTACGCCATAGTCTGCACCACATTAGGAGCATTCCTAATACCACAGAAGTGGAATCTCAGAACAGTTGAAGGATGAATAAGTAATGTGGGTCCTGATTCAGAGAGGCACATGTGCTGAAATCTATCCTTAACATAGCAAATACTTTACATTAGGAGAACTTAAATGGGGTCACAAACAGGAAATTGGGTGCTACAGTAACATGGCAGAGATGGAGGTAAAGGGAAATGACCTTATAAACCAAGCAAGTAGGACACTTCAACTCCTTCCCTTATAGGATAGCTCACACATTCACTACAAATTTCCCATACTGCAATTCATTACTTTTGCCTGTCCTTCCTTGGTATGGCCCCTCAGGAATCCAGAAACTGAGAATTTTCCCTTAAACTTGCACTAACCAAACTTCAAACCCAGTTCTTCTCATCAGACTACCGTACTGGTCAAAATGGGTCTGGTAAGAGCCGGACAAATCATTGCATATGCAGAGGGAAATTATGGTGGAGATTTAAGGGAAAGAAAACATAAATTCCCTTCAGTATTTCTTCTCGAGTCTTTCACAAGTGAAGGAAGATGACTTTGTCACAAAGCAATAGAATCACTCTCCTCTGCGAGTGCTGCTAGAGCTTGCTTCCAGAGTTCTTGTAGTCACATACATAAAGTGTCCCACTCTTGGGGACCTGGCTCTGAGCACTGCCCTATACTCCTACCATAGTGGCTTCCATTGACCTTCATGGGCAGTGCGGGAGAATCTTATCTCTTAGTCCAAGCACATGCAAGTCATTTTTTCATGATAATATACTTATTAATGTAAATAAATATACTCACAAACATATGTTTTCCTATAATCCAATGTGTCCTGCAGATAACAATCATATCTGCTTTTTGATTAGGAAAATAGTGGGTGTAATTCAGTTGCTTCTCTCAGTTCCTTTTTGCTCTCATTAAGAGAACATTCATTCTTTGTTAATGTTTGCTTGTTCTGTAGTTACACAAGTAACTGCACCACACATTCTAGTTGATTTCAGTTTGGATTGAAAATACTCAGTTTAAATGAGTACACTCTTTGGATGCTCCTCTTTATTTCAGATATTAAATTTTAGTGAAGGCTACAAAATGCAATGAATGCATACCTCAGGTAACAGGAGAAAGGTGCAATTGGTACTTGTGCTACCAAATTTATTCAAAACAGAGCTCACTTTATAAAACAAACGAATGTTTCAAGACATTTGGGAATGCTTACAAAGGGAAGTGTTATAAAACAAAATACAATGACACTGAGAGGACAGCAGCATTGTTTCTAGAATGCAGAATTTTTTTGAGCGATTTCACAGATCACTGAGATTTTCATTATGTAGCTACCAACTGTAGCTAAATTATAATTGGAGTTGAAATTGGAGAAAACAAGCATGAGAAACAGTTGTTATGTCACTACTATGCCAACCTTAGTATTTCACTTTCCTGAAGTCTCATAATACTACTTCTACTAATACTGCCACAAACATTGAGCTCCCATGTTTTGTTTTTGATTATTTATTTTTAAATACATACTTTGAATGTATATGAGCATTTAGGCAGTTTTTTGCAGCTATCATTATCATAGCTTACTTACTATTACACATATCATGTGTAATATAAAGACCAGCATAAAGTAAGTTTTTGCCGAGAAACGGGTATTCACATGTAACTCTCTCTTTGCCCTGCGTATACTCCTGTTATTCACAGGCACTTGTTTATTTGTCAATCACATGCCTGTGCACAGATTTTTCTGTGTTGACCATAAAAAAAGCATAAAGTCACAATAAAGCAACACAAATTGAGAATTGGAAAAGTGTTTTTCATTGGGTGTTAGAGATTCATACCCATTTAGTTTTTATGAAGAAGAACAAAAGTTGAATTGATTCAATTGAACACAAAAATCCACTGTAGAGAATGTTATAAAATACAATATTTAATGGAGAAATGCAAACTGAAATCAAAAGTTAAAAGTGAAGCCAGTCTTAAATTAATCAAAAAATACACACTGGAGTGACTAATCTCTTTAACACCATGAAGAAAAAAACGCAGAAAGATGGAATCTCGGTCTCTTGCACTCCTTGGGTCAGAATAGGAAAAATGCTCAATTCAAACACCACTTCTTGCATTCAGTGCCAGCTGGATGAAATCCCCCAGAGAGAGGACGGGCTTGGTGACCAAGTGCTCCATTTTTACTTCATAGGCAATGAATGAATCACAGAAAACCTCAATGTCACCAACAGCTTTGCATCGCTAACATTGCCTTTTACACTGCCATCTTAGTTTAGGCAGTGTTTTATGTTCTCCCTGGTCAAAATTCTTGTTACACAGGAAGGCTCTGCAACGCTTCTTGCATAGGTGAAAGCATCTGTAGATTTCTTTGCTAAACCCATGGATTTTCACTTTTAGAGTTGTGGTAAGCAGGTAAATTAGAAAATACTTTTACAGTTAGAGAACTATGTATATTTTTTCAGTCAGAATCTTTGGTTATTGGTCCCTTACATTCCAAACAGAATTTGAAAGCTTCTTAAAGATGTCTAATTCACAATTTTTTACAGCTTCCTAAGAGCAGATTTTCTGCAAACCTGTCTAATACCAATAGATTTTGTCTGAAAGGAAGTAAGGCTAATTTAGAGTTCTGGATGGATGCTACACAGAAAGGACAGTTCTGTTCTGGTGAACTTGTAAACTAAAATACTTTACACTCTTTTTTTCTTTCCTTTTGTATTTTAATTTATTGAATTTGAATTGCAGAGGAAACCTGGAAGTAGGGGCATCAAAAGCCGAAAATTTAATCCAAGGAAAAACTGTTATGATTCTCCATTTTTTTTTCTTTGTATTATTAGTGATCCTGAGAAACAGTTCACAGCCTAATTGTAATTATTAATGTCCCGTAAATAGAAGGATCAACTCCTTTGTTGATACTGATATTGTTTGCTGCTGATGCACCTCCATTAGTTTAAGGGAACTATTCAAGTTTACAGTAGTGGATGGTTTAGCTTAGATTGCTGCTTTTTTTAATCCTGTGGATAAGATCCTTGTGAGATTGTTTTTTGATTTTTGGGTTTTTTTTCCTGTAATTTGTAGTGCATTAAACTTGAGAAAGATGACTGCTTAAGGGAATTAGCTCTTATAAATTACTCGTGTAAGGAATTAATACACAGCTGGATTTTAATTTCCTGACTTCATAAATTGCATTCAAGAGGACTACTCACAATGAAAAATATTCAGTATCAGGAAGACTATCACAATGAACTCCTAAGTGTTCTGCTTGCACTGTATGTTCTATTATATATGGTATATGAATTGTGATTCTTGCTTGCTATCGTGTGCTATAGACGAGAAATTAAAAATATATATGATACAGAGTGTTCTCTTCAGAGTGGCACTATTTTTAGCTCTGCGCAAATAGAATGTTTTGTGTTTCCCTGAAGAAACTACCTTTCTGCCTTACATGGTATATAAATTCAGAAGTTTCTGTAAGACAAACTACTTAAAAATGATGTTTTTTTCTGACCAAATAAATAACAAGTGACAATGACAATAACAAGTCAAATCAGCCTTTTACTAGTTTGGAAAGATAATATTAGCATATTTGTTTTTCCAGTTGAATAACATTTTAACAAGTGACAAGACTTTTTAAAAATCATCTACAGTACATCCACACACTTTGGACACATACTAGAGTATTGTAATAGAATATTCATGTAATTCATTTTTGAATACAATTTTGAGGGCATTGATTAATTCTTCAGATAACTAGAGTAATTTGCTCTTTGATGTTCTACTCACAAGAGCAAAAGAATCAATGTCTGCCCCCCTAAATCCTGTAATTTTAATAATCTGTAAAAGATTGCATCTATTGCAGTTTAGCAGATTATCTGTTCTGATGATGTACTTCAATAGCCGAAGAAATATTCTGACTTTTGAATTACTGAGATTTTGAAAGCTGACCAATAGCTTGTATTACTTGTTCTTTTTGACAGGCATTGTTTTGTCTAACTCCTCTTGGTCTGAACAGTTTCTTCACCCTTATTCTATGCATACAGCAAAATAAGGTGTAATATTTTGTTAAAATCTTCAAAAACAATGGTAATATCAGATCATTTAAACCAGTACAGATGAAGTAGTAATAGCACAGAGGATAAGCTCTGGCCATTGACTTCCAAGACAAGGTAATAATAAATATAAACTTATGTTTAGCATATATAGAGAAGTTATATGTGTTTAGAATGGATTTACAGAGAAGCTAAACACACTGTGGTCCAAAGTTGCTTAGCTGGGACCGCTCTTCTTTCTTTTAAAATTGACCTTCCTGGGTTTGAATCATTACCTTCACTGTTTCCTCTACAGTATCTCTCACACATGATATTCCAGTCAACAAAGTTTTTAAATGTATGAATAGCAAAATGAATTTGAAGTGTCAGTGATTGAAATGAAATTTCAATTTGGTATAGCTATGTAAGTATCAGGTGAAATAAATGCAGAAAGTCAGCAATGGAATATTTAATAGATTATTTGACCTGTATTTAAAAGTAGACACATGCTTACACTTTTGTTGAATTGAACCTGATGATTATATCACCCTTAAGGAAAATTGAAGACAGATTGCTCCGTGTGAAATAGCTTGATTTTCTGTAGTAAGCAGTTTCAATTCAATAGTCTGGGAATAAAATGAAAAGCCTTCAATTCAAAAAGCTGTGCAAGGTAAAGAAATTGTTCCTATTTTGCAAAAGAGTATCTGTAAAGTGATATTTGAAAATTAAGTATCCATGTTCCCCCTGGATAGACTCTCAGAAATTTTTTTTTCCTTTTAGACATTTTCTTCTGTATTCTTATTTCTGTCACTGGCTTTGGCTTTTCAGCAGATGCTTCATCTTCCCCTGTATATTGATCCTGACTGGAAGACCATTGCATATCGAGGAATTAGTGATCCACATAAAATGTGGGTCTGCACGGTAGTGTGGTACTGCACAAGTCACTTGGCCACAGGATATGCTCAGCCAGCTCCTGCTTGGTGCCAGTGATTACACCACCTGTGTGGCCTTGCCTTTATCTAAAAGTGCAGCAAGCAGTTCTCATGAGAATATCACTTCTGTTTGACTGTAGAAAAGACAGATGGAGTCATTTTCTTATAAGAAAATCTAATAATAGCTCAAATGACCAAAAGAGGAGAATCTCTTCTATGGACGGGGTCTGCATTGCAAGCTGCGCATGGGTTCCCAGCAAATAAAGGGAAGTAAGATTATGCTATTCTCTTCTTACTGCTTTAGCTCTAATAAATGGCATTTAAAACGATACCTTACAGAGTCTGAGTGCCTTTCTACATGGACCGTAATAGATCAGCACCTCTTGTTTCAGAACACCCTGTAAGACAATAATTCTATTTGCTCTTTTTTTCCCCAAGATTGCCTTAAAGGATTAAACTATAAACAATTATTTTGAAGATAAACATAGTTGGAGTATGCCAAGTTTCAAGAAATCACTTAAGGAGAAAGTTAAGAGAGAGATAAAAAATTTTAGCAAAAAAAGTGTTTATACCTGAAAAGTAGTAAGACAGCAAAGAAGGAGATCCCACATTACTTCTATTGAAATGGGAATTGATTCAAGCCCTCAAGACACATAAGTGTGACGAAAAAGAGACTCGACTACAAGGTCCAAGCAAACGGTTTATTTGCTCTGCACTTACAGATTTAACTGTAAGGTCCAAGATACAATTTACTCGAACTGCACTTGCAGATTCCATATGCCACTATTACAGTTTCTTATAGGTACAATGGAGGAATGCGCTACTGCAATTTAAAACCAAAATATACACTATTACAATACACTATCACAGCACACAAGAGAGTCACGGAATGTACTATTACAGCACAGCAGAGTCACCGAATGCACTATTACACACACGGGAGAGGAGAGAACACACAAGCGCAGTAGACTTAAAGCTGCTAAAAAGAAAAAAAAATCACTTACCCCCTCAGGTAAGGGCTCTCAGTCCCGGGGAAGTTACCCTGGCCCGTGTCCCGATCAAGGGGAGAAAGAATCTCCTCACAGACTAGCTGCGTAGTTGGAGAAGCAGCTCCCGATTTCCAACCCAAATCGCAGGGCTTTATCCCCTGATGTACGTGACTGCGTAGGTACCATGCCTAAGGAGGGTCTTTGGAGGTGTGAAAGGGAGTTTCCCCTTATCGATTGTATCTGAGGGGGATGTGTGTGTGTATGTGTCTTTGAGGGTCTTTGAGGGTCTTCAAGGGTCTTTAAGAGTCTTTAAGGGTGTGACAGGGAGTTTCCCCTTATCGATGGTGCCTGAATACCTTATCTCAGGCAACTGGACAATGGTTGAATTGAGACTCGGGGCATATTCTTTGTTGAGGGATTTCAAGGCTCAAATCAAGTTTTGTTTCTTTGTATAATGCAGCACTGACTCATCACAACTCAGGGCTGAGCTGTCTACCCAGCTCCCCGTGGGTCGTCTCTGCCCCAATGCGATACAAAGCTGGGTTGCTTCTACAACCCCCCTGTGTCACCTGTGTGCTGGGCATTGCCGAGAAACTTGATTTGGATTTGTGAGCCGGATGATCCATACAATAAGTTACTCAAATATATAAACATATTTCCACAAATACAAGGAGAAAGCTGTGTTATAAGACCTGCTGTATTTTATGTCTTCCTGTATATGTACTGTGAAATACTGAGGAATTTCCAGGATTTGGTCTGTTCTTGTAAGAAGCTTACTCAGCCAACAGAGATTGTTAGAGCCTACTTTAACTTTCTAGTTGAGGAAACTGTGTCAAATGCCCAAGGAAGAGAAAGTCTGGGATTCCACACTTGTACCAATTACATGAAGATTAGAAATCAGTTCCTTCTCAGCCCAGCAGCAAGGTCCATTGCATGTCTATTCACCATGGGGTTCTGCCACGAACTTGTAATTCTGTGCTGAGGCCACAGCTTGTCCTCCCCTGCTCCCAACTAATTCTCAAAAGTTGTCTTTTCTTATTAACAAGCTGTCTAGGGGTTTTTGTTTGCTTGTTCGTCTACTGACTTTGAGGGAGAAAATGAGCAGAGAACATATTTAAATTAAAAGTGATGATTGTGCATGGTTGGAAACCTTTTAGTATCTTGTAAAGTGGATTTTCCATCCATATTTACATTATTCTAGTGTCAAAAAAGGACAAAGCAGGCATAAATGATGTTATTTTTAGATCTGGAGCAGGCCTTGTAGAGTGGTACTGTAGAGCCGAGACTGCCACAAACTGAGGAATAATTACAATCAAGCTCATGAAATTTTAACACAGAAGTGACTGCGTTATTTAGAATATTAATATGGTTTCAGGAAAAAAATAATTACTGGTTATCTATTGCCAGAGACATTGTTTGCTGTCTAACTCCAGGGGTGCTGTTTATGTAGGAATTAATGCAAATAGTTTCAAATATTTTAAGTAAGTCTAAAGTAAATATTTTTTTGTGTGCTTTGGCTGCCTTTAGTTGAAGAAACTGGACTAGTACCAAACAGAATACATGTAATTTCTCTCTAATTATGGTGAATCATATTCCTTTCAGTTTTCTAGAGTGATTTACATTGCAGAATTTCCCCTATTATAACAAATTCCTCCACAACTCTGTTAGCATGCCCAAGCTGAGAAAAATCTTGGGCTGCTCAATACATGAGACTGTATCAACATAAGGAAAAAAATAATTGAAGCTGCTCCCACTTTCAAATTTTGGCTACTTGAAAGGTGTAGAAAATATATCCTTCCTCATATTGTTGTGTGTTACAGCAACATCCAAAACACAGCAAGAGATTTAAAAGTTTGGAAGATGTGCAGTTGGTCCATGTGCTCTACACTGGGGTGCATGGTGAGAGAAGGAGAAAGAGATGGTGCAGAATTCTTTATCTCAAGAAGAAAAGTCCAACAACAAATGGTGTAATAAAATAGCTACTTTAATAAGATAGAATACAAATACAGGTAGTGAGTAAATCTTACCTGACCTCAGATGCTGGGAATCCCTTGTTCATGCAATATCAGATGGTCTCCGGGTGGTTTTCCCATGGCATGTTGCACAGATCCTCTCCATAGAGAGAAGCTCCTCCTTTTGGTCATTCAAGCTACTATAGAATTTTCACACAAGAAAACTCTATTCATAAAGGATGTTTGCATGAGGATCTCTTACTGCACTTTTAAATAAAAACAAGGCCATTTTAAAATAAAAACTAGACCATGCATTTTCAGGTCCCCACACTTACATTCAAACTATTTTGAGAACTTAACAGTTAAATGGGATAAATGTGAAGTCACTGTTTTACTTATGTCCTTACTTGAACTGGCAGCTAAGACGGCAAGGGAACCCTGCCAGGTATGTGTTTAGCGAGTACACTTCCCAAGGATCTACTCCCAGCACACACAGAATAGCTGCTGGACCAGGCTTCTGTGATGTGAAACTGTAAGCCACTGCATCACTACTAGCTGCAGCTTAAACACCACAAAATGAAGTTCTGAATTTTTAGTAATATGTATCTAGAAGTGTGCTTGACCCAGCTACTGACTCAGTACTGAACTGTACTACAGTTTCTGTTCTATTTACTAGAAGTTGACAGATTGTGATCTAGATCTTTCTTATCTTTCTTTTTTTACAAAAAGTTTTCTTCATTAACACTATTTGTAATCTAAGGAAAAGAATGAAGAATTGTGTTGTCAAGAAAATAAAAAAACTCCTCAAAATGCTGGCTAGAGCTGGTTGAAAACGTTACATAGGAAAGATTTCCGTTAGAAATCGTTGGTTTATTAAACAAAAACATTCCAAGGAAAAATGTTGATTCAGATAAAAGTCAGAAGCAAATTAAGCTGATTGTCTGTTGGAAACATATTTTGATTCCCTATTAGTTCTAATGTCAATGTTCTTAAATGATACATTACTTTATTTTTATAGTGGCCTCACTAAGCTCATTTCATTATTGTAGGTGGCTTTTATTAACATCAGATAGCATATACTAAATGTGGGTAGTGAAGTAGTTCATACAGGATTTCCAGTTTTCCACTCCTTATTCCAGAAGTGTCCTACAATTTTTTTTTATTTCCCATTGAAAGAATTTTTTTTCTTAATACTATTTCAGCTGTATTGATCTCTATTAAATAGAACTGTATCTCACAATAGCAAAACTGTGAAAAATCCTTGCTCTTCAGTAGAGATAATTTTTTCAAATTATTTGATTTTTTAACATATATTTGTCTTCTTGAAATTTGACAGGCAAAAATTTTTGTCTGAACTTGCCTTCAACTCTGGCTTCTGATGCTAAGTTTTAGAGATTTAAACAAGAATGCTAGTGTTCTTGAGCCAAAAAGGTAGCTAACATTGAACATTCTCAGTGCAGTTAGAATCCAGTGTTTGTCCTCTCATTTTTAAAAAGTTTATTGCTGGCAGGTAAAACATACATTAAAGATGATATGAAGTTGTAGAGAAAATAAACAAGAAAGGAGAAAAAGTGGAGCAGAAAGAAAATGAGAAGTCTGAAACGTGTTACTCAGCTTCATTTAATGTATGCCCTGTAAAGTGATCTGCATTTTGTAAAGCTGCTATACAGTTTAACAGATGATAGTTCCATCGAGCTCTTCAGTGAGTTTAAATGAACAGTTACTTACTAAAAGGAGATATAAATGATGAGACCAAAAGTTCATCACTAACTGTTCATCAGATTACATCATTAGAATGTTGCATAAGTAATAGACTCATAAAAATTTAAACTGGCCTATAATGATTCCGACTAGCTACAGAATTACCAGCAGAACTGATTAAGCCCCTGCCAAGCATTACTTACATCACCCTGTTCATTCTGTTAACACACCAGTTTTTACAATCTGCATGGTAAAGTCAGGGAACTTCTCTGTTTGTAAAATAACCTGATGAGAAAAAAAAAAACCAACCCACAACCAAAACTCAAAAAGATAATATCCCTCATTTTATTTACCATGAGGTCTTACAGATGGTTCTAGAAAAAATAAAGGAAATGGAGATTTATTAAACTAGCTTTTCTGTAAAAAAACCCCGCACATCTGTAACCTTAGAGCAGAAATATTCTGTCATAGGTTTTAACTGCAATACAACTCTTCTTCACTTCTGACCTTGCATTTTAACTCATGTTCCTATTACCTGTCCTGTGAGTCTTAAAACACTCCTTGGATTTATTTAACAGATTTTCAACTTTCCTTTATTAAAAAGTGATTTTTCTCAGTCCTTATGGCTTTAGGAAATTAAGCTCAACTGAACAATATTGAATCCTGAGAGCAACACTGGAAAATAAAAGACTATTCAAAAACTCCTTGAAAACTGACTTGTTATTTCTGGACATTTAGAGCTGGCAATACTGACGATACTCACATGAGGGTGAACATTTAGGTCAGGGCTATTTGTAGAACTGGCTACTATGACAGCTCTATAGCACCTGGAGAGTTTCTTTCTGCCAACTGCTCCTTGACAGCACAACTTGACAGGAACAAAGGACTAAAGTCTCATTCCTCATTCCAGTCAATTTAACCAAATAACTGCCACAACATCTTCACTGAATGGAAAAATCCTTGTAGCAGACCAACATGGAAGAGCTGTTACAATCTAACACCAAGGTCAATTTGTGACCCCCGGAACAAAATACTGTTTACTCAGAAGGGTGAGAACAGTGGGAGGAGACAAAAACTTGTTAGTGGAACAGATCTCCTGAAGCTTTCTGAGAAATGTCACAAACATTCACAAGGTGCAAAAACCTTGAAGCAAAACTCTCTGAGCTCATCCCTGAAACTAAACTGCCACCTGGGCAGAGGAGCAGGCCGTAATGAACAGCAGATGTGAAAAGGGAGGGCAAGTGCCATTGAGGGGAACTTCTGAATGAGCACTCTGACACACCAGAGGCTCCCATTGGCTGGACCAATGCTGGAACCCAGACCATTGATATATCTCTTTCTCTTCCTCTCTCTCCTTCCACCCCTTTTTAGTTCTTCTTTTATCTTCTCTTTTATTCCTTAGATTTTTTTCTCTAATAAGTAACGCAAGGCATAAAACCCCCCCCACGTGGTGAGCAGTAAGTATTTCTGCTATCCAATTATTTACCAATAAGCCTAACTACGGAATAAAAGCTTTCTGTTTACCTGCGGATCTTGAGTGCATTCTCACCTTAATCCACACAGAGAGAACCAATGAATACGAATCACCTCTCCCTCCTTCCTGCTTCTGTATCTGTAGAACCTTAACTGAGATGCAACGTGGTCACAGGCAGGTATTTGAGACATAAGATTCCTCTGTGACAGTCTCCCTAATAAAAATATTATTTTTTTAAAAGCAGAATGCTAATGAAATATAATGAAACTTACAATCTACTGAGCTTTTTTTTTTGTCTCTATGTTACATGAGGAAAGCAACAGGTAAATCAATTATTTTGGAACTTGAGCCTTCTAGGAGCTCCGAAGAAGAAATAACTACACTGATGCTAATTCCAATAACCAGGCTTAAAGACTTTATGTAATTTACTAATGAATTTAACTAAAGTGAAACTTCTGACAGTTCTTGCTGTTTAGTTGTATTACTGACTGTGTACACACAACAGTATTACAAAGATTTTGGTTGCAATTTTGTAGCAAAATATATTATCAGTCTTTATCCTTGTATTTTATGTTTCAGTGGAGTACTAAATAATTTTTTTAAACTGTAAATGGTGAAATCTGGTATCTGTTTTAAAGGCGACTCAATAAGATTTTCAGAATCCAAATATGTGGTGCTCTAACAGAGCGGAAGTGGAGCAGTATCTCAGAAACATTTTTCCTGAAGCCATTGAAGATTAAGGGATACCTTAAACCTTTTAAACAAAGAAGGCTGGTAGGGCAGACAAATGAACCTTTACATAGGAGAGAGTGAAAAAGGAAAGGGTTTTGAAGAAGGAAAAGAAAAATATTTTGGTATCTTAGATGACACTGAGGGTCAAAAGCTGTAGAAGAGACTCTCTCTGTACCTCATGTTGCGTGGCCTCATGTTGCGCTGATGATCGCATGTTCTGTAGTCATAGAAGACTGACAGCCTCTTAGAAAATGCTTAAGAACTGTGAAGAAATTGTACATATATTATTGTTGGTTTTGTCTACATCTGTATAGTGTACTTGTAAGAAAGAACACTCCAGCTATGCTTTCATGTATTATAATTTTGACTTCCACACATAAGACTTCAAAATATCTAATGTCTGGACTAGCACACAAGCAAATCCACACAGATATTTTTTTCATAATCTTATGTACAGACTTGAAGTCGGCTGGATGAGTCTGATCCAGTCTGATACCCACTTAACATGAATAGCTCACAGCTAACAATGTTAGAAAGGAACTTCTGACATCATGTGCCAAGAAACTCAGCACTCAGCAGAGACTGAGCTTTGTGAAAGACAGGAAACCTGAAAGCAGATGGAGTCCATTGGATGGAATTCAAATGCTACAGATGATTGACTACCTAAAAATGAATCTTTGGCCAGGACTTTGACAAATTTGCAGACAACTTTTCACTGAATAACTTGTTTTGATCCTTGTCATTTTATCTGTCTTAAAGGATTGCATTTTTTTTGGCTACAGTTATGCTTAGTAACACTAACATTTTGTCTTTTGTAAGGTTCTGGAAGCATTGGCTAAAAATTGTTTGCATGGAAAAAAACACACTCTTTATCAAAATCAAAAGCAAGTCTGCATGCGTTTTGACTTCTAATGAATAATGTGTTCCGGAATACAAAAAAAATGTTTATGAAATTCTCACATGCTAATGTAGTAGATATTTTCAATGATTTTTGAAAAGGAAGTACTATTTTCCTACAGCTGTAAGGGGTAATATTCTCCTCTGTCAAAGGAAAAACATTTGTCAGTTAGAAACTAATATTTTATTTCAATTCGTGTTTACACAAGTAAAAAAGCTTCATTCATCCGAGTTGCTATATAAAGGATTGATTTCTGATCACAACTCATGACCTTCTGGGATCATTGGAACACTTTTCTAAGCAGTTGAAAGTGAGATATTTGTTGTAAAAGGAGTGGCAAAACAAAGAAGCAAGAAGGGATTCTGTCACACGTTATCTCAAATGAGTGTTTTCAGGAGGTGTCGAGTTATGCTAAAGACACCTACTCATATGCCGTGTGCGTATTTCTAAGTACTGAAGCATATGCTGTTTTTCTATAGACTAAATCTATTTTACACTTATGGCATGCTGCTCCATAAATGATTTTGCAGAGTAGCATTGCTGGTTAATGTATTATTGTCATCCTCAACTCCACTGGAAAGATTTTAGAGTTTATAAACACCTTTTTGCTCTTCAAGTGATGAGAAAATGTGTCATCTTTTTTTATTAAAGGGTTATAAATAAAAGAGTACTGAATGATTGAGATATATTAAACACATTGTAGAAAATTATAACAGATTATAAAGTATTTATAAGTATAAAAGTAGAAGGCTTTACAGATATTAAAAGCCATGGATATCGACCGATTATATACTGAGAATTCCAAATATGTTACACAAACTGGCTCATTCAGTAGTATTTCCAGTATCTTTAGATGACACTGCACTCTGCTAAGTTAGTGTACTTTTGAACCTTCTCAGGCTGAGAGATGTGTATACATGTATAAAACATTCTGTTTGGGGTGTTAGATGGTCCTTTAACTCTACAGTGTATGTGTATTACAGGGAATTAGTTTTGAATACCCATCAGGCTGCAGCTTGTTTTAAACCTCAGCAATAGTCTCAAAAAGTCTTGGACGCTCCCTGGCTATTTTCCCTTTGCTAGCAGCTGGAATAAAAGAATGGTTAAAGAAGCTTCAGCTGTAAGTAAATATATTTGAATACAGTTCTCATTACTGTAGTTAGAAATGCAAATTGAGACACTCTAATTACGGTTACCGTATGACTCAGATTTTCATTAATGATAATTTTAAGGGTTTTTGTTGAATTAATATTAATAAACCATGACTTATTCTAACAGAGAGCATTAAGTATAAAACAGGAGCTTTTATTATCATTATTTTTATGCTGCAATGATTTACAACTGAAAATCAGATGTCCCACCTGACCTCCCCTGAGGTCTGGCTCTCAGTATCTATACACAACTAGATGAAAGAGAGTTAACCTTAGCAATGGCACTTAAATAAAGCTGTGCTTTGCAGATTTGTTGTGGTGCTGTGTATTGTGGCACTCCTTAATTGAAAGCACAAACTCTACATTGCATACTGATGTGCGTAGACATAGCCAGACTGGCTTGACCGATGCTGGATGAAGGAAGAATTCCAGGAAGACTCAGGTTTGCACTATACTCCTGATTCTTTCTCTCTATTTTTAATGCAGTTGATTAAACTGACAGACTAATTTTACAGAGGGTCTGACATACTGACCGTAACTCGTTTCAATGAAGAAGCACTTGTCTTCTTTCATGGTGAATTTATGTTTGTAACTTTTACTTCTACGTTTTTATATCACTGCAGGTTAATACTATAAATTTGGTACTGAATTTGTCTTTTTTTTTCAGTTTTCTCATTTTTTGGGTGAGGATTTTGTGGATTTTTTTTTTCTTTTTACTGATGTCATTATTTGAACAGTCACTAAGGAGAAAAGTAATTTAATTGAAGACTAACATGTAAGTGGATTCTTGAGTGTGGTGTTAAATATAAGTTCTGTCATAGGTTGGTTTTACTATTTTCCGTCTATCTTTCTATAGCTGTCTAGACTAGGTGGCTTGCTGTAGTGGATGGAATGAAAGACTCAAGCATAGCTTATTTAAACCTACATCATTATTGCTGACAAGGAGAAAAAATGAGGTGTTTTACAGTCATTTTTTTCTAAGCAATGGGAAACTTGTCTTCATGAATAAATTGTAAACTATGTAAATGACTGTAAACAATAATTTCTCTCAAAATGAAAGGTTTTTAACCTCTAATAAAGTGTCAGAATTTTAATACAGACGTACAAGAGCAATGAAACTACTGAAAGGTTTGGAGAACTTGTCCTATGAGGAGCAGCTGAGGGAGCGGGGACTGTTTAGTCTGGAGAAGAGGAGGCTCGGGGGGACCTTATCGCTCTCTACAATTACCTGAAAGGAAGTTGTAGGGAGATGGGGGTCGGTCTCTTCTCCCACGTTATGAATGACAGGACAAGAGGGAATGGCCTCAAGTTACGCCAGGGGAAATTTACGTTAGATATCAGGAAAAAATTTCTTTACAGAGAGGGTCGTGAATTATTGGAACAGGCTGCCCAGGGAGGTGATAGAGTCCCCATCCCTGGAGGTGTTTAAAAACCGTGTGGATTTGGTGTTGAGGAACATGGTTTAGGGACCCTGAAAATGCAGGGTGAATGGTTAGACTCGATCATCTTGAGGGTCTCTTCCAACCAAATGATTCTATGATTCTATGATTCTATGATTCTATGATGCTAAGAAACAGGCTTTGACTTGCCTGTGGAGTTATTCTTTGATACAAGGAAAAAGCTGTGAATCAGAAAGCTCATTGTAGAATGTTTACATGAGTATCTTCTTCCATGACAAAAGGAGACAGAAACACGATCAATCAAGTTAATTTCTTTCATCTGACTGTTCTTAGGTTAGTTCCGGATTCAGCAAAATTGCTTATTGGTTATTAGACACTTGACTTAGACATATTTCGACATGTACTAGCCACATACTGGGTAATAGGTTCTCTACAGTTAGGAAGGTATGCAATAAACTTATTTTAAATAACATTAGTGCTCTAAATCTTGTGTGTGAAGAAAGACACTTTGCATGGTTACTGGTGTTTGGAAAAGCACTGCAAATGTTTTGGCTTTGAAATTTGTCTATAAAAAATACATAATATACTTCATCCATTTCCTAGTATACTGAAAACTGTTACACCATGATATATTCCAAATCTTTCTCTCACTGAATTTCACCTGAAATGACAATATGCTTAGACCTCAGATATTAAGGAATTTTAAAGTCCCATATTTCTGTAGAACATAGAATAGATTCAGGTAGCACCCTCCTGTCTCTTGGAGAAGTTCCAAAAGACCCTGAGAGAGTTACAGGTATCTAACTTATGAAGAGAATAAGAAAACAACTTAATCTAGAGGTTCAAGAGTGGAATATTAAAGGAAACAGTATAAAACAAGGCTGTGGTATGTAAAAATAAGTTGTGTTTTAAGTATCAGAAAAAAATGTCTGATATCTCTAATAACTTGGGAAAAACGTTTTTAACTGTAAATATTGACTGGAAGTTCCAAATAAAGCAAAAGAACTTTGATGAGTCCCATTAAAAAAGGCTTGAATTGAAATTTAATTGAAAAATTACAGTGTTTCAGCTTGTATAAGTTTTATGGAATTAATATTTCAATGAATGCTTCATTTCTAAGGACAAATATTTCATAGAAAAAAAAAGCCCAGCTTTCTGAAGAAACAGGTAAAAAACCCGTGGACTGCAGTCTAGTGTGCAAATTCTTTCACAGAGGAACGCTGTGAATGAGAATATCACACTCCATCCTTAGGAGGAAAAACAGCTTCTTTAGTGAGATTAAGTAGACAATGCAAGTACTTGAGGATTTCAGGATTCAGAAATGATTTTTTAGCTTGAGGAAAAAATCTGAAGTCATTCCTTTCCCATGATATTTTAATCAGGGGTTTTGGGGGTATTGATGTTGTAGGGGAGAAAGTTTAATATACATAGAATATAGAAATTTCTTCCAAAGTTAGGCTGCTACTATGGTATCATAATGCCATACTTCGAAATTCCTGGTTGGAATAAAAAGATGAGGAGAAGAATTTCAGTCTGATGTAGTAATATAAAAGTGTTTTTTTTTTTTTCTAGGAATATAATTAATACATTGTTTTGTCACAAATAGGAAAGACAATTATCTTGAACAAATAACAGAAAGAAACAAATGAATCTAAAAATTTGTATTTCTTTCATATAAAACATGTCAAATTAAATTATGCTGCAAAAAGACTAAAAAACCCCCAACAAATCAAAAAGATTTAACAGTACAGAAATAAATTGAAATACTTTGAGGAATGCTTTCTAGCAAAGTCTCTATTGATCACTATTGATATCTGTGCGATTTTACTCAAATGGTTCTGAAGGACACTACCTGACCTGGAAGTGGCATTTTGGGATGCCTGGTCATGCTTTAGTTAGTCTACCTAGAGACACATCCTTCAAGGCCGTAAGAAATGCCAATGTAACCGTATTTTTCCGTTGTTTGGACTAGACATTGCAGCTAGCCACCTCATGTATTTTCCCAGAAATGTTTATTATTAATATAATAAAAATGCTAACATCAAAGTATTTTGTTTCTTTGTATATTTTGGGTTTGATGCTTTTTGTTTTGCTCCATATCAGTTCACTCAATGGGAAAAAATGAGGACTACTAGAAAAAGAGATCGTGTTTCTTTTTGTCTAGGCTTGTAATTCTCAATATCAAATATTTTACTAAAATGGTTCTGAAATCAATGTTATCTCTAAATAAGCCCAACCTGGAGAATTGTGTTTTTGAAGAGTCACTTTGACTGTAAAATACACATGTTCCTTTCCAACGTTCCTTTCCATTGGAGGAAATACATGTTCTTAATAGTCAGCTTATATTTTCTTAGGACTCTTGATATTTAGTACTCAGCCACTTTTCTGCTGAAATGAGATTCTGTGTAACTTTGCATTCAGTATTTCCTTTATTGGATTTGACCAATTATGTCTCTTCTCATTGTAGTGCAAACAGTTTTTAGCTGCTTACTGGCTGTGCAGTTGAGTAGCAACCATTAGGAGCAAGTATTAAAACAGTTTAAGAAATATAAAAGGCTATAGAATTTTTATTAAACTGTTTTTTCTTTTTTTTTCAAAATTGATTTTTTAAAAAAAATTCAGTCTTTGCAATAAATCTAGTGCAAGAGATATCTAGAAATCCATTTAGGAAACTTTTGCTCCTGAATAAAGAAAACCTCTACTTGAAATTTACATTCTTTGGAAACGTATTTTGTTATTTTATATTGCTGTTAGTATTTTTCTCTTTTTTCAGGACATCCTAGTTGCAAGTGCATATAGTAAATATCATGTCACATTATATCCTATGATAGATAGTCTAATGACAAAATAAAAGAACTTAAATATTCTAGTTTCTTTTGTGTCTACTCAATTTAAAAAATTATTGGCAGACATCACGTAGAACAGGTCAGCATATTTTTCAGAAGTATCATGTTGGGTACAAATTTAGAATCAAATTATTTCGAAACATGAATGTTTCCCACAAACAGAAAATTTCACTCTCACTTAAGTCTAATTACAACTGTAATGGTGCATTCAATGTTTTTTTTTTCTTTTACAGGAGTTGAAATCAGATAACAATATACAATTAATAATGGAGCAACGATCTCCTATATTGCATAAAACATTGTAGTCGCATATAGCTAACAAGGAAGAGGAAGGTAATTTCTGCTTGCACAGGGAGAAAGATGATATGTAAATATTGAGGGAGCTTCTGAGAATAATGGAATTGCAAAACCCAGAGTTGAGCCTAATGGACTGCTGAGGTTGCACCCTTAACGTATACTACTGTCTTCACATCTTTACGTTAATTTATCTTTTTCCAAACAATACATATCCAACAGAAATTGTAGTTTAAACAAGATTTCTGTTCCATTGTATTTTTTGTTGACTTTGTTTTCCATTCTTCAGCAGTATATCTGTTACTTTCATTCTGCTACCAATGGCCTTTCATGAGCATATAAATCTTTCAGCTATTTCCCTGGGCTTCATCTGACATTCTAACCTGATAGAATACTGATTTACTCAGTGTGTTTTCTACCTTATTACTTCTCTCAACAGCATTACTTACTTGTATTACCTATATATCTGTTATTTGTTTCTTACTAGATCCGTCTGTTTTAATTTTCTTAAACCAGCATGGAAATTACAGAAATGCCTCTTCTTCCCCTTTTCCAGGTTTCTTACTATAAGTTGTGTCAACCTCTATTCAAAGTATGATAAATTTCCAGGTGATAAATTTCCAATTAATCCTCGTGACGATATCCATAAAGATGAGATCCTTTTTCCTGCTTGTTTCTCAAGTAATTCCTTAAAGATTTCTCAGAGCATCAACCTTTGATCTTGTTCTTCATGCTAATCTTCATATTTGTCCGATTTTTTTTTTCTTTTTTTTTTCTTTAGGGAAAGAAGACATCAAATGAAAATCATTGTTCTCCATGAGACATTTTATCCACCTTGACCTAGTCATCCTTCATCCGTTCAAGTAGGAGTCCAGTAGTGTTTTGCACAAAGGTAAGGAAAATCAGTAGATATTTTTCCAGGTCCCAGTATGATATTTAAGAGACTCATGGCTATATCTGCAACTGTTCCTGTGGTCACCCACCACATATTCCCTTTCATGAACATCGAATGTAATTAATTTGTATTAAGTGCCCACCAGCATACTTTGGGATGTCTCCTTTGTTCTTCCTTATGAGAACAGTAACAGCCCTTGTGTAGTTACTAAAATGTTTGAATGCAGTAAAAAAAAAATCAGAGTTGATAGAATTAATTTAAAGCTCACAACAGTGTAGAAGAACATACCTTGGCACCTTGACTTCCTACATCAATATTCTGCACTGAGAGTGAGAGAGAGAGAGACCTTGCGGGACTCTTACAACAAATGGCATAACAAAATCCCCAATTTAGCAAGAGAGAATAAAAAAGCAAATAAATTTTATATCCTTTCAGATGCTGGGAATCCTGTGTTTGTGCAGCATCAGACACCAGATAATTTTTGCACGACACACAGTGCAGATCCCATTCATGGAGAGGTTCCTCCTTCCTCCTATCATGATTCCTTTTGTTTTGTTTAGCAAAGAAAATCATATCTCTTCTCCTGACAGGCTAGGATGCCACCTCTGCTGCAACAGCCACCAGCACGCAGCACAGGCTGGCACGGGGCATTCCAGTAGGCTCCGTTACAGCAGCTGTTCATGATAATGGGCTTCTCAAGCCTCAAGTACAAGGCCCAATACAGTAGGCATGATTTGCTCAAGATCACTAACTCATTGAATATAATGTATTCCACAAGGCTCTAATTATGAAATTTCCATTTTACAGGCCATTTTGTAAAAAATAATTTTTTCAACATATTTTTTCTCTTTCTTTTTTTTTCCCTATGACGGTATTGAGGTGGATCTCAATCATTTTGTGCAAATTTAGCACTGCAGAAGATTCAATAGTCCTTTTTTTCAGTACACAAACAATTAGTTCAGTTAGCATTGATTAAAACTATTAAAGGCATAGGACAATTGATATGTTTGCTTCTGTTAGAAAATTCTTCTGCTGGGCTAACTTTGATTATATTCACTTTGACTTTTTCATTTCACTGTTATCTTAGTGGTATGGACAATTGTTTTGTACACTGGAATAAATAAGTGAAGTGGTACATTAGGTTTGTACATGTTTCTATAAATTTTAATGGTCCAAGCAGTATTCGGAGAGAAAACAGGAGAAAATCCTTTGGGATAACAGCTCATTAACTTTCCTTCTTCCTTCCAGAAATTGCTTTAAGGAAGTTGCATGCTCAGATACACCTAAGGAAAGCAAGAACCCTCAACAGAATTAAGTATTCTGGGCTATTTAATTAGTTTTTAAGTGCAGGAGTTATGTATTCAATTTAAATAAGTCACATAGGCAGGCTGATAGATTTCTCTTGAAATGTGGGAAAGAAATTTGAAATACAAGAAGACATATACATGAAAATGGAAGGATGTGAATATTTTCTGGGCAAACTGGTGAAGCACTGGAATAGGTTGCCTGGAGAAGTTGTGGAGGCCCCATCCCTGGAGTTGTTCAAGGCCAGGTTCGATGAGGCTTTGAGCAACCCGGTCTAGTGGAAGGTGCTCCTATCTGTGGCAGGGGGATTGGAACCAGATGATCTTTGAGGTCCCTTCCAACCCAAACCAATCTATCGTTCTATGATTCTATGATTCTATGATTCTATTACATGTATTTCTCTTTTTTTTTTTAGGCACCAGACAGGATTTTTGGAGTGAGTCAGTGGAAAAAGAATGGAAAGGGAAAAGAAGGACATTCAGCACTGGAACTAATGCTTTAAAATGTGGAAAGATAAGAATAAATCATGAATGCAAAGTATCTTGATGAGTTACATGTTGATTTTTATTTTTTTTTTAAAGAATAGCAGAAGCTCTAAAAAAAATCTGAAAAGGACAACTCAATCTTATAGCAGGAATTCAGAATAACTTTTAAAGGAAATAAGAAATTCCACAGAGGTAGTTGGAGAATGAACTAAACTGAAGTAGGAGTTTATTAAAGCAGAAATCCATGGAAACAATGTAAGGCACAGAAGACAGTGGAATAAATCAGGTTGTGAAAAGAGAGTTGAGTAGAAGGTTACTTCTGGGAATTGTTATACAGCTTTCACTAATCACATTGGCAGAAAACCTGGGATCTTATCAGTTAGAAAGCAGAGATAACCTAATCTGCCGCGACTAATGGCAAAGATTATTGGTAAAGAAGAAAAGATTTACTATGGGGAAACTTGTGGGGAAAGTAAATTATTTTTAAAAGTCTAGATAAACAAAGTATCAAAGAATACATTTATCTTTAAGCAAAAAAATAGGTCCTATCTGAAGTTACATCTTTAATTAAGTAGTTTGTTAAATAGTGAATGTGAGACAGAAGTAGGAAGGAACTGCAGATTGGTAAAGGGGAAAAAAATCTGCACCAGCTCCAGAAAGGTTCTGAGCTAATGGACTGGGTTCTTTCGGTGGACAAAGAGCCTTAACTGTCTCACTGACAGTGTAAGAAGTCCTCTTCTTTTCAATATAACAAGAATAGTTTGAAGCTCTCCTCCTCTTAAACTTTCCCTGTGTCTGTTCATGTTCTTTGCTCTTTGTTTGCAAAATATATTTTGAATTCTGAATGTACTTATTCGTTGTTGGCACAAATTTTCTCTAAACTTATCAGGTTTATCAATATAACGTATTGTAAAACAAGAGTCTGAAATCTGAAATCATAATTAGATTATGAATTGATCTCTAAAAACATATACCTGATACTTGATATCAAATTGCAACTGATAATCTGGACTGAAATCTTAACTGACTTTCAGGGAAACCTATTATTTTTTTTTTCAATTTAGCTTATCGTATATAGATGACACTCATTATCTATTAGCTGTTATTTATTGCTGCATATTCCAGTTCAGAGATCTCTAGGGTAAGGATTTTTAATTCAGCATTTATTAGACATGACTGACACTTTCTGGAGACATTTACCATTAACGTTTCAGGAAATCTACTGGTATTGCGTCTGCAATTATAACACACCATATTGGGAAAGATTTTACCAATAAAAAAGCAGGAAACCTCTGCAACATGATGATGTATTAGTCACTGACAAAGAATGAAAATCTGATCTATGTATCTGCTACACTTTAAGATTTAGAGGTTGTAGTTTGCTCATAAGACTTCAACTTGGACTGTCATGTGTTGTACAAGGGTTAAACCTTTGATTATCTTGTCTCTTTGATTATCTTTATTAAATAGATTGTCAAGAGATTCAGTTTTGATATTTTTGTTGCTATTTTAATAGAAGAAGAACAAAATAATGAAGCTTAAAGAGCTGAGAGTTTGTGATTGTGGAAATCTGTACATTTGTAAATATGTATACATAGAGAAATGGTGTTGTCCAGAGTACTTTCACCATCAGCTTTCCTATCTCTGCAAACTTGTTTTCTTTCTGCTAAGTTATGTGATAAAATCTGTTAGCACATCCACAAAGAAGCACAGAGAGACAATGACAGGTGGGGTAGCACAAGTAATAACTTGCCATGGCTACTTCCAGGCCCACCATAGGAGCCACTAGCTATCCAAGGTCCATCTCCGCAAGCCCAGAGTTGCACAGTTACATTGGGCCTCAGGGTATTTTCATACATTAGGGAATATATCAATACCATAGTTTAATATGACAGAAGCCAGACTATTAAACCCCAGACTTAGATCAAAATTCTCAGTAATGTGAAAAAATCAATTTTGCAGTGTCAGAAGCAGAATCCATCTTCAGCAAGAATTTTAGGAGCCCAAGATACAAAGCATGAAGAGCTCCTTGACCTTAATATGAGGCTAACAAAAATCTGCTGCCAGCGTTCAAATCCCACTCCCACTCTGCACCTGCGCTTCTGACTCAGTGTACCAGAATATCTATGTCTTACTATCGTCTGCTGGAGTTTGTAATTTCACTTTCTATTAGCTACTCTACTCAATTGCCCACTTCTCCTGTACTTAAGACCAGTCCTATTATAACCAGCACGAGTACTACAAGTAAACTGAATGATTTAAATAATATATCCAATGTCTCAAAACTCAGTGTGAAATCAATCATCATGTGAATCTCAGTCAAGTGCTCCAACCACATTATTGTATTTCCACATTTTCAAAACAATATGGAAGTTAACATCATATTAGTGATATCCTTAGAGGTTATTGTATTATTACACTGATACAGGAAACGAAACTTAACTATGAGCTTCTTCGCTTTCTATGGTTTAAAACAACCTATTAGTTTGGTGGTACAAGTTTGCTTAGAAAATAAATGAATAAATTCATCAAATTAAAAAAAAAAAAAGAAAAATTGACTTACTTCATCAAAGTTCTTACAGCAGAGTAGATAAGTCTGTTTTTTTGATGTAAAAGTGTTGTGGTTTAATCTGGCCGGCAACTAAATACCACACAGCCGCTTGCTCACCCTCCCCTACCCCTGGGAACTGGAGAGGAGAATTAAAGGGGAAAAAGGAAGGAGACTTGTGGGTTGAGATAAGAACAATTTAAAAATAATAATATAAAATTAAAAGTACTATTTATAGAACAATAACAATAATATATGAATATATATTGATAATAATGCATACAAACAAGTGATGCACAGTATAATTCCTCACCGCTTGGTGCCCAATGCATGTCTTGTCCCAGCAAACAATTCCAAAATAGGTAAGTCCCAACACCGCAATTCCAGATGAGTGTTTACATACTGGCAAAACATGGGAAGCTGAAAGGTCCTTGATGTCTCAGTACCAATTATAAACATCAGAGTGCTATCAACATTCTTCTCATAAGAAATCCCATACTAAATCCCAAACACAGCACTATTCTAGCTGCTCTGCTAAAAAGAAAAACTGTCTATGTCCTAGCCAAAAGCAGGACAAAAAGCTTTGAAAATTCCATCTTTGTATATGCTTTTCAGCTTCTGAATGTTGGAAATATAAATTAGTGCATACAATGGAAAGAATAACTGAGCACAATTTTTCAGAAGAGGAGAGAAATTATATAAAGCAAAAAGGCACTGGCAAATAACAACGATCTGAAGAGGATAATTATGGCATGAGAAAAGAGAGGTAATATTATTTTAACAATATAGTGAAAATAGTAAAATATCATTAGTAATGGCATTTCAGCTAAAAGCCATCTTAGGAAGCAATATTTCATTGTTTAGCTGTACCAGTAATTGTACATAAGAATATGTAGTCCAAATGTGACCTGTAAAACGACTACGTGCTTCATAGCATACCAATTTAATTGCTATATTCAGGCACAGAACAAATGCAAAACATATTCAAAAAAATCCACAGGTTACTGACATTAGGTGAACACTTGGAAGCCACATGAGTTGAATCAAATGGCATAAAGGATTCCAAATCCTCTCTGAATACTGCAGGATCGACCATTATCACTTTATCTCCTTGTTCATTATGGACTTCATTCAAAGTATGTCAGCATTTGACAGGATATTTGCCCTAATTTCAGTTACCATCAGAAGAATTCCTAAATCAGGTGGTGATTGTAATGCATCCTGACAAAAACGAAAAAACAGTCACAAAGATCTAGCAGGAAAGAAGGTTGTTGCTGGAAATTTGTCTTAAAGCATCTGTCCATTGAGAACTAAAACTTGTTCTGCAAGAATGGGAACCAGCCAGATTTTTATTCTTCTGATAAAGGTGTATTCTATAGAAGAGTGTGACAACAGCTATAGCTTGATTAGAAGTCACATGATAGGGGGAAATTGAGCAATATGTGGCTACTTAAGAGCCTTGAGAGAACTTCTCTGTTGTGGGGCATGAGTCTGAGATCTCTGAAAGAGCAGTGATGTATAAATTCACCATCACAGCTGTGTTTGGGTTTAGTGTCTGGTCTTAGTGCTAGCTATGTTCTGTAAGATATAACCCATCATTCTGGATATACTGACAAATAAATGCCTATAGTAAGGAGAGAGGGGATACATCTGCACTGCATCTTAGAGACTTCATTAAGGCAGTCCTCAAGATTAGGATCATGTGCCATATAGATGATAAGTCTATTAGCATGGTTCCAGGCATGCCTAGAGGCTACTTTTCAGAGCGAATGAGATGAGACTCCATGTATGTGAAAGACTCACACTCTAAAAAGCAGAAAGTAGGTGGGTTTCAAAGTATATTCTACATCTAACTCCTGCCTTCTGACAATCAAACGCTGTGTAGGTACAGTGTGGAGTGCCTGATTTTTTCATCTAGGACATTGACATAGTTTGTCTTTAGCAATTCATGTCGTCTTAATAATAACAACCAACTTGTCCAATTGATTTTCTTTTTCCCTAGCTGGTACGATGTATCTTAGCACTACAGTCACCATTGTATTGAATAATTAACAGTTTGATACTATTTCCTTTCAGAATTGGTAGTATCTCTAAAACAGTGAGAGTAATTAATCACTGGCGCAATCATGTTCTTCATTACTTGGTGACTTAATTAAAGTTGGATTTATTCCTAGAAGTAATGAAGTAAATTTTCAACACACTTACAGCACTTAGACTCCCGATTTCCACTTTTGAAACTCTTGTGCACTCTAGTGGGAGGAATATCAAATGTTTTGACAGCACTGCAGACAGCCTGATTGACTGGTGCCAATCAGTGTACTTTGATTTCACATCTTACAATGTGAATTAGACTTGAAATTATGAACATTAACTGACACTTTCTGAAGACATTTAAATGTTTAACTTTAGAAATGTGAACTGCCTCATCGATCTCTATCAGGGACTTGATATCTTGTTCACTAGCCAAGTTTTTCTGTCCAGCTGGTATAAGCCCCAATTACAAATAAGCACATTTTATTTCTCTCGGCTCCAAGAGTCCAAGTGCATAACCCTTACCAAGGCTTAGAAGGCTCCTTTCTATGAATGATACAAGCAAGTTTCTGACATGTTTCAATTATTGCTACAGGACAGATATGACTACATTTCTTCAATCTTTAATTCTGGACAGCAGAAACAAATTCTCACTAAACTGTGTTTTAACTAAGACTTCATAGTCGTTTATTCCCAGTAGTTTCCACATATAATTGCAGAATTGTTGAGGTTGGAAGGGGCATCTGGAGATCCTGTAGTCCAATCCAAATGGCTCAACCAGCATCAGCTATAGTAGGTTGCCCAGGACTGTTCAGCTAAGTTTTGGAAATCTCCAAGGACAGGGACTCCACAACCACACCCCAGGGGATGGGAAAGAGAATTAAAGAGGAAAAGGGAAAGAGACCCATGGGTTGAGATAAGAATAATTCAGTAATAATAACAATATGAATATATATAATTATAATAATATATGCAAGCAAGTGATGCACAATATAATTGCTCACTACCTGGTGACCAAGGCCTGTCCTGTCCCAGCAAACAGTCCCGTAACAGATAAGTCCTGACACTGCAATCGCAGATGAGCATGAGACCCAAAAAGAGATCAGTAGAGAGAGATGGTGCTCTGAGAAACCATGAGTGAGAACCACTGGAAAAGCAAAAAGCCCTTCTTTCCAGTCAATCCTCATCTTTTCACTGGGCATGACGTTGCATAATATGGAATACTCCGTTCGCCAATTTGGCTCTCAATCCTAAATTTAAGTTCAAATTGTAAAGGGAATTGTGGACCCTTTGTCCCAGCTGTGCTCCCCCCCAGCCTGTTGTGCTCCTGCACACTGGCAAAACATAAGAAGCTGAACAGTCCTTAAGGTTTCAGTGCCAACTACAAACATCAGTGCGTTATCAACATTCTTCTTCTAGCGAATCCCAGACTAAAATCAAAACACAGAGCTCTTCCAGCTGCTAAAAAGAAGAACTAACTGTCCCAGTCAAAACCAGGATACGTCCCTAACAGGCAATAGTCACTGAAGAATGTCCCATTGTCATAAAAATCAAAACCCTCACAATGGCACCAGCCACAAAGATGGAAGTTGATTTGCCTTATATGTCTGTTTCTGGCTGCACCCTTTCCTCTAACTGGTAAAATGGAAGATAAGGTAATTTGGGCACCAACACTTTTCACTTGCGCCTCCAGGGCTTTGTAGTCTTCCTTGATTCTTCCCAGCAATGGATAGTAATTCTACTTTTGCAAGGACAACTGTCATTGTACATTTTGAAAGACACTTTCTAATCAAATTGCTGTTACAAGCAACCCATCATTACCTGACAGTTTTTTCCCCTTTCAGAAAACCTTTGTAATAAATTTATTTATTTTACAAAAATAAAACCCCACCAAAATGTTTTGAAAGCAAATTTTTACCAGTATACAGTTTTGATGTTCAAATGATTTAATTAAAAAAGCTTAGTTCTGTATTTAATTTGGAATAAAGATAATGGCATATAATACAGTTCTGAAATAACTTTTGTAGTCATTCCATTAGACTTTCTTTTTCAAACATTTTCAAATATTTTGATTCTACTTTGAATTAAAATGTTTGAATCTCACACTTGTATTTTTCTCTAAGCAATATGTGCATTCTTTAGCTGTTTTTCCTAAATTCCGTATGTAATCTTCATGTTGATTAACGTTTTTTCTTAATGACTATCAAGAAGCTATTTATGTTGATCTTCCTTGGAGGTAAAGCATGACTATATGTCTTTTTGGCAGACAACAATACCCATCATAAATTCTAGTACTGAATATAACTGCTCATTTGAAAGGGTAAGATCTAACCAAATTATATTTTGAAAAGGGGGGTGGATGGAAACATCCCAGGATCTCAGGTGCTCATAGTGCAAACACTGATTACCATAAACAGTGCTATGCCTTATGTGATGTTTAACCAATAAAATCTGCAGGTGTTAATGAATAAAATAGCATATAGAAAACACAGTACCAGGTCTAGAAACAAAGAGCTGAATCTGCTAAGGAGTGATCCTCCTGCCCTATTTCTTGCTCTGAAAGTTCAAGCAAGGAGTCACCACATCCCATGGAAACAGAGAAAAGAATTGTCAAAGAGATAATGTTCAAGGTAAGATGAACATGAAGGATTCCAGAGTCAAAGGATGTCCTCTGTAGCTATATTGAGTTCCTGTATCTATGTGAATCTTAGTACTCCTCTTGCTGAAGGTAGTGAGAGCCTATGAGAGACATCAAAAATTCTACTGTGAGATGCAAGGATGTTTGACCTCCTGCAAGAACTGTTGCAACACTGTTTGCACAAAGGTCGTGATGTAAGAATTGAAATGAAACCCCTGTTCACTTTCCTGCACTCACCTCATTGTGTCTCCTCTTCGTAACCTACTGCAAAGATGCCTTCAAACAGTGGGCTTCAACGGGCTTTCACTGCAATAAATAATATGCCATTGTCAGCAAGACTCTAAAATTTGCTCCTGCTCTGCTATGGGACAGGAAGGCTTTATCCGTACAGAATTACCACCACAGAGAACTGAGCAATGTAACAGTATAGTAACAGTTTTTCATTTCCTTCCCTCATGCATTTAGTTCAGACCGATGGCCATTCAGAACAAGGAGAATGAAAACTTTGCTCCTGACTATTCATTTACAGGAGCTTATTCCATTCCCCTTCATCTCATTTTAGCTTCTTACCTATAATGAATCCCCATGCTGGGTAAGGAGAAAAGAGCTGTCAGTAATAACAAGACTTAAAAAATGGAAAGAAGAAGAAAAAGAAAAAAAATGAAGCAGGAAGTCCAGCAATAGCAGATGATCTGCTGGCTATGTATCCTCTATCTGTGTTTAATTTAGAAAGAAAAATAAAACATGAAAACTAATAATCCTTTAATCTACAGGCTCTAAGGATCACTTAGAATGAAACTTTTTCAATTCTTTTCCTCATTGGCAAATATACAAGTGTATTTTGAATAGATTTTATACAGATTCTGTAGTAAGTTATGGTGCTGTAGATTTGGGGTAACATCAATAGTGCACATTGCATCAATGTTACAACTGAAAATATAATGGAGTCCTTATGTAGGTAGATCCATAGTGTCCTGGTTTAACTCCATTAATACTGCAACCAGTATTTCTTTTCTTTTCATACATTTTTACAACATTAATTAGATTTTTTTATTTAATTTTATGAATTTTTACATTACCACTGAAATGTACAGTGTAATTCGAGTTGTCTTCTTATACTGAAAGACTGTTGTGTAATAATCAAATTCTCCTTGAAGACTGAGTTGATAATATGGTGGAATAATCACTCCAATGATTATCTTTAATTGCTGTGAAATTAACCTGCTATTTTTTGGAAACAAATTTCTAGAGGACATTAAAAAAATAATTGGGTTTCCAAAGTGCTGTGTAACTCTCAAGGCAAGAAACAATACTTACAGGAATGACAAAACTATATCTGTTAGAAACGGTTGATTAAAATAAAAATCTACACTTATCTGAAAAATTTATTGAGTTCCTGTCCATGAAGGCCAGATAATATTTCCCCATTTTTCCATTTTTCCCAGGAAAATTAAGGTTTTAATCCTAGCAAACAAAAAAATCTTTTGAAGTTCAATGATTTTTTTCTTTTGTCTCTGTTAAGGCTTGTGATGTTCACCTCTCAGTCTCTGGAAATACTATGCAGCAGAAGAGAGAAATTAGAACAGTTCCTGATTTGGCTTTAATATGAACTGTTTCCTTTGAATCACGGTAAACAAGACATCAGCCACTGTGATATGTTCTTCATCTATGCCCTTTGCTTCTTCATCTTCCAGATCCATATATTTTATTTTTCCTCTATCTGAGAGGATTTGAGCGATGTGTGGTAGACTTCTTGCATATCACTTCTATGCTGAAGATATTTTCTCAGCAGAGAACTATTCCCGCTCTTCTTCAGACTCCAATGTACCATTCAAATTGTATAAAAGAACAGCAACATAACAGACTATTAGTTCTTAAATCTTTTGATTTAGATGAGTAGATACATAGATGAATAGATATGGAAAAAGTAAAAATTGGCTTGCATGTCAGTTATGGTTCAAATCATAACATTGAGATTAAATGAAGGCTGCTGCAGTTTTCTAAAAAAAGTATTATTTTTTCTATTCCTCTGAGTCCTGGATTTGGCTGAGATCAGAATATGAAATTTTAGGGGACTCCTGAGCTGTATTCCCAATACGTTGATGCAAAACCAAAATGTACTACCGTATCTGTAAAATCCTATCTTTATGGGATTATAGACAGATTTTTAAATGTAAATATATCAGGTCTATTTCCAAAGCTGTTGAGTTTTGTCCATTTGCTCTTTTAATAAAAAAAAAAAAAAGAAGAAAATAGGATGGTCTTCTTGTTCAGTGTGAGACAAATATGCATGATAAAATTGCCAGACAGTAAGGCAGAACAAAGTAAAGAAAGCCTTTTGCTTAGTTTTACCATTTGACAAAGACTTCATTACCATAGGCTCTGAATTAACAGTGTTATTGACAAGGTTTACTTTGGTCTAATAAAAGAATAGTTTTGGAACTTCAGACTGCAGGAAAAATATGATGAATATGAGTCATTACATTTTATTCAGGTTAATTACTTTAACCTTGCTTGAGTCTGTCTGAAAAATATAAATAATTATAACAGATGACACCAAAAAGACGATTCATGAGGAATGTAGGAATTCAGGAAATATAAGAAATTTTGACTGGTATGATAGACTATATTTTGCAAAGATAGATCTTCAGGTACAAAAATCTCTATTCATGCTTCTGGTTATTGGTTTGTTCTCTACTATATATTTTTTGGTTTGATTTCTAACCTGAAACAGGAACTAGGTATTTCCAGAAAAGAGACACTAGGCATTATAGACTGTCACTGTTGTATTTTCCAAACTTAAAAATTGGAACAGTTAATTAGATTGCTCAAACTAATCAAAACACTGCTCCAAAACACATATATGTATGCGGTTGAAGTATTTCCTATTGTAAGTAAGATTCCCATGTCTGGATTAGTTTACATTCTTGTAAAAAGGATTTCTGCCCTTCAAATGGAATAAAATATTTTTGTCTAACTAACTTTTCAAAGATTGGACTCTTTCTCAATACTTGATTTCCATGAGCAACATTCCACAGTTGTTTCAACCTCTTGAAGATTAGCTGATCTGCTTCTCATCATAAGACTTAATCAATGCATATCATCAGATGGAGAAATTAAAAAAGGGGTATCTTAACACAACTTAAAGATCTCAAAACTGCAGTATCTGATAGAGTTCACAATTTCAGGCAATGTAAAGTTCTTCTGAAATTTCAGCTCAGAATACTGCACTGCAACACAAAAGATATCTTTTCCATTTATCCAACTGCTATTAAACCAACACAGAAATAATTTGTTTTCTGGAAATGGAGTGTTCTGCAATCAATGATACAAGTAATGGACTGTATGAACTAGTTGTAACTGCATAGAGCTATCAAGTAATCACTGATTGCAATTGCAAGACAGAGAAGCAATTCAATTAGCTTCAGATAAGTTAGACACTAAAGTTTGCATTAACAGTTTCTTTAGCCAATAGAGAAAAGTGTAGCAGCATTCTTAAACTGTAGCTTAAGAGGTTTCTATGTCAGAACTTATAAATAGAGAGATTATTAAAAAAAAAAAAAAGAGAGAAAAAAAGTTGTCATGGAGAAAATCTATGTGAACCCCTACTGTCTGCCAGGCTGCCACTAATGAATGGTTGAACTCGATGATCTTGAGGGTCTCTTCCAACCAAATGATTCTATGATTTTAATAACAAGTGATTCAAATCAGAAAGTTTTAAAATTTGTTAAATTTAAAGAGTGTGTTCTAGGAACACGAGTGACTTACGTGACTCTGTTCTGGTAGACCCTGCTATACATTCTAGTATAACATTTCAGTCAGCATGCATCAGGAAATGCAATCCCCCTGCCGGAGCAGGACCACCTGCTTTAGATCACACAAGAATGCGTCCAGGCGGGTTTTGAACATCTCCAGAGAAGGAGACTCCACAACCTCTCTGGGCAGCCTGTTCCAGTGTTCTGTTACCCTTACCGGGAAGAAGTTCTTCCTCATGTTTAAGCGGAACCTCCTATGTTCCAGCTTATATCCATTTCCCCTTGTCCTATCATTGGATGCCACTGAGAAGAGCCTGGCTTCATCCTCATGACAGTCACCCTTTACATATTTATAAACACTAATGAGGTCAGTCTCCTCAGTCTCCTCTTCTCCAAGCTAAAGAGACCCAGCCCCCTCAGCCTTTCCTCATAAGGGAGATGCTCCACTCCCTTAATCATCTTTGTGGCCCTGCGCTGGACTCTCTCAAGCAGTTCCTTGTCCTTCTTGAACTGAGGGGCCCAGAACTGGACACAATATTAGTGCCCAATGGCTATCTAGTATGCCATTCTATATTTAACCCTGCAAAGAAAACTTGCACAATGAGATTTTGAGGATGAACTTGGAGTTTCACAGTTATTTGTTTAATATTAACATTTTGCAAGTTATTAGCACAATTTATAATGATAAATACATTGTGCTATGGGGAAACAATCATATGAATGTGCAGCCTGTGCAAGTTAACTCAGAGAATGTGCAGTTCTGTTCTAACCTGTAATGCAAATACTTACCAAGGTGTGTCAATTATCTGGTTCCTTGCCAGAGCTGTTATACAGTTGTGTAACTTAGAACGATGGGTGTATTTAGAAAGATTGTACATTTTTTTAGAAGTATTTATTGTGTTCTGAAATTTTGTATTGCTTTCCAAAGTCTCAGCTTCTGCTAATCATGTGTTGCAGTAACGTGTCACTCCATTCTCCTTTGTCTTCAGCCCCTCTGAACTCATCTTTTTTCACATCCTTCTAAACACTTCAGCTTTTTTCTAAGCAACAGTAACTAGCCATTTCCTTTTACCACTCACATTTTAAAGTCTCTCTACATCGTGGACCACTATAGCTATAAGGGTTGTATACTTATAATTTATGTGTGGTATAATTAAGAAAAATAAAAGGTTTATGTATAATGTACCTTCATGTGATAATACCTATGAGGCAAACTCTGTTGACTGATTGCTAAGTTACAGATGACCAGGTGTCCAGCACTATATCTGTGGGAAAAAGAAAATAAACTACATACATTAAATTGGGAAGTCAATAACTTTTCAAGAACTAGAATGTTTAGTAATAAATAATGCTTATTTAGCATATTTTTCTAAACACACACGTTAACTCAGCCACCAAATTTTCCTTAAACTGATTGAAGATATGGACTCAGCCAGCAGCCTGAAGCAAGTATAGACTGGTACAAATTGCAGTGCAAGTGGGATCAAAGCCCTTTCACATCAGTATATTCCTGACCTAGTAGAAAGCACCCATAACTCCTCTCTCATGAAAAAATAACATGAACAGTATTAAAAGAAGCACTGAAGTGATAATAGAAGAAAAATTTTTTTGTGACTGTGTCACAGCCAAGAGGACATGGGTCTCGAGTGACTCTTTAGACAGATTATCTTTGAAACAGTTTAAGTGTTTTACTTAAATGTTTACTCTGATGAAGTATTGTAAATGAAATAGGATTTATGTGAAAGATTTTGATTTTTTATTATTTGGTTAATTAAGATCAGAAGTTCTGAATGAAATAAGACTTAAATTTTCTTCATTTTTTGAGGGAATAAAACTACTTTCAGTAACCGCTGGAGTTTTCACCCTGTGCCGTGTTCTCAACAACTGTGTAAACTCAAAGGAGTTAATTAAGGTTTTCTTAGCAGATTTTTGGCACCAAGTGTTGTTTTTAAAAATATCTAATAATTACATGAGGATAGGCTCAGGTCCTCATTAAAAAAATATTAAAATTTATGAATATACTGCATCAAAAAAGTTCTCTAAGCCACAATGGTCTCATGTCCCTCTGCTTTCACTGAGGAGAAGCTAGTCAATTCTCTGACTTGCAGTTTCTCTTGTATCTCATAAAGGGTCCAGCCTAATGTGAAAACGTTATTAAATGAGAAAGCTTAACTTGGAATCTGCTACGCCTAAATTTCAGACTTCTGATGAAGAAAACTTACTACTCAGCACCTAGTAAGGAGTATTAGCCCCCTCTTGTGGAAAAATGCCTTTGTTTCTCCAACTTTTTAATACGGTGAATGCTACTGAAAGCAAATATAATATTATATCAAACGGCATGAACGTCAGTGGAATATCTACACAAAAAGATTAAAAAAAAATTAAGCATAGCATATTTCGATATGGCTATCTGTCAGCAACGTTATACATATCCAACTAACAGTACCTTACTGCTTGAGTATCTGCTTATGTGTATGACCAGAAATGTGTATCAGTCATGTTCTTTTCAGTCTTTTCCTTAAAACAGTCCTGCTGTACTGCTGACTGCCTAGACCTGGTGGAACCACCAGGGACAATTATCTCTTCTAAGTTCTTTTGAAAAGAATTCTGGTTTTAGAAGAGATGGTTCGAAAGATTAAAAGGGAATCAGAATAATGTTTATTAAAATGATTAGAATGTTTATTTTCTGTCCATTATAAAATCTACAGATTACTTGGAACTAAAGTTGAAGTTTAAGACTTTCCCATCAGTAACACTGAAGAAAACTTCTTTTAATGAAAAAGAATGTATTGCATTAAAATACACAGTGTAGTCCCATTTACTGAAAAGATATTTATTCTAAGATTCAGAGGAGATAAACTAAATATATACAGAAGTTCAGCTGGCCGAAATCAGCAAAGCAGAAAAATCCCAATGCCAGCTCATTCCAACATGGACAGCAACCTAAGAGAGTTTTAGGACCTTTTAAAAGTTCGCTCTTGGTTGGATTAGTATTTGGAAATACAGCTTGTGGCGCTTTGACAGTCATCTGAGATAATGAGGTAGGAAGGATTTCAGACACCAAAAAACAGCATTCTGGACCTCGTATTTTACAATTAAAGAGTGTAAACTGCGAGTATCATACTAACAGTTTATTTCGGGAGGAGACTAATCTTAATTGATTGCATTGAATAATTACCCATATTTCTCTGAGATGTAGTCTTGCAAAACTCAATTGAACCGCAGTGAGCATTTCATAAAGAAGCACAAAATAAAATGTAATCCAATGACAGTTCTATGTTAAATATATGAACTTAAATAGCTCCTACTCTGAATGTTTTCTATTTAGTGTATTTACAGAAATACATCCCTACTCAGTAGTTTATGAGCTGGACAACTTTTTAGCCTCTTTTTGTATGATAAGGTCATCATTTTGGTGATGATTACAGAGGTCCCTTTGTGTTTCTTTCAAGTTCAATCAATCTGTTCTCAATATCAGCAATTAGAATAATGCATTGTATGCTAAATTTAGTTCCATTGGAACCTTATACAATGCATCACTGTTCTTTTGTAAATAATATGACTGATGTGACTTACAAATTATATTTGCTCTTGTAATGCTGGTTTTGTATTGACAGTCCACAGCCATTCTGAGATCTGCAGTCAGATTTTTCTCCTTTATAGTGCTTCTACTAAGTTTCAAGATTATAGAAAGTTTTTTGTTATTAATCCCCGAGTACACAGCATTGTATTTCAGTTCACATTATGTGTTTCTGTCCTCTCATCTCCAGCTCTAAACGATCACAAACTGAGCTCATACTTCACTCAAATTTAGGAAGGTATTAAGATCTGTTTTGAAACAAACAACTTCCTTGTGACAGAAGCTTTCTTTTATAGCACCATCTATTCTTGTTTCTCTTAGCTGAGTTTCTCACCAAATTTAGCATTCACCTACTAATCTCTATTTTCCATACTTAATTTACAATGTCTCATTATTCTGTTACTAACATTACAGGTACAGAATCTTACCCCAGTAGGCCTATACATTGCACAATGAGAAAAGTTGCTCTGAGACATACCTATGCAAAAACCCCACTGAACTTCAGGAGACATTTCATAAGCAGATCAGAAAAGAAAATGTCCAATTAAAATTACATGAGAGGACTGACAAGGATTATGCGATAGAGCAATAACATGGTGAGGATTTCTATTTTCAGTTTGAAAACATATTGAGTGTCAAAGAACATCTCTGTTATAGTAAAACATGGATAATTTGATATATGTACATACATGAATATACTTCCCCCTCATAAACATGCATTCTGATCACATGTTAACAATGACCTACACATTCTGTTGTATATAGAATAAGATTTCCAAAGTACGACAAGCCTCTTTTCTCTATTAACTTTCAGTTGTGTGTTTTGTTTGTTTTTTGTTTTTTTTTTTTTTTCCCCAGCCTAATACTGGAAAAAATACTAAGGCAAATACCTGTATTATTCAGTGAGGTAAATGACATTGCAATGTTAAATGGTGTCTATAAATGTGCGTAGACCTGTGTTCTTCATTTGTTTTGGAAAGACTAGCACTTAGGAAACACAGCCACTGATTAGTTTTTTTAAAATTTTTATTTTGTCTTTTACATTTATTTCTGCACTTTTAAAGTGTGTTTCCATAGCTACAACCTGGAAAGAAAAAACCACATCCATTCATCCCATATTGCAGAAAAGCTCCCATAAAGTCTTTCTAGTGAGTCGAGGAGTAAAGCTGCTTAACCATTGATGGATTTGTCCTAAGAAATTGCACAAAAAAATAAACAACCCCCCCCAAAAAACCCTAAACCCAGGAAACCCTGTAAGCAAAGCTGAGCAGATAATTTGACATAGTTTTGTATATTTAAATCATTAAAAACCTAACTTTTAAGTAGTACTTTTCATCTAAATATAGGAAATCCAGAATTTATTTTAATAAAAAAATATTTGAAGATTAAGAAATAATTGTGATAGTATAAAAAAACCCTTACTGTGAGAGACAATAGATGTATTCTGCTTAAACATACAAGAAATAGGTGGGGATTTTTGTTTATTGTGGTTTTACTTCACACAGGAAGACCATTTTACTGATAAAAGGTAAAAGAATAAATTTGAATGATTTCTTTTAAATTCCCTGAATCATCAAGAAGATGACTAGTGTGTTTGAGTTGTTTGAATGATATCATTGCCAATGTGTGCTTTGAGAGTTATGACTTCAGCCATGAAAGACAACTACTTTTTGCCATCTAGCCATTTTCTGGATGGCAGCTGGTCTGTTTCGCAAGGCAAAATTTATATAGAACCTAACTGATGTTATTGGACACAATAGTCCATCCATGCAAAGCCGATGGTACGGTTGTGATTTAGAACTTAGGGACAGTCATGGTGAAGGAAAAAGTTCTTCTAAATCTACAAATGGCTGATAAGAAGTAGGTAGAGAACGGGGCTACCAAAACCATCTCTTGATCTGCAGTTCAATGCTTTACTGAGACAGAGATTGTGTCTTTATTTTTAATAGCTCTTGATAGGTACATTATTGACTTACACAGAGAGTCTATAATAACATTTTCTGCTTCCTTCTCTACTAGTCTTCCTAACATTCAGATTGCCCTTTTGACTTGTCACTGAGAATTGAACTGATGTTCTTGTAGAGCCATAATAATTCTAAGATATCTTATCTGACTGGCAATAGCCTGTTCTTTGTGAGTATACATGTAGGTCGTTTTTTCCCATTCGTAGCACGTTTATATAAATTGGACTCCATCTGCCATTTTATCATCCATACACTCAGCATTACGAGTTCTTTCTGCAAGTCTCCACGGTCAGCTTTCTATAACATACTGGTGTATTTTTTCCATTAACCTTTAAGCTTGAGTCAGTGTGAAAATGAATCCTGATATCATATCATGTCACTGACAAATATTGACAAATTTTGGAGTAAAAAAAGACAAATGTGCTTTTGGCCTGTAGCCGTTTGCTGGCTAGAGACAGTGTCTCACAGAAATGAAACAAGGACATTGAGCTTCACATTTGATTTCTGTCCAACACCAACATTTTAAAAGAAGGATTGTTCTCTCTGTTCTTCAATGACATAATTAATTTGATTATTTTAAGATAATTATAGCAAGAAAAATAGTATAACTGTAAATGGCTGTATTTCGAACTTAGAAGAGACTAATTTAAAAAAAAACATTGAGAGGAAAGAAATCAAAACAAAACCCAGACTGAAAAAAACCACAATCCCCTCACCTTCAAAACAGGAACAACCATGCTTCCAGGTGTTTAATGAAGCTCTTAGTCACCCCACATAAGAACACAGTAAGATCAACACAATGATTCCAGACTGTTACTCTTTATTTGTTTTTTGGTGGCACATGATTTTTTGTATCTAGTTTAGAAGTACTTCCCATTTTTTGTCTGAAGTTATATTTCTGAAGAAGACTGAAATGTTGACTATTTTTAACCCAGCTTTTTTTCTGTGGAAAATGTTGAGTTTGCTAGAAAGCCCAAGCTGTCTAGGCCATAGCATATTTGGAAAGTGTTGCTGTAGGCCCATAGTGGCCTTATAACAGCATTTTTCTCTATAGCCCATCCTTGTCTTTATTGTCAAGGACTGCTAGGATTTGCAACCTCCCTCACAGACGTGGAGACACAGCATAGGACTGTGTGACACGGAAGGCTCCTGCTGACAAGCACTGGTGAAATACAACACTAAACTATAGCATTTTCCAGTAAAAATCCTTTTGGCTGAGTATTTATCAGCCAAGATCTATACTTTTCATTGACATTTGAGATGAAAACCACTTTTATCATTCTCATTTCATTTCTCTACAATGAAAAAAATGTTTTCAAACATTTGTTGTGCAGAGTTGAATGTGATTCCAACCAGTCAAGCTCATTCCTTTTGTCACATATGGAATAGTGGTGCTGTTTCACTATTGAACCAAGTGAAACTAAGTGAAACTAAAAAAAACCAGAAAGGCCAAATATGTAGTCTTAAAAAACTACTTAATTTCTTGTTTAATTTCTGTTCTTCTTTCACTTCACTGTCTTCTACAAATCAAATTCATTTGTAGCTGTAGACACATTTTTGTGTTATTGTTCGGAGTTACCTTATATGACAGCAATCTTACAGAACTAGTCCAAAATCTTCCACGCAGATGGATAATTTGTGTATATCTGAAGGTATGATATCTACTTTCATTGTATTCTGACAGCTACCCATATGATTATGCATTATGATTATTCAGTATCTCAAAGCTGTTATCAGCCACTGCAGTGTACCTAAAATCATTGCTTCCTGGTCTCTTGCCTGTAATTCTGTTTTCCCCAAACAGTAAATGCAGCCAAATAAATGTTATATTCATTGGCACTTTGTTTTTTTGGCAGAGCTACTGAGTTATTTAAAAAAAAAAAAAAAATCAAGACCTGAATCATAAAAATAAACAGGATGTAAAAATAAAAAAAGAATGCTAAAAGTTTCATTTACAAACAAGGTGAATTTGAAAATCTTAGGGAAAAATATTCCTTATTTACCTAGCAGTCTTCAAATATGGTTTATTTTCTCCTTTTGGTAAGCATCTTGAAGGGCATCCAAGGAAATGCTACCATAGTAATTTCTATGCTAGGATCCTAAGCAATTGAATTGTGAACGAATCACTTCTCAATGGACTGGTTTCCAGCTGGGAAAATTGCTTTGAATGACAATCCAGCCAGTGTCAGGGATGGAGATGTGAATTGCCTCTTATCCTATTGCTATGAGACATTCTGTAATGTAGGTTATAGCATTTGCAAAAAATAACTGAGTATCTCTTGTAGCACATGCAGACTGCTTGTCATTTTTTCCTGTAATGATGACATAGCCTTCTGCAGTCCAATGGATTACAATGGTATGTCTTAAGAACGGCACAGAGAAAATAAGTAAAAAAGTTATTACCTATCTATTGCTTCACAAGAAGCAGGGGTCATACTACTGAACAGAATACATGGATTTTTCACATATTACTAATAGTTTACACTATTTAAATATGAAACTCATTGCTAGTGGATGAACCCAAACATATTGCTGAGTTTGAATTTATTTCCTTATTTTGAAATGGAATCAGTACTTAACCAGTGTCTATGAAAAAGATGGTCCAAATTAGAACTCTAGGTTAGAGAATGGCTACAGTGTTGTTTGCACATGGGAGAGTATATCAGAGAAAAGGAAGATCTATATGTTCCTGGTTTTCTATATGTTTTTTCCATAAGCATCCATTACTGGACACTACTGAAAAAAGATACAGGACAAGAAGAACCTTTGGTTCGACCCTGTTCTTGTCTCCCTATTTTATCTGCTGTATGCTGTTAAGTAACAATCTTAGTAAAAAATGTGTCAGGAACAGCAGAGCTCATTTATTTTATCTCACTACAGGGGTGCTGACAGAATGGCTATCTCCTCCTCATAAATTAGATACAGACACCAAGGGATTATAATATGCTTTGAGAGAGAGAAAATATTGGCAGCAGATTGACTGTGTCTCAAAAAGTTACCATAAAGAACCAAAATTACCGTGTATACAAAAGCACACTCTTACTATCCAATACTGCTGATGTAATGTATGTCACATCAGAGAAAGTAAAATGATGAGCTGACTTTTTAAATCTTGAAATCTCAGTTATTGAAATACTATCTATTAACCTCTGGACATTTCCGATGCTGATTTTATAGGAGCACTCAAGTGAAAATAGAGATTTGTAAGAGTATTCATTCTAGCATGCAGTATAACACATCTATGAATGCTAGGTGTTGTAGTTTTATTGTTTTTTGAATTAATTTAGTTTAAAAGTATGGTCTGATGTAGCCTAAATTTAGTGAAGACAAAAGAGAAGGCTCTTTCATACACAATAGCTTGTGTACTTTTCACTTGAGGAACTACTTTCCAGCTTTCAACAACATTTCTCTGGCACACATTTCTATTCACAGAATTAAGGAATAACTCAACATTTTACTTCATCTACCTTCAGATGTTGTAGAATTTCTAGAGATTTTTTTTCCTCACGTATACTGTAGCTAAAATTACTATTAAAATATACATCTAAAACTTCAAAATCTAGACCTCAAGTGCCTATAGGCTCGCTGGATATTTGGACTGAGAAAAGAATGAGCCACTGAAAAATAATGGTCATTTACTAAATTTTGCCTTCAGTATGAAATGTAAGCACTCAGAAAATTGCTCTGATCAGAGAAGTTGCTTGGAAAGAGCACCCATCTGCACTTTCATCAGTGCTGCACTCCGCATTCATACCCTCCCTGGGTTTCTGAAAGGATCTGGCTCACAGAGGCACGCTCAGGACTAGCAGAGTAGGTCTCAGATTTCATAAGCTTTTCCATCCTTCATATACTCTCTGTTCTCTGTTTTACTCTGCAAAACCTTCTGAGAAGCCTCAGGAACTCAGGACCACTTTTACATTCTGTTCAACATTTTTCTTGCTACTATTTCACCTCAGTGGTAGTATTCAGCAGGTGTCACAGTCCTGCCTTATTCCCTTAAGTGTTTGCACCTATACACTACGCTAGCGTACCTGTAAAAAAACAAATTCTAGAAGCTGCTCTTTCAGACTCATCAGGTTTTTAAATTCTCTGGAATTTATATCCATTTGAAACTTACATTCCTCTGTCTGAATCCTAATCCTATCTACTAAGCTCTGTCAGTTCATTGAAATGATCCTGTTCTCTCTCGATTGATACACACACGTAATTCTTATTTATTAAAAAAACCCAACAAATATCTTTCAATATTTTTTTATTCCTTCTCAGAGCCACTTGACTTCACCTTACTGATTCCTCTTCTAAATCCTTTATGTAATTTAAAGAAGAAAAATCAAATATCTTGCATGTTTCTCTGGTAATTTCATTGCTTTCATTCCCATACCTGCCATCACATCTCAGTACTTACCTACTCTTAAACTATGCTTTAAATGAAACAAATATGTTTTGGAATTGAAAATAGGAATCAACTGTGCTTGTTAGGTTTGGAGAGTTTGTACATGCTATATCAGTAAAGTAGACTGTCAGAAACTATCATTAATAATTTTTTTCCTGAAAAATATCAATTTCGATTTCTTCTCACTGTACTAACGAATAGGACTCCATTTACAATGACATTTAAGTAGTTAAAGGACAGAAGTTTTTACTTTACATTGTATTTAATGCGTGCTTACTTGTCTATAGTTAAATCTGTAATTTGAGCTGATTTGTACCAACCAAGCTTTTTTATTTTATTTTATCAGTTGACTGCTTCAATTGGAATGTTTCTGCTAAATACAGTGGCCTCATTACACTCACTTTTTTTGAAGCTAGGATATTTGAATTTAAAATATGAGTTCTTTTCTCAGTAAGTGATGAAAGTTTTGGAACTTATAAAAAATAAAGTAATGTTCACATTGGGAAACTAAATATATGCATTTTCAAGTGCTAAAAATGTAGTTTATCTTGCATTTAACATTTCAGAGAGCTGTTACCCTTTGCAATATCAGGCAGTAGCAAACAAAAGGACAGAGCCAGACTGTGATTAACATAGCAGAGGCTTATCTTTTAATTTCTTTTTGTTTCAGTTTGCTGATTATTCAGTGATTTTTGTATTTGTTTATTCAAATTAGTGTAGTTGCACTTTATTTATTCATCTATCTTAGTTACCTACTTAGGATGGGAAGTTCTAATCCAACTTTAGTATTTGGACCCTGAAAAACACTTTGAATACTCTAGTATATCGAAGATCTGTTTAGCATGGTTGTTCACAGCTCAGATGAAGAAAGGAACAGAGAAGGTAAGGAGTGTGGCTACCTCAGAGCTTTATAGCACAGAAAGGTTGACCACTGCAAGTAGGTAAAGCTCTTGAGACCAATCTTTTTCACAGGAAAATCCAGTAAAGTGAAACAAATATGGAAAAACCCTGAGATTTGTTCTCAAGTTTTTCAGCAAGTGGAAGTTTGTTTTCTATGAAACATGTTTCTTCTACAGGAAGAGAGAGATGAAAGACGTGCCCTTTCCAACTCTGCGAGGGGAGAGAAGTATCCCGTTGTAAGTTTTCTTTCTGGAGACACTCCTCCAGAGAGGCAATGATGTTTGATGAGTGTAGATCTGCCCCTCTGCCCCCTCAGCTCCACATCCAGGTGTCTCTAGGCACACATATATGTGCACACATGAACTCACTGTCAGTAAGACTCGCAGTTTACCAGTTTGAACTACATTTCTCTCATTCTCAATTTGTTATCTTAATCTGTTTTTTTGTGGGTTTTTTTTGTGTGTGTGTGTGGTTGTTTTTTTTTTTCTTTCTCAAAGACATTGTAGAATAACTATTTCTGAAGATTTAAAAAATTTTTCTTGTCAAGGCTCTGATCAAACTGAACTCATTTCAAAGTTAGTCCTGCTTTCAACATAGAGTTGGACTTGATGACCTCCAGAGATCCTTCCAACCTAAATTATTCTATGATTCTTATGTCTGAGATGCGTTTTCTCTTGTATGAAATGATACATGTCAATTCACTATATGATTCTACAGGATATAACAGAATGACCTGTGAGCTTTCTCCTGCAGTTTTCCCTTGTGGGAACTGATTTTCACTTCTGAATATGAGCACAAGCAGGAATAGCTATCTTGCAGCAAAGGAAATTAAATAAGTGTCTTTGGTGCGAGAGATAATCTTCAACACTGTTCCTTGTCTGTTCAAAATCAGAAGATCTCTGGAATGGTTCAGAAAAGAATCTGGCCAGACAGACAACTCATCCTTGGACCATTTCACTTCTATGTATTGTCGATGTTTGTCTTTGTATCTTACTTTCCCTGTTCTTGGGGCACTTGGTTCATTGTGACATTAATTTTTCTTCAGTTAGCAATAAAAAGGCATGTAAGTGCATTTTTCAAATACAAGTTCATTATATGCAAGAGACAGTATGGAACAACCTTTCATGAGCAGTCACAGAAGAAAAAGAGCACCTGTGTAGTTTTAAGGTGAAATAACATTATAGGTGTGATACCCGAGATGGTGGGGGAGTGGGGTGGATATTAAGAGTAGGAGCTTAGGCTTTCTCTACGAAGACAATGAGACTTTTGAAGCTAACTTTAATGGAAACGGAGTTAATCCATAATGAAGATTTTTGCTTCTCAATTAGAATCTTCGCTGGCAGTCTGTCTGCTCCTGACGCAATGCGAAGCAATGCAGTGCACTGCTGATTCCTGCTGCCATCTAGTGCCTATGGGGGAAAGCAGTGGGCTACTGGGCTTACGGTTTTCACCGATGCTGAAAGAATAGTAATTCTTGCTCTCTGCTACTGTAAGGGTTTTCTTATTGCCTCACTTTTAACCTTGCAATTAACCTGCCAGAAACTTGCCTTTTATAAGGACAGAACCCATTCAGGAATGAGTACACGTGTGCACAGGAGAAGGTTGGGTACAGGGGATGGAGGAGGGGAGAGAAAAACAAGCGATAAACAAGGCTGCAGGCAGCAACCAGACAAAAAAATACACTGATTACTGTTGCAGCTACCTTGCTGCTCAAAGAATCAGAACAAGTGCAGTGGAGTGGCCATCTGAACCAGAATAAACACAGCGAGGGATGTAAGGGGAGAGTATCGTGACCTTGAGGGGAACAGCAAAAGCACACACAGGGAAAAGATGAGAAAGAAGTGTTTGTGCATTCACAGAGGGGTTTGTGATTTAGCTGGAAGCTTAATACTGGCTAAAGAATACAAATAATTCATATTTTCCAATTAGCACTTTAATAAATAAATATGCATACATTGATACAACTAAAATTAGCCAAAGTCATTAAAGACTGCTCAATCACCTAGCCTCACATCTGCAAAATGACTTGATTTCCCAAAACAGTTAAAGATCTTAACTGCAGGAAAAAAAACATGCATGTGACAGACCATTCAAAACAAATACATGGTGCATAGTAAAGGTCTCCCAAAGCATATCACATATTGATGTAAACATATCATAACTCATTATACTTAATTACAATAAATATAAGAAAAGCCTTTCGAATTCTGATGACAAAATACAAGCAAAGTATGATTACTTTTCCCTTCCTTGAAAAGCCTTAAAAGAAAAGCATTCAAAAGAAAATGACTATGCATTTTCATATAAATTCTCATTTAAAATGTAATTTTAAAGGACTTTTATTCTTCCCCAAAATTGAAAATATAGTTTTGATATAGCAATATTTTAACAGACACACACCTATATAGTCCCTCTTGACAATTTGCTGTTAATTAAAATTATTACTTAAACATTAGCAATGTCTTTTATAAGCTGTCTTTACTTATAAAAATGAAGAACAATATTGATCCTTAATTGAAATTTTTTCTTCAGTTGCAAAATTAAAGCTATATATTTATTTTTAGATATTTAGATCTGGAAATGTAATTACTTCTTTTATAGAAACTAAAATAATATGCAGACAAAGTAACATATGGCATTCTAAGTAGTTTCAGAATATTCAAAAATTTATTTCCCTCCACAGACAGGCAGCAGACAGGCATATGCACACTATAAATAAAGACTTGTCTGAAGTAAAAATTAAAGTTCTCAGGCAATATAGAAAAAGTCTATATTGGAAAGGCCAATATTTTTCTCAGAATACAATTACACAGTGCCAAAGATATGTCATTGTCAATCATTCCATTAGATAAGACTTTAAAATACCAGCTTGAGGTTATAAATTTAAAGCATATTCCTTCAAATAAGCAGATGATTATACTTCAATATTGCCTTATTGATATCAAATATTTGGGTCTATCAAGCTGAAATTTATTCCAAATGGACAAAAATGTACCTACTGAGCCATAAACATAATATGGAGTTTAGCAATATTCACAGAGACATTAAAGAAATTAAGACATTTTTTTCTTTAGAATTTTTAAGAATGACTGTGGTGGTGTCTGAGAAACTTCTTCATATGTCTTGGGAATAAATCAAAAACTAACAGTATATTTGATACAATTTTCTCACCAAAGTAATTTTTCAGGAGAAGTCATATATTGTGTATCTGCTTTTTGTATGGTGGAAATGGGTCACAATTGTTTTAAGTTTTCCCCTATAAAGGCAATTGTTGTTTTATCCAACTGTGCAGGCCTCAACAGGAGCTACAAAACCTCCAAAAATATGAGATTTCTTATGTTGTAAAATGTCATAAATCAGAATGGTGAGAGCCAAAGAAGGTGTCAGGTGTCACTGGAAACAGCCAGCACTTCTATAAAAAACCAGAAAAGTTAGGGACAACTTTCCCTATAGAAAACTGTTAGCACGCAAGGACTTAATTGTCCTTTTCCATCCTGTGAGACCGTATTTGTATTAACAGCCTGGGTACAACTGATCCGATACGTAACAAGTGTCTGGCAAAATCTGGCTACAAAATCACATATAGTCAAGTCCCCTCTTTGCATGAAAGGCATTGTTCACAAAGACAGTCAGGATTTCTGAGACCAATTGAGTTTTGTTATTGTTGTGTTACAGTTCTTTGACCCTTTTTATCCTTCATGCACAGAAGATAACCTTTCTTGACTGAAGGCTAGCCAGAATTATCAAGGAATAAACATGACTAACAGTTCTGAGAACCACCTGAACACCAAGGTGTTCTAGCTGAGGCAAATGTAATTAATTACGGAAACAATTCTGACTATCATCTTCTGCATTTACCTTACCAGTAAATAACAATCCAAATAAAACCTCCTAACTGCTCCCCTAGTATTAGCAAAGTTAGTTTTCCAGTAGATGTTGACACCAATCACTTCTTAAAAGCAGGGTAGCAATCAAATCCCCATGATTCTGCTCCTACCAACTGTTAGCATTCAAAATCATCAGCTGAACCACAAATACTTTAGCTTTCCATGGTGAACAATATTGTCATAATAGTCTTGACAATGAATTTGTAATTAGCAAAGAATTTTAACACACATAATGGAAAGGTCATATGAAAAATTTGCTCATAATCTGTGTTAGAACAATCGAAAAGACAGCATCACGATGATAAGTTAGCTATGTAGCGTGCATTTTAGATGGGAATGTGATTCTAAATAGCGCAAGTAATAAGGAAAAAGAAGGATCATAAAAATGAAGCTGCTTCTGTAGTTTTAAAAATTGACTGGTGCTACTCTACAGGAGTGAGTAAAGGTGCCAGAATCTGCCTGGAGCTAGAATTCTATACAGCTGTATTTTTTTTTTCAGATCAAATGTTTCTGTACCTATCTGTTCACATTAATTGCAGTTCTATGGACTGCTGAGGGCACTATACAAAATAGAGTGAACAAAGCTTGAAAAGTTATCTTCCTCAGAGGCACATTCTCTCTAGACTCAATACTAAAGTCATTGCAATGGCATTTGGAATTTGGCCACCATTTTGAGAACGATTGTTTTACTCGCTGTTTTGAGGATTCATTTAGCCCAGGCAGAGTACAGTCTCCTGGTTCCTGATCGAAGATTACAGAGTTCACTGAAACTTTTTCCTTTTACAGGAGCTAGTGCTTTTACTTCTGCTTAGACTTTTATATTACTGCTCATAGGAGTGTATGTAGTCTAACTTGGGTGATGGCTGCCGGAAAACTTCTCCTGCCTCCAAGTTAATGCCTAAGACACTGTTGCACTAATTCTGTTGACACTGTGTACCTGTGTTTCTCCTTTCTGTCATGTCTCACCTTTTCTGAAAGGATTGTCAGCATAACATTGTGCAGTCCTGTTTGATTTAATGTTACCTTCAAAGATTTTAAGGTAATGCTGAACAGATCAGGTTCGCATGTAAGACTCCAAATATAATATAGATTATTTATTTTTCAGGCATGTCATAGATGAAGGTAGTGATATCCCCATTCTTGGTCATTATTTCAGGTACTCCAGAGGACTGGTGAAGACATGGAGTAGACAATTTTATATGGTTTTCAACATTGTGTGGTTTCTTGATTAATTTTGAAATAATCTGAAAAGACCTCTGTTGACAGTCCAAACCTAAAGCTTATTGGCCTTAGTCTTACCAGGCAGCAGATACTGAATGTTTTGGACTGTCAGGTTGGAAAAATACTGAGAAGGAATAGTCAGAAATAGTAATATTATTCTTCAGAACATTTTATTCTTTCTGCTTTCCAGAAATCATTTTATTAACAAGAATGTGTTGAAACAGCAAGTTTTATGTTTGTACTGCAAAAAGCTTACAGACTTTCAAACCACAGTTGTATGCATGTATAGACACTTCAGAGTCAAATGTATGTCTTCTGCTGTATGTCTTGCCATACAATTGGTCTGGGGCCTGTTTGGGATTCTCTCGGCACTACTTGAATTTTAGTGGTTGTGCTCACTCACATAGGGAGAAGACATATCTTTAACCGAGGAATTTAAATGTATAATTCTTCCAACTAATTGCTCGTGAATGAGTTACAGATCAAGAATAATTCACAAACCCTATTCCACAGATAATGATAAATTCTAGAAAATTGCAGTCAAATCACATATAATTCCTGAATGGAAAAAGAACCGAAACAAATCAGTGAATCAATTTGTTATGATTACTTTCTCCTCTTTCTAACACATCTGAAATCTGTTACTGAATGTTATGCAACATTCAGATACATCTACAGTAAAGACTGAATCCAGTATTTGATATGTATCTTTAGTAATGGTTGCATTTAACATCCATATCCTACACTGCTGAAGGATTTAATTTAGCACAGAAAAATGTGGTCCTTGGCGTAGAGAAGAGAATTGTTTTACTTTTCTTCTTCTTAAAGTTACCTACACTAGAAAGGAAACAAGATAATGATCTGATCTGTATCACAGAAAGTTCAGGATCTAGCCCACTGTCTTCTCCCTCACTGTAGCAGACTACCTTTCAGCAGCTCAGTTTGCTAGTCAGGCTCAAAATACGTGACATGACCACAGCGTTGTTTCTAAATAAAATGACTTTCAGTTAAATTAGCAAAGGACATACAGACAAATTTCAAACAACCACGCTAAGCTGAAGTAAGACTCCTTTTCTTTCTGGAAGTTCCCAATGGACAGAAGATACCCTTTGAATTCCATGGTCATCTCATAGACCTTTACGTAGTAAGATATTTTTCACACAAGATGTCTGGCTATTTGGATACGATTCAAAAAGAAGCTTATGCTTCAAAGAGCAGGAAAGCTGACTAAAGCTTTAGAGTAAATACCAAAATCTCTTATCTTTCCATATTTGTCATACGTTATAATCCTTGCAAGAGTGGCCTCCACAATAATAGGAAAAAAATTCTGAAGATTGACTCGACAGACTAACAAAGGCATTATACAGAAATGCTGGTAAGGGGACAATTATGGGGGTTTTAAGCTTTAAAAATGACAAATGCTCATTTATATTAAAATGTACATGGATTTCCAGTGGGAAAGTTTCATGACACATAAAAATCCTACTTCTGAAGACTAATTTATTCTCCAGCATATAGGAAGAAGAAAGTCCCCGCTGTGTACGACCAGGGCAAGGACAGAGAGTTCCTGCACCCAAAAATATTTTTAATGAATTTCTTATATTAGATACTATTTTTATGGCAAAAACTTGTAGTTGATGGATGCATAACTCTAAATGGGCTGATTCTTCTTCTAAATTTTTGCTTACCAAAGAAATTGCCAGTGACAATTCTCTGAATGCAGTGCTAAGGAAATATTTTGTACTTAATCTATAGTTTGACTACAGGTGTGATGGCTTATACACTGTGATTAAACTTTAGCCTTTTTTTCTTTCTATTGCCTGAATTAGCTTATTTTCCACATTAAAACCCTAATATTTTAAAATAGGTTTGTATTTTCCTAAGACAATCTATCATTTATTTTAAAGGAAACATTTGAAAGTGATTCAGCGTCACTGATTCATAAAGAACTGATGCTTTTATATAGCATAGCCAGATGTCACTCCTTGAGGTATCCTCCAAACAGACATCTCTACCTTAACATCTTCCCTTTAAATCCTAGAATTATGCTGCCTTGAAGCTGACCTGCAGAGCCAGCTTTGAAATCCAGAGAAATTCATGATCTCTGTGAGAAAGCAAGGTGAATACTCCTTTTCCCCACAATCATCCTTGCTTCTTTTTGCCTTTCTCTGCGAGTAAAGAGGGTGCAGACAATTTAGCCAGTGAAGAACTGAGTAGGTGACAGAAACGAACTTCAGTAAATGTAAGTTTTATGTTACCATACGTATGTATTTGGTTACATTTAGGAAAATTCTTATGTAACGATATTTAGCTGAAGTTTCATCCTGATCATAGCAGATGTAATTTGCCACAGTTTTTGAGATAGTTCTAGCAAGCATTCTTAAACTAATAATATCCTTTAACATTATTATTATTTCTAAAATGAAAATGCAGTTATTATATACTAATAGATATTAAATACATGTTGTACACCAAATTTCATGTGCTAGGATACACTGTAGAGTGCCAACAGAAACTAGATAAAAAGAACACAGGAAAGATGGCAGAGCTGTCCCTTTTTTGTGTACCTTCCTATTAATCCATCATTTATTTAACAATTAATACTAATATCTTTCTAGCAATTTTTCTTTTTTCTTTTTTTTAGCTTGCTATCTGTAATTGTATAAGAAATATATTTTCCTATGGTGTTTTCTTTTGGTAAGTAACACCTCACTAATATACCACAAAGAGGTGCTCTAAACCCACAGTAGCTATTGAGAGCAACTCTACCAAGAACAGACAGGACCGCTGTATGCTCTCCTCAAGGTAGGAGTTTCTGATTTTAGTATCCTTTTTTTTTTAAAAAAAAAATATTTCTCATGGCAGTCGTTGCGGTAAAACTTGTGTCCAACAGTCAGAACTTAAAATGATGAGATTCATAGCTGTCACCACATTAACGAGTCAGGTGAGATTTATCCCACGGAATAGATTCAGGCAGAATACTCGGCTACCCTTCATCTCATTTTTCATAAATAATCCATTTGCTTGAATAGAATGTCTTTTTCCCTACAGTAATAACTATGTAAAAAGTGAATTGTTTGGCACTATTTTATAGAAGTTTCTGTCCTAACAACTGTGGTGCATGTGTTTAAAATACGATTTTGGGAATTATGTTGTTGACTATGGTTGGTTTATTTGTGAAAGTAAAGATAAGCATAGGTACAAGTCTTCACACAATCAGGGCTGAAGTAATAAATTTTTCTCGAGATCTAAGTCTTCCTTTAATCCAATTGAAATTAGTTTTGTAATCCCAAATTAGTTTTAACAATTTTTCTGAATCTCAACACCATTCTGATTGTTAGAGAGGACAAGTGTGGCTGAGGCACAGAACTCTCTACACTGCATTATTCCTCATCTGCATTACTTTATACTAAACCAGATGGGAATGAAAGTTGATTGCAGTCTCTGCAAGAAGTATATGACTTTGACCTATTAAATCAAAAGAAGATTCACCTGCTGTAATAGCATCATCTAGGGGGTCTTCATGTACGTCTACAATTACACGGAGGCCACTGGAGGTGAAAAACCTGAAATTCTGATACTTTTTGAAAACTGTAGCACATACACTGAAGAAAGATTTTTTTTTTTCATTTTGAGTTTAGGGAAGTCTGGACCTGAATCCAGATGAAAGTTTATAGTTCAAGATTATTTGGAAATGCCACTTGAACAGCCTTATTTTTAATCTTTATTAATTTCTGAATATAATTTAGAGAGCAATGTACATAATACAGTGTACGTCACCTTTTGATCTGTGTTCATTTTTTCTTATATAGGTTAAACTTTTTTCTTTATTAGATTAGTAACACTTCTCCCTAAAAATCTCTTTACTTATGAAGAGACACATTTCATTCTCAAGATGCCTGAATTTGAGCTTCAAAATTTAGCTCTGTATTTGTATTACAATGTGAAAATATTTGCATACTTTTGCTTATTTCAATTTGAAAGATTTCAGAGGTGATTTGCCTTTTGGTTCCATATTATTTATAGTGTAAAGAATCAATTCTGTATTTCGAAAGTGTACTGTCTGCAGTAATCAATATTTATAAATGTCTAAGAAAGAAAGAAATAACTTCCAAAATGGTGTTCCTGCCAATATGATCTATATTTAATAAATGACTTTTCAAGCAGGTTTGATTTTTACTTCAGTAGGCTCTGCCCATCTATAATTGAAATATCACTTATGCTTGTCAAGGTCTGCGTGGTGCTATAATTGTTTTTAGAGTTATACAGCATTGGAAGACACAATTTGCCTTGGGACTGCTGGGTAAGTAGGTAATTAAATTTGAATTCTTCAATCAGCTGACTTACTGTACAGGTTCCATCAAAACACAGGATTGATGACGCACAATTGTTTAGAGAGGAGAACAGTAAGATTAGAGATATACAAACAAATTTTGTAATTGAAGTGCAGGAAGATAAACATTAATCTTAGATACAGTTTTCAGACTATACATATGCCTCAAATATATGAAAAATCATGCTGTGTTAGTATTTTTGTCTCGTCATCCTCACCAGGTCTGTAAGTTTAAACACTTTTAAAGTATTTTCTTCCACTGTCTTTAATGTCTAGGTGCTCGTTAATTGGAGATTCTTTAAAAGCTGTGGTGAACACTCTCTGACTATAGAAAGCTTAGGCTGCCATCAGGAGTACTGCATTGCCCAAAGTTGTGTTAAGCAGAGCCTCATCAGCATTCAGTGCCACTGCCATAGCGTAAAGACTAGAAGAAGTGGGAAAAATATCTACTGAAACATAAGAAAAGAAGATTAAAAGAGGGCCAGTTATCAGAAAGGCCCCTTCTGTCTGTTCTGAAGCTTCTTTTTCTAATGGATCCCCCTCCCAAGCAATGTTATGAGTGGCAGGTGATGTGTTCTGCAAATAGATCAGCAATGTCACTTCTAAAATTGCACCTTTTTGGTATTCAGGTGTTAAAGCCAGCCAGCTGGTAGCCAGGCTTTACCCAAGGCTGTATCATAGAGAAAGAGTATATGTTAGATCATCTAGCAGCAATTACAGTAAAACACCTCTGGCTTGAGCTGGAATCACTGTTACTGTTGCTTCCTGCAGTGAATTCTGTCACTATCATATTTGCTTCCTTTTTCACTCCCAGGTGTCAGATGCATTTGGCTGGAATTATTTTGCTGGGTTGAGTTTGTTCCACAACTTCTCCAGAAACTGAAGTGATTATTAGCTCTCCAACAATTCTCAAACATTGAGATCTCAGTGAAAAATTGCAAAGATATATATCAGATTATATTTTGAAAGGTATTGCAAAATGCATTAAATAAATGATGAGATAGCCATTGTTAGACCTGCTCTAGTCACAAATGTAATATTTTTCTTCTTTCCTTTATTCCTTTCACCATAATAATCACTGCAGCAAGTTGTAAATGCAATGAAACCTCCTGCTATCTATGATGGAGAGAACACAGAAATTGATTTATGATATTGTACTGTGCAAAGCTCAGGTGCAGTCATAAAATCTTGCTAGTTTCTGAAGTCTCTAGAAGGAAAGAAAGAAAGAAGGGAGAATAAAAAGAAAGAAGCAAAGGAAGAAAGAATAAGGAAGAGGAAGAAAAAGAAATATTGCCTTTGTCATGTGTAAAAAGTATAAGAGAAATTTGTATATGCACTGATGCTGTAATGGAATACTCAGTTGTTATTTGCAGTTTGTATATTTCTTACTCATCACATTATTTAGGTAAGATATTTGTATGCTACTGTTACTGCCAGTTATTGATACTATCTGTACAATTCTGTGTGGTTTAGGTATCAATGTTCAGTTGTAGCTTAAGCTTTGTGCAGCTTCATGAACTATCTTTCACAGGATTTCCGAAGAACTGAGAAATGCAGTGAGGAAAGCCTACTGTTCTTCCATGAGGCCTTCCCCCATGATGTCTTTCAAGGGCTCCAAGAGCTGGTGAACAGAGCTACCGTTCTGGGCAACGTGTGAGCAGCAGTTGAAGCATGGATGGCACTGGAACGAGGTGACCGGATTATGTGCAGAGGCTGAGCAGTGGTGCGGAGGTTTACAGCTGCGGCAGAGAGAGCCTGAAGAAGCATAGGGAGAAAGGAGTTTGTTAAGATAAGTGGGAAAAAAAGGATAACAGCAATATTCATATAAAATGGGGAAAGAAATGAGGACTTCTGCAGGCCTTTCTAGCCTCTACCCTGTCCCTTAGGACAAATCACTGTCCTGGTTTCCTAGCTATAACGGCATCTCTGTGCTCTTGATGGCAGAGTCATGAAGGCAGAGATCCTTTGTTTCTATCCACATCTTCATTCCACCAAGGTCTGACATTGCTTAGAAGGCAGAGAATAACCTCATTGATTCAGATAAACTGCCTTTCATATCCGTAAGAAAAATGTATTAGAATTCTCTTATTTCTCATTCTGTCAGCAGATGTCAAAATGCTGTAGAGATCTACAGGTCAGCTCCTCATTAGGGAAAGTGTGGTCGCCTAATATCTTCCAAAAAATCCAAAGGAAGTACCCAGAGTATTTCAGGAGAATGAATTAAAAGACTTTTCTGTTAGTTAACTGAGGTCTGATCTATGCTCATTTCATCCATTTCAACAGCTCTGTGTTGGCAGAGTGATAGAAGAAGAGTACACATACTGAAGTGTTATCAAAACCAAGACTAATCATCGAATCATAGAATGGCTAGGGTTGGAAGGGACCTCAAAGATCATCTACTTCCACCTACCCTCCACTACACCAGGTTGCTCAAACATGTTTAGGCCAAAAAAAAAATAATCCATGTTTACTCTAAATCATACAAAATGTAAACAATTTAATGACTCTCTTGAAAAGTGAATGTAATTTTGTTTCATGTTCCATAGGTGATGTTTATTTTGGTCTTTTTAATGGAAGTACTAGTAATTCAGACACTGTGTCATTTATTTAATTTTTAAAACAAATAAAATCCGACAAACCAACCAATCAACTAGCAGAACATGGTTGTCTCAGATTGGTTTGGTTTCATATTTCGACATCTAGCTTACATATAAATATTCATCTTTTCACTCTCTTCAGAAATTGATACATATTTATTTTAAAAATTAGTTTAAAATAAGTATGAAATAAAGAAGGAATAAGAATTGTAAACTCAAAAAACTTCAGAGCTAATATTTTAAGTTTATCATAGTTTCAATGACTGATGGATTGAACACGACTTCTTGTGTGGTCTGGAGTATTATATGCATGGTACAGCTACACATGTGAAGGGTCTACAAGTCAGTCAGAATCAATGAGACACTGATGCAGGAATGAAATTTCAGTGTAGCAGCCCTGTGTGTGGAGAGCTGTTCAGATTAAAAGTGGATAAAAATGACATCTAAACCATTTTTCGATTCACACAATCTGCATTTTATTTACTGACAATAGTAATTCTTTGATCAGCAATGACATATTCTTTTTTATGAGATTATTCTCTGATTGGTTGGACCTTACAAGAAGATTGCTCCCTTAAACACATGGAATGCTGCTTTTTAACACCGTTGCATTAAGCCGTTTATTTCTACTGAACCAAGATCCATCAGAGAAAATTATTAAATCTACATGCATCATTTGACACACAGAAATGAAATTCCAGCAATAGAACACTTTTTTAGGAGCAATGTTTCTCAGTGTGTCTCAGCATTTACTTTCATTAGATGTTTGGCATCTCTATGCCTATGTTTGTTTTTTTTTTTAAATAAGCTACAACTGTCTTATGACAATGTCTTAAGCTCATCCAGCTTTTCCCATGAATTTTAAAATATGTTTATTACCAAATATATTAATAGCAAGATATGGCCTGCTAAATAACTGAAGATAACCAACGCATTTTCACTTTTGCCAATGTGTGAATCTAACAAGATATTTATACCACTTAATAAAATTTCTACTATGTATGCAGAACAAGTTGATTCTTCAACAAGCCTGAGCTGAGGTGACAAGAAGGATAATATGCTCTTTATAATGCCCTTCCAGTTACTTGAGTCAGTACACTGGAAATGGGACCAGTGCCTTTATAGTAGTTTTCAGTGTTTTTATGTAGCTCAGATAGAGAAGTAGAGTGAATCATTCAATCTCATTTCAAATCATTGGTATAGCTATTAGAGCTGACTACTACCACTCTTTGAATCCTCCAGCACCACAACTAGCTTGGACTATTTCTCCCTGACTGTATCATCCAAGAATGATGATAGGAAATGGAAACTGATATTAAAGTCCAATCCTCCATAATGAAACCATACTATAGTTTGAAAGATGGGCCCAGAAAAGCACTTTATTTACAGACTAATAAAGTATGAGTTTCTACATGACTTTCCTATTCTGTTTCATTTTTTTACACTTATCAATACACTTTACACTTCTACACTTTTACACTTTAATATCTTCATGGAGAAGATCCTCCTGGCGACTATGCTAAGGCACATAGAAAATAAGGAGGTGAAGCCAACATGGCTTCACTAAGGGCAAATCCTGCCTGACTAGTTTGGTGACCTTCTATGATGAGGTTACAGCATTGATGGATAGGGGAAGAGCAACTGACACCGTCTACCTGGACTTATCCAAAGCATTTGATACTGTCCCACACGACATCCTTATATCTAAACTGGAAAGACATGATTTTGATGGATGGACCACTCGGTGGATAAGGAATTGGCTGGATGGTTGCACTCAAAGAGTTGTGGTCAACGGTTCAATGTCCAAGTGGAGACCAGTGATGAGTGGTGTTCCTCAGGGGTCAGTACTGGAGCCAGTGCTATTTAACATCTTTGTTGGAGACATGGACAGTGGGATCGAGTGCACCCTCATCAAGTTTGCAGATGACACCAAGCTGTGTGGTGTTGTGAACACACTGGAGGGAAGGGATTCCATTCAGAGGGACCTTGACAGGCTGGAGAGGTGGACCTGTGAGAACCTCATGAAGTTCAACAAGGCCAAGTGCAAGGTCCTGCACGTGGGTCAAGGCAATCTCAAGCACAAGTACAGGCTGGGCAGAGAATGGATTGAGAGCAGCCCTAAGGAGAAGAACTTGGGAGTGCTGGTGGATGAGAAGCTCAACATGAGCCGGCAATGTGCACTGGCAGCCCAGAAAACCAACCATATCCTAGGCTGCATCCAAAGAAGCGTGGCCAGCAGGTCGAGGGAGGTGATTCTGCCCCTCTACTCGGCTCTCGTGAGACCCGACCTGGAATACTGCATTCAGCTCTGAAGTCCCCTGTCGCGGACTGCCTGTATCTTCTCACAGTGGCTCGCAACCAAACGGCTGTTGCGACCACGACGTATCTCACAATCAGAAGGCTGATCCAAACTCGCTGCTATCTCAATCCAACAGAGAGCTCCAACTCACGCTCTCCAGGGGCTCCTACCACTCCAGTCTCCAGAAGGGAACTGCCCCCCTCCCTCTTGGGAGTGCCCCGCCTTTAAGCCTCCATGAGTCACGTGATCTCCAGCTGACCAACGTGACTCAGCACCTGTCTTGATGAGGCACAGGTGCTTTCTGTTTAGCCCATGTAGCAGCCAGAAACTCCCCCGACAATTCCCCCTTTCTTTTTTTTGAAAAAATGCCTAAGCCTTAGGAATTCCATCATTCTGATTCCGTTTTTCATCACCGTTTGTCAAAAACCATGGGGAAGTCATTCTTATATTTTTTTATCGTACCACGTTAGCGGTGGATATATCCATTGTTCTGATGATGTTGGATACATCCACCCTGGCTGTTCTGGCTGTTTTTCCGGCTGCTTAACCTGCGGCTGCCGTAACATTCCCTCAGGGGTCTTTTCCGGATTGGTCTGCGGCTCCTGCGTTGCTCCCGCAAAGAGCTTGCTAGGGCTGTAAGACACGTATTTCTTAGTTCTTCTGTTGTCATTTTTTAGCTGGCCGCTAGTGTAAATCCCTGATCTACAGTTTTTTGCAAAATGGCCCATCTTTCCACATTTGTAACACTTCTGTTTTTTCATTAGAGCGGCAGCCAGTGTGGTCGTTCTGTGCTCCACAGGCCCGACTTTGGCGCATGCAATTACCATCTCTTCTAGAGATGGGTCCCCCGGTAATATCTCAATAACTCTCCAGCAATCAGGGTTGGCGTTGTCTTTTGCCAACTGCTTTGTTAACAGGGCCCGTAGTCTACTGTCAAATATTTGCTTTTCTATTGCCCCCTGCAATCTCTCAACAAACTGCAGAAAAGGTTCATTGGCCCCCTGTTTAATTGTCGAATATTTTGCCTTAGGCTCGGCCATTTCTGTTGTACGTATTAACGCCTGCATTCCTATTTGTTTGACTTGTTTGAGGATCTGGGGATGCCATTGAGCTTGTATTACCGGGTTACTAAATACTTGACCCGTTCCCATCAACACATCAGTGCCTACGGCATAGCATGGGTCGCTTTGGGGCAATTGGATATTCTGTAATGCCTGCTGGTCGGCCAACTGTCTCCAAACATTCATGAAAACGGAGCGCTGTACTGGTTGAAACATGATCTGGGCTAGATGTTGGAAATCATATGGCACCAAAACTTCTAAGTTTAATAATCGTAATAATTGCGTTACTGCCAGGGAATTTGGTCCGTATTGTGCTACCGCTTTCTGCATGTCCTGAATCACTTTCCATGACCAGCCCAAATGTTTATTGGGCTGGTTAGAACCCAGGAGGGCCAGTTCTACGGGGAATGCACTCGGCCCTCCCCCCATTTCCATTACAGATAATTTTTTATTACTGACTGGTAACCCCAAAGCTTGCATCAAATTCCAGTCCCCGGCCTCTATTGCCTTTGTCTTAACTTCATTCAAGAAAAGTACTGGATCACGATGAACTGTCATGGCAGGTGGGGTAATTTCTGTCATTTTCAACTGTGGAGCGGGGGATAAACATGCTTTTAGAGGGGTCGGCCGGGGGGATTTCGGCGACTTTTTCCTTGGTGGAGAAACCGGTGGTAACTCCCCAGCTGAGCTGTCACTTGCTTTGGAGGTTTCTCCTAAAATCTCTTTTACTGCAGGTGGGGTCATGGCCTGCTGCAATATCTCCACTACAGCTGCTAACTGCTGGGACACTCCTTGCAGCATTGTCACAGCCTGGCATACTAGTACTGGCTGCATAGCTCGTACTTGTGCCATATATGTGGCAGGATACGAAGTTGCCGGGGGTGGGGCCATTTGGTCAAGTGGTTTAGCTGTAGGCATGACAAATCCTGAGGAGGAAGGGGGTGCTGCTGGGGCAAAGGGTGGGGGACGCTCCAATATCTCCTGCAGGGTGGGGCAGAGTCCCTGCATAGTCCCCACAACTTTATTGATCTCCGTGAACAGCGAGGATACATCTAATTCACTGTCCACACTGTCTGGGGCCAGTCCTCCCTCAGACAGTTCGTTGTTTCCTTCATACCCTTCGCTCGCTGATGCATAGTCTGTTAATTCATCTTCCTCCTCTTCCGCCAACCCCTTTTGAATTATGTTATCCAGGGTCCTCCACGTACACAGCAGGTCAATATCAGTTAAGTCCTTTTTTCCAAGGACTACTTCACAAAGTAGCTTATCTCCCAACCTTTTCCAAAGTTCTAGGTTAAAGGTGAAAGTAAGGCTAACTAGGTCTTCATGTCCCGCTGCCCAGTTAAGTAAATTATATAAATCTTCATTACTTATATTGATCCCTGCAGCCATTCCCGCAGATTTAAGGAAGGTGAAGGTCTGGTTTTCCTTCACAAAGTTTTGTCCCATTTTTAGCTCCGAACAGCTCACCTTGTTCCAGGTGTCTGGGTCGGTTCGCAGCTTCTGCCGCTTCTCAAGCTTCGTTGGGTTTTGTATCTTTTGTCTACTCGTGTTTCAACAAATCACATCGGGGTCACCAGATGTCACAGACTGCCTGTATCTTCTCACAGTGGCTCGCAACCAAACGGCTGTTGCGACCACGATGTATCTCACAATCAGAAGGCTGATCCAAGCTCGCTGCTATCTCAATCCAACAGAGAGCTCCAACTCACACTCTCCAGGGACTCCTACCACTCCAGTCTCCAGAAGGGAACTGCCCCCCTCCCTCTTGGGAGTGCCCCGCCTTTAAGCCTCCATGAGTCACGTGATCTCCGGCTGACCAACATGACTCAGCACCTGTCTTGATGAGGCACAGGTGCTTTCTGTTTAGCCCATGTAGCAGCCAGAAACTCCCCCGACAGTCCCCAACACAAGAAGGACATGCAGCTGCTGGAGCGGGTCCAGAGGAGGGCCACGAAGATGATTCGAGGGCTGGAACACCTCTGCTATGAAGACAGGCTGAGAGAGTTGGGGCTGTTCAGCCTGGAGAAGAGAAGGCTCCGGGGTGATCTTATAGCAGCCTTCCAGTACTTAAAGGGGGCCTACAGGAAAGCTGGAGAGGGACTTTTTAAAAGGGCATGTATTGATAGGACAAGGGGTAATGAAAGAAGGCAGATTTAGATTGGATATAAGGAAGAAATTTTTCACTCAGAGGGTGGTGAGGCACTGAAACAGGTTGCCCAGAGAAGTTGTAGATGCCCCATCTCTGAAGTGTTCAAGGCCAGGTTGGATGAGGCTTTGGGCAACCTGGTGCAGTGGAGGGTTTCCCTGCCCATGGCAGGGGGGTTGGAACTAGATGATCTTTGAGGTCCCTTCCAACCCAAACCGTTCTATGATTCTATGATTCTATTCTACGATATTCCAGGAAAGTATTAAACAATAGGACTAACATCTATTACTTAGCAAAAATAATATTCCCGCCTCTTGCTACTGAGTGAGCTTGTCTTTTTCTCTACCATTTTACAATACCATAAATATGAGTCAGTGTCTCTTTGAAAACAGTGATTTTTATTTTTCTGTATGAATTAGTAACTTCACCCACTTAAATTTGCAGTGCTAAGCAAAGAAAAAGGATATCACAGAGATGAGTGCCAATTGCTAGGACCTGATGAACCATTTCAGCATTCAGCATAAAATACAGTCTATTTACAGTTAATCTGAGCTTAATATGTGATATGAGTGAGTCAGCAGCACCTTCTTTATAAAGTAAACTAGCGAGGCAAACAGTTTTTGAGTTTTGCAAAACATTCTAGTGATTTCAATCATTTCTAAAATTAAAAAAAATGCTCCTTTCAGTTATTGTAAATGAACGGAGAAAGTGAGAGGAAAGGAAGGAAAAAGAGTTTTAAGATCTCACATTTCCCACTTCTGTCCAGTCTTACCTAAATGAGCACCTGATAATCTCTTTGAATACTGATATAGTCTGAGAACCTGCTCTTGGCTTTGAAGGTACAAGTAAACTGCACTGCATATCTTATACACATAACTTCAAATGCAGTTTAAAAAAGATTTTAAAGATTAAAAAAGGCAAGTGGCAATGCAGACTCACATATCTGAGGAGCAGGCTGAACTCTCACAATAGCTCAGTATATTAATTTTTACATAGGTATTTAGATCACTACTCTGAGATAAGATGAATTGTCAGGTCACAATAACAATTGGAATAATATTAATGAAGAAATAATAGGACTATGAAGTTACAAGACATCATAATGTGTGAAAATCAAAAGTTTTGAATACTTAAATCTTTTTTCATTTGAATATGTCTTCTGTTGAGACAATCAAGGCCTGCTGAACTGGACTGCAGCAAGGAAATGCCTGTTTGATGCTGTGCTTAATAAATGTTTATTTTTTCGATATTGCTATATCTAATGAAATTAAACCATGTAGCATCTATTGTTTTTCAGCTAACACTGAAGCCTCTTTTTGACAAAACGGACAGAATCCAGGATCTTATCTATTGAGGATTTAAGTGAACATGTTCTGATGTGAAAAGAGATGAAAAGTAATGAGGATACTCCAAGATATCTCCGTTCCATTAGGAGAAGATAAGGTGTCATTGCTTCACTCGACTTTTTCACTTGCTTAGGTAAGTATGTATAATATTAAAGGGTAATATACATAGCAGATGAATTATGTATCTGCACTTCATGAAGGGGAAAAAGGTCCTGAATGATAATGCATATGATGTAGAAATTAAAAACTCAAACCAAGAAAATTCCAGAAGTCAGTTAAAAGTTTGCTTTAAACTGTAGAGGTTTTTTTTTCTTGTATCAATGCAGTCTATGTGTTTTTTAAAAGCTTTTTTCTGTCTTCCTTTTTTTTTTTTTTCCCAGAAAAATCTTATGTGGAACACATCAGGCAGATTATTTCTCATTCTTACATATTCTTACTAGTAATGAATATATTGGGAAATATCAGAGAGTAGATTTTCAGGAAGCTCCAGAACCACTGTAAATCTGGGCAGACTGTGTCTCTGATGTATGCAGAGATCCAGAGGAGAAATTTCTGAATTGATACTGAATGACTGGTTCTAAGTACCAGGAATAGTACAATTACAGTAGGGTGAAGCTTCTGATGAACCATTTTGCTTTTCAGAAGGGTCAATTAAATGCTATGGAGTGTACAGCAACTAAACTACTTCAACACTCAAGCCGGTACATTTTCAATGACAGTGGTATCTATCTCTACACTGCATTGCAGTAAGAAATGTAAACTTTAACTTGAAATGCGATTAAAGGGGCTATGAGCTAGTCAAGAGTATCCTAAGCAAACAGAATTTCCCTTCATTTCCCTAGTTGAGATGGTGAATGTTATCCCCATAAGCCCAAGTGGTTGGCATAGGAAGTACCCTGACTGGGTTTAAGTCAACTAGTTTACTTCTATTGGGAAAAATACAGCATCACTGCACTCATTGTCAGACTCAGACAGCAAAGGAATCAGAAGTTTGACCCATCTGTCATTTCGTATTGCACTTTACCCAATGTTTACTTTCCTTTTCAAGAGAATTCCTATGACAAAGATTATAGGAAGAACTTTGCAGAGCTTTTCTCAGTTCATACCTTTCTTCTAATATAGTTCATTATCAACCTGAAAAAAAATTGATGCCATAAATCAGTCATCTGTGGCAAATGAGTTTGGAAAACAATATACTTATTTGTACTGACCACAATACTGCAATGAATTCCAGCCTTAGGAAGATTTCATTATTTTCTATAGGCTAATGCTAAAGAATTAATTTGTTTTAGGTGGAATTAGCTGACATTTCCTTTTGTACTCAAAATTCTAAGAGTTCTTTTCCCACTAGGAGTAACAAAATTTAGTATTCAATCTGGTTTTTAGTTTCAAGACACTTTTTTTCTCAAGGAGTTATGTGTGGAAAAAAGGTACAAACTAGCTATGTGTAAAAGATTAAGAATGGAACAAACATAATTAAAGATCCATTTTGCCCATCACCCCAAGCTGAGGTAAAACAATTCTTTCAGACCTTACCCTTGTCTTTGATTCATATCTTCTTAATTTGATGTTCCATTATATTTGGAAGTAAACCATTTGTATTAATAAAAACACAACTTTCACCTCTGATTTTGGAGAATTGTCTATCACTGTACATTTCAAATATAGAATTGTTAATATGGAAGGTCAAAATTTAGAATGAGAGAGAAGAGGAACATAAGAATGTTATTACAGTAGCCAAAAAATACTGAGTAATGTGATTTTATTTTTATTGATATTAGTCCATATCATCCACATCCATTTAATGTTCTTTACAATCTCTCATAAGATATTCAGCCTCTCTACACGACTTTATAATCTAAGTGGTTGTATCCTGAAAACTGTTATCACTAGTGAGGTTCTAGGAAAACATCTTTTTCCCTGATGTCATATTTAAGAAACAGACTTCAATTAGTAGTCAAAGGAAAAAAAAAATCCACAGTATTCAAGCTCAAAACTATCTACTGGTTGATGGATATGGCATCATACATGAAGTGTCAGTAGATCCTGATTTAAGATAAAGCTGAACATCTACTTGAGGAATAAATATTTCTCACACACTTCTCTGATAGTTTAATGGACTTACCTGGAATACTGTGTTCAGCTCTGGAGTCCCCAACACAAGAAGGACATGGAGCTACTGGAGCAAGACCAGAGGAGGTCCACAAAGATGATCCGAGGGCTGGAGCACCTCTGCTATGAAGACAGGCTGAGAGAGTTGGGGCTGTTCAGCCTGGAGAAGAGAAGGCTCTGGGGTGATCTTATTGCAGCCTTCCAGTACTTAAAGGGGACCTACAGGAAAGCTGGAGAGGGACTTTTTACAAGGGCGTGTAGTGATAGGTGTCATGATTTGAAGTGTGGGGGGGAGGTCCGGGTGGCAGGAGCTGCCCATCAGACCGGACTCCCATCCCCCTCAGGGCTTGAGCCAATCGACGCCTCTGCAAATTGCCCTATTTACGTCGGGGCAAAGGAACCGGAAAGGTGTGCCTTTGCTCAGGAGCAAGGAGAAGTGATGGGGGCACGGCCCCCGCTCTGCGACGCCCGGCCGGGCGGTGGCCTGGGCCGGACCGGTGCCCGCCCTGTTGAGGATGGCCCCGACGGAGACGCTTGGGGAACTCGGGGAGAGCTCTGCTCCCGGGGTGCCCACCGGGCCAAGTTCACCCAGAAAAGACTGAGATCTGAGAGAAATGGCCACACAGATCATACAGGTCAGTGAAGATGGAACGGAACTTATGTTGCAGCTGAGTCCCCCTTGCAAGCGGCCCCTTTGCAACCAGCCCTCAGTGGAGCAAGCAGAGACCCACTCGCAGCCCGTGGAGGACCCACGTCGAGAAGAGATGCCAGAGCCTGAGCACGGTACGCATCTAGAGTCCGTGGGATGACCCCCGCCGATGGGGAGGTGTTTTGTTTAGAGGAGATGCCTGAGACTGAGACTATTGTAAATCATGGGCACAGGCCGAGGCACATTTACGCATTTTGCATTTAAAGTCTGTATGGAGACGCATTTAAGGTCGACATGACGACCCACGTGGGAGTGCATTTAAAGTCTATAGGACGACCCATGCTAGAGCGAGTGGCTACAACTTGCTAAGAATCCGAGACTGTGGTAAAGCCCGCACTTGGGGCAGTCCGATGGGGTAAGGATTGCCCTCCAGCGGGTAGGACCTCACGCTTTCCTGTGAGTAGGGGATCCACTGGAGCAAGGGACAATGGTGTAAGGACTCCTTCTCCTTTAAGAGAAGCGACAGTAACAACATGGATGAACTGACCTGCACTCCCACATTCCCTGACCCCCTGCACCCTTGGGGGGAGGAGGTAGACCCGGGAAGAAGAGGCAAAGGGTGGGGAGTGGTGCTGTTTTTAAGATCTGGCCTTGTTTTCTTGTTATCCTCTCAAGTAATCGTTTTTGTGTGCTTTTCTCTTTGTAGGTAGCTGTTAATAAACTGTTTTGCTTTAAGAGAACAGCCGGTTTTGCCCAGGACCGTGGTTGGTGGGTGCTCCTCTGTTCCTGTCTCGACCCTCAGCTCTTTTATTATATTTTTCTCCTCTCCATTTTACTGGAGTGGGAGAGCTGCGTGGGGTTTAGTTGCCAGATCGGCCTAACCCACGACAATAGGACAAGGGGTAATGGATTTAAACTGAAAGAAGGCAGATTTAGATTGGATATAAGGAAGAAATTTTTCACTCAGAGGATGGTGAGGCACTGGAACAGGTTTCCCAGAGAAGTTGTAGATGCCCCATCCCTGGAAGTGTTCAAGACCAGGTTGGATGAGGCTTTGGGCAACCTGGTGTAGTGGAGGGTTTCCCTGCCCATGGCAAGGGGGTTGGAACTAGATGATCTTTGTGATCCCTTCCAATCCTAACCATTCTATGATTCTATGATTACAAAACAATGAAAAGATACTTTGAAAACACCCCAGAGTATTGCACTCTACCCAACTGGGACTTTACTGTGACAATGCATAGGTTTCAGCTATAAAGTTTGTTAAAAAAGGAAAAAAAAAACACTTTTGTTTCTTGGTGAGAAAATGGGAGACATTGGAAGATTTGTTAGTGCAATAAAAACCTGTAAACTGAAGAGGGTATTAGGAACTTGGAAAGAATGAGGATGACTGAATTTAAAACTTCTGTTTGATTCTAATCGGTGTCTCAGTCAAAAATCATTCAAGGATTCGAGATTCCTCCATCTGGTATCTCCCCTAATTCCTGAGAGCAGTTGTTCTACACTAATTGTTATGTTTTCTTTTATGCATGACAAAAAGTAAGCCCAGGTTAAGAGAAGAGAACGAAAAATATGGCATATCGTGAATACAGATGCTCTTTATTTCCTGATTTTTACAGAGCAGCAGAAAGTTACTTCTTTTTTTTCAAAATAGAATTTCTTCCTCCTTCCACCCCTGCTAAAAACTGAAGATTAATTTAACAAATTGACTGCGAAATCAGAGCTTGCCTACAGAAAAAAACTATATTTTTCCTTTTTTCATTAGGTTATTATTTAAACTCAGTTCAGTCCTGCAATTTTCAAATCGAGTGCTGAAGGACAAATCTTTTTTTTTTCTGAAGTGTTTTTACATTTCTCAAGTTCCTATTTCTTCAGGGAACTGTGTAGATAATGATTTTTCATGTAGATATATTCAGACACAAGAAATACTTTTCCTGTAACACTGGCTGCCTAATGAGATTTTTTCCTCCTCTGTTGTGTAACTTGATACTGCGATTTGCCAAGTTATCATTTGGTATGATTTTGCTTCGTGATCGTTTATTAATTTTTTTTTCTCTTCTTTGAAATGAACATGAATATTTCTTAGGTTTAATACATATAAAATATTTATACATTTTAATAATTATGAACATTTTTTCTGTTTGTTATTATTGCTGAACATTATTAGGTACAGTGCTTAGTTCTGTTTTAGACCGAATTCTAGACATAACCCATCAGCTGCAATAATTTATTTCTGTGAGGAATTAGGCTGATTACTTTCTGAACATTGTCATAGCTAGATTTCTGTGAAATTACTTCTAATTTACTTTGATATAAATGATATTTAAAGCCATACTTATTTCTCTTGCATAATTCAGCAGGGACAGCACAGAAATTAACTGTAAATGTTGATCCGAAATTTGTTATCTTCAGTCTTCTCATTTTTCAAGTCTACTTTTTGCAGATATTTTGAAATAAGTATAAACCAATATTTCTTTAAAAAAGTCGAAAGCCAGTGTTCTTTATAGGCTCCAATGAATGACCATTCTGGAGTGCATTCTTGTATGAGCAGTTCTCCTGGAGTGGCTAGATTCTGCTGAATGCTTTAGTTCTTAGATAAAAGTATCAACAACTTTTCCTTTTACTTGGCTGTTTTTAGTCAGTAGAAAACTTTTCTAGAATAGTTTGGTTTAACAACTGATGTCTCCATTTCTGTGTGGAAATGCCAAAAAAACAAATTACATTTGTAGATTTTATAGTTCCATAATATCATTTGAAGAAGCAACATGAACAAAAGAACATGTAACATCTGGGAGCACAGCTTGTGGAACACCCTCAGGGTGGGCTGATGCATCCATAATCCACAATATGGTTTGCTCACATATAAACCCCCCACTCTGTTTAAAAGAGGTCTGAAACATCTTTTTTGAATAAAATTTTAATCCATCAACTTTTGGAGTGTCATCAAATTGCACTCTAAGTTTGCAACTGACACCGAACTCGGAGTGGGACCAGGTCAGGGTTGATGTTCTGGTGGATGTGAAAAGGCTGGAGGAATGGTCTGACAAGAACTTTATGAAATTTGGCAAGAGGAAAGGCAGAGTCTCGTACCTGGGAAGGAAGACTCCCTTGAAACAATGCAGGCAGAGGACTGAGTAGCTGGGGAGCAGCTCTGTGACAAAGGCCTTGGAACCCTGAGGAAGGCAGCGACCTGAACATGAACCGTTTCCTGGCAGCAGAGGTCATCAGCGTCCAAGACTCTATTCACTGGAGCAGAGCCAGTACGTTGGGAAAAGTTTTTATTCCCCTACACATGGCACTCCTCAGCCCACACTTAGGTGCTGTGGTGCTGTGTGCAGTTGGGGTCTCAATTTGCAAGAAAGCTTGGGTGTGGTTTACAAGAGAAACACTGGTAATTTCCAGAGGGCCACCAAGATGATTTGAGTCTGGAGCACTTGCCCTGTGAGGAGAGGCTGAGGAAACTGGGCTTGCTCAGCAGGAGGATAGGTGACTGCAGAGGCTGGATAGCAGCCTGCCAATACATTTGAGGAGAAGACTGAGCAGGAGGCTGGACTTATGCAGAATTTACTTGCAGTAGGAAAACCATAATATGTAACAAATGAAGCTGTACAGTATGATTTGTCTAACATAATGCATAGAAAATTGTTTACGAGACTATTGTACTTTAAATCCTTGCTGAATTTTAGGTAGTTTTAGTGTCTGGGGAGTGCTGAGTTTGTTAATAATTTGGAACATCTAATTTTAATTTCTGAGAAGTCAATAGCAATTCAAAATACAATAAATCTGAAAGAAGCCTTAGTGAAGTGTTCATATAGATATAAAAGGTTTTTTTTATCTCCTCTAGAAGCTTTGAGCAGCAAACTGTTTTCCAGCATAGTTAGCAACATTTCTGAATAACTGAAAACAGAACTTAAACTAGAATAAAGAAAACAGGTTTTTCATACCCACGGTGTCTTCATTTAATATTCTTGATGTTAATAAATTATTTCAATAGAATGTAATAATAGTAGATTTCTGTATGACAGGAGAAAATTTTCATTTAAAGTAAGACCATCCATTTTAATCAGAGACAGGGTACTTGAACTCACCACTCAGTTAAAATAAAAAATAATGCAAGTGACATCTTTAATAGAAAATGGATACATGACAAGTGGTGCATATTTAAAATGCTTTCTATAAGTCATGTAGGCAATTTTGGATTTCAGAACTTAAAAAACATTTTATTATTTGTTTTGGTTTTTTTTTTTAGTTAGCATTAGACACTACATCTACATTTTTGTTTGAGACATCAGAGTCCATGAAGCTACTTAACTTTATGCTTTATATGACGACAGACAATCACTGAAACAAATATGTACTAAAACCACAAACAGTAATTACAAATTCAAGTGGGCAGACAGAGCATAAATGTATAATTCACTCTAGCGACTCCTGCAACATATTAAATTAAGAAAGGGCTTTGAGTTGTCTGTGAGTATCATTGTGACTCCTGGACTAAATATCAAAACCTTGGGTTTATTTGGAAACTAACAACGAATTAAAAAATATACATTTGTGCCTCCATTATTTGGTACTGATTTGTAAATAAACTACTCAATATCTCAAACTGATCATTTTTGGAAGCTAGCACAGCATTTTGTACTATATGTTCAGGATTATGGAAACATGTTTTAGATGATAACAAGTTTAAGGAGAAGCAAAAAAAGTACAAATACTTAGTCACAACAAGCTTGTGGTGAAGCAGGAAAAGGTAGGAGTATTTATCAAGGCTTTTATTTTTATTTGTCTGTTGATCATATTATACTATGCTCTACTTATTTATTTCTTACTATAAAGAAGGATATGAATCACCAGGAATCATAACAACATTTATTTTAAATCTAATTCCTTTCCTGCCCACATATAAGAGGATTTTGTTCTTCATGACAGTGCCCACCCTTGTTAAATCAACTGCTGTGATTTTTCTCGAACACAATATAGAAAATTTTCACCTTACTTTAAAACAAATACATACTGTAGATGATTGATAATTAATTTGATGATAAATTGCATCTTCTAGGAGCAAGTCTATTCAGCATATATTCCAGTACCTGTGGGTTTACCAGCAAGTAAAAGAGGACTAATAAATATTCCAGAGATACTCAAGGAATGTATTGCCTCTTTATTCCAAGAGAAGGTGTTAAGATGACATTTCAGAAAGACAGAGAAGGAAATAGCACCAGGACTCACCAGTAAACTTTAAAGCTTTCTAAATAAACAGAATAATGAAACGGGTTGCAAAATGGTATAATGTCTCATTATAATCTATATAGGAAAACTGGAAGGTGGGAAATACCTAAACTAGTTAAAGGAAAATGCTAGATCTTGGGCAGAACAGTTCAGTAAACCTTGTAGTACAACAGAACTGCTTAAAATGATATCTTAAAAATATTGTAGAATGATGTGAGTAGGTATGTACACATGATAGAGAAAATCAACACAAAAATCCTGAAGCTGCTGCATTTTATGAAACGTTTTAGAGCATATCGACAAGTTGAGGCTAGGAGAGGCAAATAGAATTTTCTGATTTGGCTTTTAAAAGAAGTCTCCAGTAAAGACTCTCTTACAGAAGGTCTCTAAAGAAAGTGAAGTATGCCTACGACAAGTGAAATTCCAACATGGATTAAGATACAGCACAGCAGTAGAAAGCCAAACTACTAGCTGCATTCAGCAAGAATCACAGTAGAGGCCAGGAAATGCTACCTGTCCTTGCAGCTGGACCATGTCAGTTTGAAAGCATGCATTCCTAATCCCTTCTAATCAAGTTTTGTTCAAATACTGTACGTAGACTTATAAATAGTATGTTTGCATTATTACTCCTCTGTACTGATCCTAGATATGATAGGAATATGACATGAGAGTTACAGTTGTTAGAGTTCTCTGATTTCTCTTGTTTAGCAAGAAAATTGTAAATCTAGTTTGAGTTAAAATGAAAGCAGAGAAAAATTTAGCCAGGACTACAGGCTGACGTAATTCTGACACATAAGCCGATCTCTGAGTTCTTTTAAAATGTAATTCAAGTTCAGGAAGAGACTTTGAATATGATAAACTCAAAGTTCAAGTGAATAATGAGACAATAGAGATTAAAAAAAAAAAAGAGAATGGGTGCGTAGAACTCCATGAGGTGTGTTGTCCAGCCATTCTTACAGCTGACTAATTAAACACTCAGTATATTTTTCCTAATTTGAGACTTTTCTTTGTTGAACTGACATAAAAAGTAATTATTTAGAAGCAGGCTTGAAGTTCGGTGTAAAAAGCAAAAAAAAAAAAAAGCTATGTTTAATCATATTCAGACAGACTAACTTTAAGCCTATTTAGTCTGTTATGTTTGCAGAATTAGAAGAGCTATATGATTACATCCACTCAAAATGACACTGCTCCATGGAAATGTGTAATTACATACTTATGATAGTCATGCTCTTTATTTACAGGTATAAATCTCTGATTCAAATAATTTTTATTGAAAGCATCATAGATAAATCTATACCATATATGGAAGTACAAATCAGGCGCAGTCTGATATTTAACCTTACAAATATGTGGTGTTAGAAAAGTATTCTTAGTACTTGTATGAGGAAAATTTTTTACTTCAATTTTATGAATAAAGGTCAAAATCTGTGTGAAACCTGTATATCACTTAAGAGAATGCCACATCAAAAGCATAATCACCGCTGCCAAACCTCTCAATTTCTCATTCCTGTATCTTAATGTTTCTGAAAAATTGGCTCATTTCTTTTGGCACTATTGTTAGTGGGCAGGCTGTTGCTTCTATATCCTCTAGGCTGTGGGCTTCTCCGAAAAACCTGGAGAGAATCCAGGAACACACAGGTTCTGCTGCAGACAAGAAAGGAGAAAATAATTTGTTGACACAGGCATATTCACTCCTACCTTGCATTATGTAGGATGTCGTAGTGTTTGGTGACCTTCCTTCTGCACCAGCAGCTCCACTTTCCTAAGACAGATCTGGATAACACTTCCAAAGCTTGGGTCAGGTTATTTAGGAACATATTGACAATCCTGCTGTCTAACAGCTAGGTCAAATCAAGGTAGGATTCATAACAAATGCCATACTCACCGCCATCCTAGGCATTAGAGGCAAAGGGCAAGTAAATCAATGTTGCCATATCCTCAGGCACCTCCAACTCTTGGCTTCTACACAATGTGAATTTGAGCGATGGAATGGAAAAACCTGAAATCTCTCAGACTCTTCTTACAAAAGTTTCTCATCATAAATGTCTACTCTCCCGAGGCTTCACAATGTTTTAACATGCATATCTTTAATCTTGGCATATTTCCAACAGCTAAAATAAAATAAAAATTAATCGACAACAACATATTGTTGATCTTATATTCCAATAGATAGTGCACAGTCAACATAAAGTCAGAAATAAAATGTTTTTTGTACACATTCTGTAGAATCAAAGCATCATTATCATTACTCAACATATAGAGAAGAAAGTAAGCTGCTAATAAAAGTAAATGTTTAACACAAACTTGTTTTTGTGTTGCTTTGTTTTGGATCTATAGTTTTGAACAGTGATTTAGATCTGTCCCTTTTCTTCTCACCAGAATTATTCTTTAGATATATTTTGTTGGATTTGCTATTGATACAGCTTCCTCTGCCCCCAATTCTGACTCCCTAGAAAGTTTTGTCTTTTTGTTCATGTGAATAAGGTACTGCTTATTTGGGCTCAGAAGAAATCTTATTAGTGCATATAAAAGCCTGGCTCTGTGGTGCCCAAGGAAAGGACAAGGGACAGTGGGCACAAACTGAAATACAGAATATTCCATTTATACATAAGAAAAATCTTTCTTTATGGTCTTAGTGGTCAAGCACTGGAACAGGTTGTCCAGAGAGATTGTAGAATCTCCATGCATGAAGTTACTCAAAATCTGACTAGATTCAGACCTGGGCAACCTGCTCTAGTTGATGCTGTCAGCTGTGGGGTGGACAAGACAATCTCTAGAGGTCCCTTCCAACTGATCAGTGAGTGGTGCCAGAAGTTACTGCATGAGACAATGAAAGATACTGTTTTGTGTCATGCTTTTCAGGATTAAGCTGTAGCTGTGTAAATAATATACACTTCATTAGCACCTTAAACTAAAAATGACTACATTTTGGAAATTATCTCCTTTTTAGCCAACATATTTTTCTCTGCATCCATAGTTCAGTACTTTAGAAGACCTTGTCGGAACTGCTAAGTTCTAACACACTGCTAAGTGTTAGTTCATGGTTTCTAGTTTCAGTTAGAGGTTACAAAGGAATAAAGCTCTTTCCTTACCTAGGACTAAAGCATAGCTTTTTTATTAGGCCCATAGAGAAAAAAAACCTACAAAGCACATCAACTTCCTTGCCTTAGATACAGCTGTTCATCTGTATTATAATAGTCACTTCTCTCAGTCCTGTACGGTGATACATTACCACAAATGAATTTATTCCAGCTGCGTTTCCCTCTCTGAAAAAAGAAATGTCACAACTTTCACCTGGTCTTGGTAGTTCAGAACTACACTATATGACTTTAGTTTTAGTTTTGGCATGTTTAGATACAATTGAAATGGTTTAATCAGTTTAATTTTCATGCTACCGAAACAGTGGTTTTTTTTTTAAAAAAAATACAATATAAAAAGAATATTGGTTGGATTTCAAGCTTGACTTGACTGTTATTCTGTACTTTGTAACACCCACATTCATTAATGTGTTGGACAGCAGACATAGCCTATGAATGTTATAGGGAATAATTTAAATAATCTGTGGCACAAATATGTTAATTACAGCCCTCTGCAAATAGGTTTGGCTCCAAAATCTAGCTGAATGACCCCCAAATTCTAACTGACTCCAAAATCTAACTGAACATTTTCAAGAAGGATTTATAAATGTAAACACTTCCAAAGGAGATATTAAACATTGTATGGCTTCTGATCTGTAGATTAAGCTGTCTCTAAGCAGGCCTGGACATGCTAGTCCACAGCAACCTTTATAGAGCAGTACAGAATATTACTTGAATAATGTCTTTATTTAAAGGATTGACCAAGCTCTGGACACACACTTGATTTAGAAAACACTTCTGTGTGTATGTAAGTAGCGTATATCTACAATGCGCAATCTACAGCGCAGCTTCTCCTTTTTTTTCTAAACTGAAAGAGGAAGAAGAAAGAGTGCGAGTCGCTACGTATAAATCCATGGTCTTCAAGAAGTAAATTTCTCCGGAGCGTTTTTGACACAGAGATAGGCCTAAGTTCATTGGCGTAGGCAGATCTTAAAATGCTACCGTAGGCACTTCTCTGCTTTCACACACCAAAGAGGGAAATGGGAATTTAGTCCCACCAGGCTGAGGTTAGATTTATGAACATGGTATAGCACCCCTCTGAATCCTGTGAGGAAATGCTATTTATGACTGTGTATCATGGCTTTTCTGGGCTTGAAAGACAAAACAGGTTCTGGAAGGAAGAGGGAAATGAAAAGCTCAAGCAATGAATGTTCTCTTCCTACGATTTTTGCATCAGGGGAAACAATATAGTGAGGTTTAAAAGACTAATCACTGGAGCAATAACTAATATGAAAAATTCCAAGAGAAATTTTAGAATTAAACATATCGAAAATGATATACTAGTCACCAAAAGTTAAGTCTTTGAAGAATTCAGGCTTAGTGAAGAATTTAGGCTTGTATTGGTAGGGACATAAGGTATCTAACACTAAGGAAGAGAGACAACATTTGTTAAAACTGTCAACAGACTCAACATTTAACTTTAGGGATCTGTGGAAATGTTACTATAGTAAAATGCAGTGTGAAGGAAAATGTTATTTCTATAGGATGCACAAATGCCACCTTGAGTATCAAAAGACTGCACGAATGTCATTGTACTGTGCTGAATTGGCCCTGGTCCTCAAGTTATAAAATGAATCAGCTCCACTATTCAATGTATACCTACTCCTATGAGACCTATACTAGTGTGCTTGCTCTTCTACTTTCACTGTGTCACATGTTAAGTCAACCAATGTCTGAAGATGCACACAGTTCAAAAATATGGCAAGAGAGGTTGAAAACTAACTTTGAATACTAGAATTTGCATTTTTTTTTCAAGTCATACCTTGCTAATAAAGATTACGTTGCGAATAGTTGTTTTTGATTTTATATCTTTACAGTAAATCCCTCAAATGCTGTAAATGTTAAATATTATAAGTCTGAAGACTCCATGGTTTACTGACACGATTTACCTTAGTGGCTTGCATTCTGAGTAAATAGCATTTTGGCACCTAATGACAAAATGAGTGAAAATTACAGTGTCATGATCACAAATTATTCACTGCAAACAGTGCTTTTTTTTTTTTTTTAATAATCGATAAACAGTTTTTTCAATGTGCTTCCTTGATCCCACTGAGAATCAAGAGTGGAAAGACCTGCCATTTTGAAAGAAGAGAGTTCTTCTTGGAAGACTCAGTTAATCTGTGAAGGATAGAAGAGGAAAATAATCTAATCATTACAAAAAAAATCTGTAATTGTAGCCTGTGAAAGGTAAGTGAAGTCTTAAGTACATAAAAGTTGGCAATTGTCTTGGTTATTTGTTGAATTCAAATGGTTAAAGAACCAAAAGCAAATGGTGTTTTTCCTACTGAAGCTATGTATATATTATTTTTAACTTTTAGATTTTATGTTCAAGTTTATCTTGAATTTTTATCCTGTTTTAGCACTCAAGTCTACTCAGCCTTAGTCTTGGACCCCTCATGTGATACGTTCAAAATATAAATCAGAGCTAAATCAGCGATATAGCATTGGAATTCATCAAGATCAGAATGAGGCCAAGTTTGCTTGACTGTGCTCTTATTTCTTATTTCTCTTTCTACTGTTACACTACTACTTTTTCTGTTGCTCATGTTTGTTTTGGCTTTTTAGAGTAAGTTTTTGAGGGAATGTTTTTATATCCTATAAATCACCAATTAACACAAATTAGCCCTAATGAAACAAAGATATAGATTCTGATGTTAATTTAGTGTATATTTTCTTTCATGTTTCAACTAAAGAAATATTTTTAAAAATCATCAAGCTGGTTCCCAATTGATTGTATTAATGATATGTATATTTTCACTACTTCAGAACAAAATTTCGAATAGCTATCTGAAAATTCTTTATTGTCCCTTGTGATTTCTTTGTTTGGATATTGCAATCATGGATTGCATTAATTGTTTACTAAATTAAATTTTAAAATTATATTTATTTTCTAATGTTTCAGAAGGGTCTTATATTTTCCAAACGTGGAATATAACCGAGTTTTGTTGTGGTGACTTTGTGGCTTTCTCAATTTTAGTACTACACGACATATACATTAGAAAGGTACTTGAATAAAGGAAAGTTGGGATTGAGTGATTAGTGGTTCTGTTGTTGGTGGACAATGAATTAAAGTATGTTTTCTGAACTGCTAGGAGTAAAACATTTGAAAATAGAAATTTCCGAATTTTTTATTAGATTTAGCAGGATTCTACGTGAACAGAAATTACAGTAGCTTGTTCAAGGTCAAGATTATCTTTACTTGAGTACAGGATGGTGCTTCTTTATTTTTGCATGTGCAATGAGTATAGATAACGGAGTTTCGATTTCTTGCTTTCTGCATTAGGAGCTTGATCCAAGGCCAACTCAGTGGAAATGTTCCTATCGATTTCAGTGGCTTTGAATCAGACCTTAATTCTGTTGTGACTGGATTGAAAACCAATATATTTCTCTCTTTGGAATTCTACTTCTCTAGTTTCATTTAGAGAGTTTTGTTTAACCTTAATTCTTTTCCTGTTGTAATTCAGGAAATGATTCAAATAATTCAACATACTCCCTATTTAACACATATTTTGTTATCAGCTGTCAAGATAATTAAATACTCAATATAAATTCGAGTACTTAAAATGACAAAAATGTTGCTGATAAGAATAATGGAAGAAACAGAAAAGTAGAAAAAAATTACAAGGATAATTCAAAATGCTTCATCTGTAAGTAATGAGAATTTAATGAGGCTTATATTCAAAAAGGTTCTTACTTCTTAGTGTATAAAACATTAATTTTTCACATTAGTTGTCTTTTTAGTAATATTGTTAGGACACTACTTGAAGAGAAAAAGTTATGTGAATATAAGTAGTTTTGAAATAACTATTTTCTCTGCTCGTAGAAAAAGCAGTTCACCTATAGACTTCAGTTTAATAACGTGGCACTGAAAGGAACATTTCGTCAAGTGTCTGATCTGTCAAAAAAAAAATAATTCAAAGCTCTAGAGACTCATATCCTATAAACAATAGGCTGGCTTTTTTAATTGCAAATCTGAAACTCTCTGAAGGCTTGTGATATGAATCATGCCCTTAGAATAAGTTTTGTATTATAACAAGATCTAGAGCCAACAGACAACGAAAAACAAGGAAGTGACATTATGACATTAGTCCACAATATTTGGACATTATTCTTTCAGATCAAAATGTCATAACAATTGGGAAAAATTTCAAGCTGATTGTTATAGTGATTCAAGCACACAGGAAGCATCACCAGTGAAAGAATTGTTTCATCCGCCCTAGACATTTACATTTATTGAGATGAATTGTCCCCTAGAAGTACTGGACTCTCTCCATTTACTATAGAAAATTCTCAATGGAAAGATTAAATAGAATGGTCAGCTCTTAGAAAGAGGAAATTTGGTAAATTGAGTCCCATGCTGGAAATGATTCAATTGTGTGGAGTATCTTCTAATAACTTATTAAATTAAAGTCAAAAGAGAATAATTATATATACTTTCATATGAGAAAACGGAACTGTATGTACCTGCTTGTGAAATATGAAAATATTAGTTTCAGCAGTTTAATAATTACTTTCAGCTTTGAAAGTGTTTCTGTAGTTTATATTAATTATTCAATATTTGTCGTTAGTAAATTTTGATATCATAATGAAGTTTAGGGGATGGGGAAGATAGAAAAAAAAACCTGAAAGAAACAAAAATGTCAGGAATTATAATGAGGAAGAAATGACATGATCAAAGATTAATAACAAAGAGGAGAAAGAAAGTCCTATGTAATACTGAGAAATGGATGGGGGGTACAGATCTATAGCTCTGAAGCACTGTATCGGTTACCTATTTCCGATGAAGAACGTTTAGTGCCAAAGCATCACTGAAGGCTGCAGTTGAGAGTCCCCAAATGGAGTATGGAGTTCAAGCAAGAGAGAAAGATTTGTTAAAAGGATTAAGGTACGTTAGGTAAGTGAGACAGAAATAAAAGCAGACTTCAAATAATAAGATCTTTAAAGATCATGAAAACATTTTGAGTCTGGATTGTGGAAAAAAAAGACATAAGAACCAAAGAAGTTTTTCAGTTGTTTTAAGAAATATCAAAAATAATCTGGATGTTACCGTTAAGATGTTGTCCTGGTTTTAGCTGGGTGTCGTGGTTTTAGGCTGATCCAGCAACTAAAACTCACACAGTCTCTCCTTCTCCAGAAAAGTAGAGAGGAGAGAAAAAAAAAACAACAAAGGGACTGAGTGTTGAGACAAGAACAGAGAGAGCACCCACCAACCACGGTCCTGGGCAAAACAGGCAGAGCTTTTCTCAAAGCAAAACAGTTTATTAATGATTACTTAGAAGGACAAAGGGAAACAAAAACCGATTACTTGAGAGGACAGAAAGAAACAAAACCAGATCTTAAAACCGACACCTTCCCCCCCTCCCCCTCCTTTTCCTCCCAGCTCTACCTCCTCCCCCCAGCAGCACAGGGGGCAGGGACTGGGGCAGTGCAGGTCAGTTCAGTCCGTGCTGTTACTGCTGCTTCTTTCTTAAAGGAGAAGGAGTCCTTACACCCTTTTCCCCTGCTCCAATGGATCCCCTACCCACGAGGAAAAATCCACAAACTTCTCCAGCGTGAGTCCAGCCCACTGGAAACAATCCTTCCCCACAGATTGCTCCGGTGTGGGCTTTACCACAGTCTCGGGTACTTAGGGAGCTGTAGCCACTCGCTCCGGCGTGGGTCGTCACGCAGACTCCAGATGCCTCTCTGCCTTGTCGTGCACCCCAACACGACCATCCTCAGGCTCAGGCATCTTCTCCCCACGGGCTGCGAGTGGGTCTCTGCTCCACCAAGGCTGTCCTGGTTGCAGGGGGGCCGCCTGCTATCTCACCATCAGCCGCAGGGGAAACTCGGCTCCGGCACACTTCCTCCCGCTCCATCCTCACTGACCTGCTGTCGATGCAGCTGTTTCTCTCAGATCTCAGTCCTCTCCAGGTGAACTCAGCCCAGTGGGCACCCCGGGAGTGGGGTGCCCCCGAGTTCCCCAGCTGGCTCCGCCGCTGCCATTCTCCGTGGGCGGCGCTGGCCCGACGCAGGCAGCTGCCCGGCCGGGAGCCAGGGAGCGGGGGCAGTGCCCTCCTCCCTTCTCTGCTCGATCCTGGGCGAAGCACCTTTTCCGGTTCCTTTGTCCTGACTTAAATAGGGCAATTCGCAGAGGCGCCCTATTGGCTCAACCCCGAGGGGGATGGCAGTCTGATCTGGTGGCCAGAACTAAGCCTAACCTGGTTCCAAAACCGGGGAGGTCGCAGGGAGCAAAACCCCTCTCCTGACACCAGAACCACTCCCCCTCCACATCAAACCATGACACTGGGACAGAGTTAGCTCTTCTTTTTAGCAGCTAGAAGAGTTCCGTGTTTTGGTTTTACTCAGAGGCTCACTGAGTCGTGGGTTAGGCCGATCCGGCAACTAAACCCCACGCAGCTCTCCCACTCCAGTAAAGTGGAGAGGAGAAAAATGTAATAAAAGAGCTGAGAGTCGAGACAAGAACAGAGCAGCACCCACCAACCACGGTCCCGGGCAAAAGAGACTCAGTTTATTAGCAGCTACCTAAAAAGATAAAAGCAAACAAAAATGGTTACTTAAGAGGATAAAAAGAAAACAAGGCCAGAACTTAAAATCAACACCTCTCCCCGCCTTTGCCTTTTCTTCCCAGCTCTACCTCCTCTCCCCAATGGCGCAGGGGGCAGGGAATGCGGGAGTGCAGGTCAGTTCATTCCATGTTGTTACTGCCGCATCTCTTAAAGGAGAAGAAGTCCTTACACCATTGTCCCTTGCTCCAGTGGATCCCCTACTCACAGGGAAAAATCCACAGACTTCTCCAGCGTGACTGCAGGATGCAATCCTTACCCCATCGGACTGCCCCAAGTGCAGGCTTTACCACAGTCGGATTCTTAGCGAGTTGTAGCCACTCGCTCTGGCGTGGGTCGTCATATTGACCTTAAACGCATCTCCATACAGACTTTAAATGCGTAAATGCGCCTCGGCCTGTGCCCATGATTCACAATAGTCTCAGGCTCAGGCATCTCCTTTAAACAAAACACCTCCCCATCGGCGGGGGTTGTCCCACGGACTCTAGATGCGTACCGTGCTCAGGCTCTGGCATCTCTTCTCGACATGGATCCTCCACGTGCTGTGAGTGGGTCTCTGCTTGCTCCACTGAGGGCTGGTTGCAAAGGGGCCGCTTGCAAGGGGGACTCAGCAGCAGCATAAGTTCTGTTCCATCTTTCTATATTCAGAGAAAGACAAAAAAGAAGACAGGTAAGACAAAGCATACTTTTGAGTCAAAATGGTTTTTTAAATTGATATTTTTCTTACAGTTTGTGATAGCACAAGATGTTTAAATCCTGAATTTGACTTCAGAATGCAGCTTTATTGGTATGTGATGTGTGTGGATTGTGTATAAAATCACATCTATTACATACAAATAAATGAGAAGTATTGACTACTTACTGCTCTGTATGGTTGGATCTGGCATTTCCAGTACTGACTGGTTGGGTGTTCTTATGGAATGCATTGATTTTATTTAAGATTAGGAAGACATGTTACTTTTTTCCATGCTTTCTTTTCAGAACTAGCAGAAAACAGTAACAACGCATGATGAGTGAACTAGAAATGACATGATTCACTTCTCCGATGAGTCCATAGCCCTTTAATATATGTTCACTTATGTTCTAAAAGTGCTGAGGTTATATACAATCTGCTTTCCTACTACTTCCAGGAGTTCGAAAACTATTGATCACAATCAGATGGTAAATGTCAAAATTGTCAACATTGATTAAATATTTTAAAATATATTGAACATTTCTGAGATGTACATCTGTACAGATTCATCTGATTCTCTTGCTTCTCTTTTGCCAGTCCATGCTCAGTGAGTAGACACAATTGACTTACTTTCCATTGAGCATATAGACACAGTTGATCACACCTTCCTTACTTCATGTCTATGGACCTGTTTCCCAGTTTTCATAGGATCTTATTGTTTTCTGAGTATCTAGGAAATTTAAGCCATTCCTGAGAAGTTATTCTTTTCCTCTAAACCAGTGCTAGCCTCTTTACATTGTGTCTCTACTTTCAGTTTGCAATGTGTTGATGTGCAGTGTGAAAGAGACAGAGTGGGAGGAGAGCAGACTGAGGTAAAAAAAAAGAAAATCTACTATTTAATCTTTACAAAAGATGGCAGATTTATTGTTGCTTTCAATTAATTGTCACTCATTTAAATCCAGATTTTATGCCATGTTGGATTACTCATAGTTTTAACGCAGTATCAGACCTCCCAACTTAAGACTTATTGGTTCCACGTGATCCAGAATGGCAATTGCTGTATGTCATCATCACCTGCAATAATTCCTAGAACTCTAGCTCTTAAAGTCAGAAGTGACCTTTATGATCAGTCAGTCTAATATCCTACATAATAAGGGCCATATAAAGTCAAATAGGAAGGCATGTATCTATCTCAATAGCTTGTACTCCAACCAAAATAATAGTTAATGGTCTATGTTAACATGAACTCAACATCTGAATTAGCTAGAACTCACTCTGTGGTTCATTAGTGGTTGTCTTTTCTTTGATTCATGGTTCTTACGTGAAGTGTTCAACATAAAAAAACTTACTGCTCTAATCTGTATGTTGCTAATGCAGGCAACCAGTGTTTTTACCGATAGATTCAACTGGTGGATCAAGGAACGAATAAGCATGGAAAAATGAAGTGTTTTTTCAAGTCCTAGCTTTTGGAAGATAAATTCTGGTTGCTAGGCAGGAGAGCAAAGACTAACACCTCAGTGATGGCATTCTTTGAAATCCTGTCAGTCCTTTATTCAAGATCTGATGAATAGGTAAAGATTTGAAGCCTAAATTTGTGAATGAAGCAATGGTGTAGATAAGAGGGTATATTAGAAACTAGGGAATTTCTCTAAAGGAGGAATCTGCTCAGGTAATGTGGCCTGAAAATCATAATGAAGCCAGGTAATGAAAACGAAAAGTGTTGTAAATTAATATTTTGAACAATGAGAAGGGAGAATCTGGGAGAAAGCTAAGATATGCAAAAGGGCACCTGGCTCAGAGTGATGCACCTGGAAGTTGGAGTTGCCTTGTCTCCTGCCTCTGGAGACAGGAACCGGGACAGAAAAGATGTAATAAGTGCTACTGCAATAATTAAGCAAGCAAATATAACGTGAATATTCAAATTCATGAGAGAAATACATAAAGATGGGGAGAAAAGACATAAAAAGAACAGGCTACAAAGTATGAAAATTACTAAAAGATTGAAGGCTGTTGAAATTTTTTGTATCGAAGCCCAGGTTAAATCTGTGTTACAATTAAAAATGGTCCAAACACTCTACCCCCAACAACTACAACACATTGAGAAAGTTAACGAAAGTATCACAGAGAAAAGGCTTACTTTTAAGAAATGCAATATTTGCCTGAATGAGAACAGGAACGGATATCAGAAGGGCTGAAAAAGAATTTGAAGTGTGAATAAAAAATGCTCAAACTGATCTTAAAAATTTCATATCAAAAGCAAGAAGCCAGACAGAGAATCAGTGGGACCATTTGATGACAAAAGTGTGAAAGAGGCACTTGAGGATGATAGAGGTAAGGTAGAGAAGCAAAATGAACCGTTTTGTATTAGTTTCTCCTTCTGAAGATATTTGGAAAAATTAGTGTTATTTGCATCAGGTAAGTCAGAAGGGCTAGAAAAATTTGATGCAAGCATGTAGCAAGTCTTAGAATAAATAACCAAGTTAGATGTCAATAAGTCACCAGAACTAGATGACATTTGCTGAAAGTCTTGTCAATAAATCAGTTGCATTGGATGCAATTTGCTGAAAGGCTGGAAATCTTCAGTTTAGTGAGCAGAAGGTTGAGGTAGGATATTATTGAGGTTCACAAAATGCATGAAAAAGGTTTTCACCAGATCACAGAAAATAAGATCCATGGGACACTCAGTGAAAGTAATAGGAGGTGAAAGAGATAAAGGAAAACACTTCTTTAGAAAGCAGGCAATTAAAAGTGAACTTCTGAAACTTGTGCTGCAAGAGAATGTGGAAGCAGACAGTATCTGAAGGTTCAAAAGGGGATGAGGTAAATTCAGGCATTCAGGTTCAAAATGCAGTCTACTGTTCCAGATGGAGATGTACCCTCTAACTTTCCTTACACAGCAATCTGGATGAAGAGATTTCAGGAGAGCAAAGGCTGACAGAAAGTGATCAGACTCATGTTTTGATCATAGAGGCATCAGAATGTTGGCCTGCATAAATCATTGGTCTGACTAAGGGCTTTTTAAATCTGTTATCCTATGAACAAACTCTAGAAGACCTGCACAGTAAGTATCTGAGAAAATAAATAGACACAGTCCTAAGATAAATCAGAAGCATCACTTCCAATAATATTGTGACGTAATACCTACATGGGGTAAGCATGCAAAAAAGTAATCCTCAAATTCCTCAAATTCTTACCAAAAGCCTTTGAACTTCCAGCTTGGAGAACAACTGGCTTTGGGACATTTGAAGGCCAGGGCCTCTGTTCTATATCACCATACAGTCCAGGTTTGTATAGGACCTTACAGATGAAAAATGGAAAACAAATCTGTTTCCAGTGTTAATGACGGCTATAGAGGAACATTTATAGTAGGTACCAAATGTCTTTGTTTTGGCAACACATTGCTCTCTCTCATTGTGCGTTTGTTCTCTCTTAGCACTCCTGGTAACTTGGTCTCTGGCCCATGTTTAGTAAAAAAGCTACAGAGGTTCTAATGGCCTATTAATTTAAGATTTAATAGCTAATTTTTGAAGAAAATCTCTAGCTTTTCTTCAGAGGTTAGACATAAAGGCAGCTGGTGTTTTTGTCAAAGTAACTAATATGTCACCCACATCAAAGCACTTTATTATTTTCAGTATCTAGTCTTTATCACAGAAGATGTATCAAATCCAGTCACCAGCAATACCCTTGCCTAATAGTCCAACAGGAACCAGAAGTGGTTTGCATAGGACAGCTGAGCCACTGTTACACGTAACTCCTCTGTTTTACCTCCCTGGTGAAAATAGATGTTGTGTCCTTTGCAGCATTTAAGCAGCTCAATGGGAAACACGAGATAGATCAATCTCATGTTGTCGACTCAGTGGTAGACAGACATACGTTTCTTGATGAACGCTGAGGTTAGAGTTCAGATTCAAATTAAGATTTTACTAAGAAAAAAAATCACTTTGACTTTCTCAGCTGTTTCTTCCTTCAGTTTAGATAGGTGTCGTGGGTTAGGTTGAAAACTTCCTCCCCCCCCCCACACAGCCGGTCACTCCCCCTCCCCCACCCCCAGGAATGAGGGAGAGAATTAAGGGATAAACGGGAAACCCGTGGGTTGAGATAAGATTTAATACAGATGATTTAATACAGTATAGATGCTCACCACCCCCTCGTATGCGAAGCCCGTCTCGTCCCGAAAACTGCAAATCCCGGACGAACGCGAGGCCCCGAAATAGAGAGGGGCAGAGAGAGAGAGAGAGAGAGAAAAGAAAGAAAAAAACCAGCAGAGCAACAGCGCAGCAAGCGCAAAAGAGCAAAAGTGCAAAAGAGCCAAAGCGCAAAAGCCCTTCTTCCCGGCTGCCCCTCACTTTTATACTGGGCATGACGCTGCATGATATAGAATACTAATTGGCCAGTTTGGCCCTCAGTCTTAAGTTCCACACAAATCACACGGGGAATCGTGTCCCCCTTGTCCCAACTATGCTCCCCCCTATCCTGCCGTGCTTCTGCACTCCGGCACACTGAAAAGTCCTTGGCAGCTTGTTATCAGCGTTCTTCTCAGAGTGAGCCTCTGAGTAAAACCAAAACACGGAGCTCTTTTAGCTGTTAAAAAAAAAACTCTGTCCCAGCTAAAACTAGGACAATAGGGAAGGAAGAGATCAGCAAAACATTCAGACACATGGAGAGTACTGTACTGTTTAAAGTTGGGAGAGCTTCCTCTATACTATGACTTAGGTACTTCTCTTTTATCAGTCTTCCCATACCATACCTGCTTTGACTTTGAGATAGAATCTAGCTCTTAGTCTTCTTCTATGATAATGTTGCTTCACTAATCTGAATGATCAGTATCTTTCTTTTTATCCAGCAGATAGGACTACAAACGATATCTTGGGTTATAAGGTCCAGGCTCCTGCTATCATAGGCAACCACATCATCAAATCCTTTTCTTTAACTTATCTAGTTCCATCATAGCAGGTGTTTTGCCCCACTAATACTACTAGAAAGATATTCCAGAATCTGGTTATTATGCTTAAAACTATTAGTTATTTGAAAATATATGAGTTTATTAATTATATAACTTTATAACAGCATATTATTGAAGTTGGATAAAGCTAGTGAATCAAGCTAAATCTACGACCCTCATGGCTTTCTCCATGGTAAATAATGACATACATACAATATGCATCATGGTGTCTTAAAAGACCACAACACAATAACTTCACTGAGATTTTATGATCAAGATCAACTTTACAATCTCATTTTGAAAATCCATTTACTCTAGTCTTCTTCTAGAATATATTAGTCAGGGATTATATTGGTTTATGTTCCATATACAACAGGCAGTGATGTGTGGACTACTGGAGCTTCTTTTCAGGCATAGGAACAGCTTCAGTAAGAAGGCTCATTTCAAGGTTCATTAGGAGTATATTTTTGTTGTTGCAAATTACTCAACAGCCTCTTCTTTTTAAACATTACCTGAGGCTTCAACTAGCCAGTAATACGTAACTTTTGCGGCTAGAAAGACAAAAGGAAATCTTTGTTATAATCACTGATGCAGAGAAATGCTACTAAGGAGCCACTTTAGCCCTATTTTGTTCTCTTACCCCCAGGTTTTAAAGATATTTATTTTTAATAATACCTAATGTTGCTTTCAGCCTGGAGAGTAAATGAAAAAAAGCAGATACTGAGTACATCACAGTCAGGTGGAAAAGTCTATTTTAGTCAAAGGATGATGGCACAAGCTCATGAAAGTATGTGAGTTACTCTGTGGCTCACTGAAGGATGGACAGAGTCTATGCTGAAGTGCTTCACCAGTCATTTTTCAGTGCTGTGGCATACAATTCCCTTTTGGTTACCCAGGTCAAGATTTCCTGAAAGGAAAGCCTATCACATCCAGAAACAATGAGTTCCATAAATGTTAACCAAAGGAGGACTTGGTACTTCTCAATAAAACTGTAATTTGTACCTATGTCAAAAAAGTATACTATGAAATGTGTCCCCAAGGGGAGGGGAAGGAAACATTTCGGAAATGCTGTACTTTTATTCTATTTTTCCCTGAAGCTCATCAAAGAACTTAAAACAACAAACATCTTGCAAAAATACTCATCATACCTTTCAGAACACAGAGATATCAAAACCCTGTTGGCATAATTTGCTACGGTATAACGGGACTGAGACTTCAAAGTGCTCAAACATATCAAAAATCTCAAAAGCTAATCGTTTTTTTTTGGACAAAATATGATGTCTGTTACTTCTACTTTGTACCATTTTCATTCAGTTCTATTTGGAAGCTAAATTGGAGCATTTCCTGCAATATGCAGTTTTCAAGGGGCTCTCCTATGCCTATTTTTTTATAAATAACTTGGATTTAGTCAGGTGTATGCTGTATGTATCATAATGGGCTTACACATATAATAAGAATGTAATATTTTTAACTTTTGGTTTCATGAAAAAAACACATCATAGAATCATAGAATGGTTAGGGTTGGAAGGGACCTCAAAGATCATCTAGTTCCAAGCTCCATGCCAAGGGCAGGGAAACCCTCCACTACACCAGGTTGCCCAAAGCCTCATCCAACCTGGCCTTGAACACTTCCAGGGAAGAGGCATCAACAGATTCTCTGGGCAACCTGTTCCAGTGCTTCACCAAACTCACAGCAAAAAATTTATTCCTTATATCTAATCTAAATCTAGCCTCTTTCAGTTTAAAGCCATTGCCCCTTGACTTATCACAATGTACCTTTGGAAAATGTCCCTTTCCAGCTTTCTTGTAGGCCCCCTTCAGGTACTGGAAGGCTGCTAGAAGGTGTCCCCAAAGCCTTCTCTTCTCCAGGCTGAACAGCCCCAACTCTCTCAGCCTGTCTTCATAGCAGAGGTGTTCCAGCCCTCGGATCTTCTTCATGGCCCTCCTCTGGACTCGTTCCAACAGCTCCATGTCCTTCTTGTGTTGGAGACCCCAGAGCTGAACACAGTATTCCAGGTGTGGTCTCACGAGAGCAGAGTAGAGGGGCAGAATCACCTCCCTCGACCTGCTGGCCACACTTCTTTGGATGCAGCCCAGGACATGGTTGGCTTTCTGGTCTGCAAGTGCACATTGCCGGCTCATGTTGAGCTTCTCATCCACCAGCACTCCCAAGTTCTTTTCCTCAGGGCTGCTCTCAATCCATTCTCTGTCCAGCCTGTACTTGTGCTTGGGATTGCCCCGACCCACATGCAGGACCTTGCACTTGGCCTTGTTGAACTTCATGAGGTTCTCACAAGCCCACCTCTCCAGCCTGTCAAGGTCGCTCTGAATGGAATCCCTTCCCTCCAGTGTGTCCACAACACCACACAACTTGATGTCGTCAGCAAACTTGCTGAGGGTGCACTTGATCCCACTGTCCATGTCGCCAACAAAGATGTTAAATAGCACCGGCCCCAGTACTGAACCCTGAGGAACACCACTCGTTGGAGGACATTGAACCGTTGACCACAACTCTTTGAGTGCGACCATCCAGCCAATTCCTTATCCACTGAGTGTTCCATCCATCAAATCCAAGTCTCTCCAATTCAGAGACAAGGATGTCATGTGAGACAGTGTCAAACACTTTGGACAAGTCCAGGTAGACAGTGTCAGTTGCTCTTCCCTTATCCACCAATGCTGTAACTCCGTTATAAAAAGCCACCAAATTAGTCAGGTAGGATTTGCTCTTAGCGTAACTATGCTGGCTGTCACTAATCACCTCCTTATTTTCCATGTGCCTTAGTATACGTGCCAGGAGGATCTGCTCCATAATCTTGCTGGGCACAGAGGTGAGACTGACTGGCCTCCTTCAAAATTAGATACCAGCAGTTTTACGAAACATTTTATGGACTGATATGGGTGAAAAAAAGATTCCTTAGTGAGAGTAATGTTGTCAATGACATCATACTTTTCACTTTCTAAGGCACAACACTGATTCAATAATGAAACATTTAAAAGGCAATATTATTGATGCCTGTAAGAAATTATTTTGTGGCCGTGCCATTTACTGTGCCTGCACCTTAACCATCAAATGATATGACTAAAATCTGAATAATTTCCCAGGAAACCCTTAGATTGGATTAAGAGTACTTTAAAATTATATCAACATTTCCATGTAATAAGAGAAGCAAACTCTAGTAGTAAAACAGTTCATGTAATAATGATTAAAAATTCTTTTATCCTCTTTCTTACAGAATCTGGCACCTCTATTATCCATGTTAACTGCGTACACAGTCCCTGTATTGCTTCATATATCTGTGGTAAAAAATCTTACTAGTTTAACTGCACTTGTGTGATCTCTCTGACATTATTTTATTTTACTCATGAGTGTTATCTACATCTCTTTCCATCTGCATTGTGTTGTGTTCCTTTGTTAGAACTTTGCTTATAAAGCTTTATATGCTGCAGAATTTTTTTGCTTCAGGCTGCTAAAATGCAGATGAAAATCAGAATGTGTAACTATAATTAAAGTAGGACATGGACAATATAGCTTATGATTTTCATATTACATTACTGTTTCAAACAATTAAATACAGTAGGTGTTAATTTTAAAAAACATCAACATCTTCATTTTCTAAAATGATTTGTATCCCCAAATCTCATGTATGCCTATCTCGAAGCTCCTCATCTCAGGGATCTGACGTTAAAAAATTATTATTTGTTGACTTTGGAGACTTCAGATATTCCACTAACACGTGATATTTATAGACGACATCAATTCAACTGTCTTTGAATAACAGGTCATTTATTTAAAATTAAAAATAAAATTCTTTCCTGGAATCATCCTATTATGAGGATTAATATCTTTCGGCAAAGAGCCATTAATTGGTCCATGTTATGATAATGTCCATCACAAGACTACAAGCTTGAATGAATGTGTGGTTGCAGTGGTAAAATGTATGTTCAAAAAGAATCTGTGATCACCTTAGAGTGTAATAACCTACACAAGAAATTTGATGCATGGTAGGAACAAAGGAAATGGTTGAGGGCAGAGGGAAGTACAAGCAAACATTAAGTAATACATGAAGACTATCCTAATCTTACTTTCTCTTCTGAAGTGTTAATAAATAATGCTAAAATCACTTTCTTGTGTGAGTTTTACAAATTGTCGTTGTGGTTGTTTCATTCATATGTGGGCCTTAGTCTACATTGCTTACATGGTAATCAAATAACCCACAATCAGTTGTTAGTCATCCTTATTGCACCACTGTGGCCTATTACAGCTGTGTCACCAAGTATTGGACAGTATTAGGATGTTATTTAGTCACTAAGAAAAAGTTCTTTCCGCTTATTTAATTGACAGCTTAAAGCATAAATTTTGCAAAGCTGGCTGCTGCATATAAAAGGCCAAACTTATATTTCATTTCACACTATTGCCTTTGAATTTATTGGCTCTGCCTGTTGTCCTTGGGGAACCACTTTAAATGCAAGGAACTACAGTTATAATAGTTAGAAAGAAATCAGCGGTTACAGGGGAGGTGATCAAACAGTAAATAAAATAACCATTTATGGCTGTTTTAACAGTATGCCCTTATGTGTGCTTGGAATTGCATCTCAATAAAGCACAAGCTAAGATTTAAACCCACACAATTTCAAAGTTAACATGCAAAGCAACTTGATTCCTTTGCCAGACTCCACCCTGAGGGTAACGGCATGTTTCAAAATATTGCTTGGCTAAGCTTTCATTTCTGGCAAAAATGATCTTCCACCAAATTGTTCTGTTCTGCAGCATAGCAGCACTAATTTATAATCTGTGCTTCAGTAGCAAGAAGCTTTCTGTCTTTCCCTCTCCCATTTAACATTTATATTTACTTTATTCCCTCTCCTCTTCTATTCTAGTTACTGTAGCAACTGCATTTTTGGAAACAGCTTTAAGCAAAATTGCAGCTTAAACAAAGCACTGCAAAAGGAACAGCTGAATAAAAGTTTTTCTGTGTGTCTGTTGACAACATGTATAGAGCTCATATGCTATATTTTCTACTTGGAGATTCCTTGGCAATTTGCACAGAAAGGAAAGTGACTGATTTGATTTCATAGGTGGAAGGGAAGGTAGGGAAGCAGAAGTGAAAAAAATTACATACAATATGTTCTTGAGTACCACACAAAGAAAACAGGTCTCTTCATCACATTTTCTTATGCTCTGGACCAAAGTGACTTTGTGTGCTATCTTCACAGTTTTCCTTAAAATGCGTTACTTACATACTTTAAATATGGCTTGGAGAGAATCTCCAGCAGTTCGGCAGAACAGCAGTAATCCATTAGCAAGGGTGAAAGACATGGTATGGGTAATCTGTCCACAAAGAATCAGAATTAAAGCAGTAATTCAGTACATGAAGACTACCGAACGTCTTAATTTTGTCCTTGTCAGTTTTGCTGGATCAAAAGCAGGAATGGAGCAGCTGATGGCTCCCCTGCATGTAGCCAATGTGTGATTCATTTCTTGAGTGCACATTTATTCCCTAACAGATGCATTGTCACGCATGTTCACTCCTCGTTGTCACATGCAATACCATCATATATGACTTTTTATCAGGGCATTGTAATGAAAAATAGTGCACATCCTCAAGACCAAAAAAGTGATTGTATGTAAAGTGTACATTACCTAATCTGTAGCAAGGAGGAATCTAGGGTCACACAGACACTTACCTCTTCAAGGAAGCAATAGAAGCAATTTATGCTCCTGAGAAGCATTTTCTTTCTTATCAGTGTAGCACTTGCTGTTCCTCTTGCTCTTATAAGCCTTTTTTCACACTTGTTACGCAGTTTATTTTACTGCTAGTGTATTGAAAGGGAACTCGTGCACAATTTACATCCCAAGGCGTAAAATGCAATAGTAATTTGATTTGTTTCAGTAGATTACTTTCTTTTTCAGAATCCACTTATCTTATTAATTGCAACTCAACTCCTACAGATTTGAAAATATTAGAAATCCATTCATTCAATATTATGATAAGATTCAGATTGTCTCACAGTGCTGTGTCTGTGATTCCTGATCTGATTCTTGCTAGAGAGAGGCAATCTTACTGGATAACTTCTATTCTTGATATAATTATGTTTTTTTCCCTGATTTTATTTGTCATCTTTTTCAAATCTAAGATATATCTTCTTCCTTATGTCACTTTATTAGCATTCTGCATGAAATACACTCTTCATTACTGCAGATAGCAAAGATTTATCTTCATATACATGAGGCGTCACCTGGGAATTTTAGAATGATCTAGTTTCTAGAATCTAGAGATTCTAGGAAGCAGCTTGCTCAATTCTCATCTTCCCTTGTTTTTGTCATTGGCAGTACATCTGCAAACAGAAAACTGTTTCTGTCCTTTTGTCTTGAATGCTTCTGGGCATTAGAATGTTAAAGGCACTTGTTTATGAGGCAGTGAGACTAGGAGCACAAACCCATTTTGATAGATGATCTGGGTTACTCTCCACACTTCCCTGTTGTTTTATTGATTTACTAAACGGAAAGACTAATTCAAGTTTATGTTCTGTGTATTAGCTCTGGTCTCACCAGAATTCTCCACTCTCCCCCAAGATTAAATAAAATCATTTTTTCTTTCTATCTACCAGCCACAGTGACAGTCAAATAACCATCAACTAATCAATTTTATTGCAAAAATAATTTTTATTTTAAGCAAATATTACCAGTTTGTTGACACAATTAAATGATTTCAGTGTTATGCCATATATCTAGCATGCACCCCTAGGGAGCAGGTAGAAGCTACCGCAGAAATCATGACACACGTGCTTCTGCATCAAATTAAATATTTTCCCCTTAATCCTAACACCAGCAGCTGTTAGGCACTGTGGCTTACTGCATATGGCCTATATAATGAGACAGATTCAGGCAGTTCAAGTTCCTCTGCTGAATGCTGAATAAGGCCCTTCTCTCTGAGGATGCTAAGACTTATTGCTGTTGAAACAGTCTTCCTCATGCAAATGAATACATTTGGTATTCAAGTTTTATAAAGAGGAAAAACAGCACAGTGTTTTTTATTACCAGGGCAACAAAAGATTAGAGGGGATTGGTACATGAAATGCAAGAAACCTCCACAGAATTTGGTGCAAAAATTCTTTCTTTCTGTTAGAACTGTCTAAAAAGGAGCAAAATTAATCCTTTGCAACATCTACAAAAGTTCTTAGTAAGCCTAAAATTGGAGGTGGCTATTTCTAACAGTTGACAACATGTCCTGGAAAAAGTCATTTACTGATTGTGCAAAAGAACACAACTGTCTGCAGGTGGATGATACAGCTAATTGACCCTTGATATTAAGAGCTGAAGTAATCTGGTTCAAGCCCCATTTTATTTATGTCCTGTTCCGTTGCTTAGCAAGCTGCAAGATAAGGGCAATCCTTTCACACTGCCCAACAACGTGAAGACAGCTTTTCCATATTTGAACAATCAAATCCTGTTAAAAGGACTACAGGAGCACCAATTAAAACACTCCGGTAAAAATAATCTGAAAATATGATCTATAGCTGAGAACAGAAAAAACAAAGCAGATCACTGCCTGAAGCAGTGTGCTGATTACTACCTACTGTAACACATGCTGTTGGACTTCATTACAAGCGTGGGAAGTGAAGGGTTTTTTTGATTGTGTTTGGGGTTTGCATATTAAAGCAGATTAGTGTAAATGGAAAGAATAGTATAATTATGCTTTTTTTTTTTTTTTTGAGCTAAGAGAAAATTAGTTGTATAACTGAATTTATTTGAGCTTGGAGGGCCAAACATTTTCTCCCCTGTGTAGCCAAAGTAAACAAGTTGTTCCACAGAAAGGATGAATTGAAAATATTTCTACAGGCCATAGATTACCTGTAAAGCCAGAATACAAATGGTGTGTCACATTTGTGGCATCTCTTGCAACTGTTTTCACTTGTACCTCAGATGTAAGAATTTTCCTCATATGCTTACATACACGACTGTCATAGAGCTTTTAGCTTTTAGCCTTCCCATTGCTCTTTCATATACTGACAGATGACAACTGTAAATCCACCAGATCAGCTCACATCTGGTGGTTTTTTTTGGTTGTTGTTGATGTTGTTGTTTTTTTAACAAAATGGATATTTTTGAGCTAAATATTACCACAATCAATTTGGTTCTGCAGTGTGGTTGTGTAAGCATGAATTTTCAAGCGTATGTTTGAGTCTATAGAAGATACCGTGAGATATATTTCTTACAATATGAATATTCACACTAACATATGAACTGGAACAGGATGAGTGGAGTTGGTTTTGAAGATATGTATTATATGTATAACAAAATTACAAAACTCATTTTTACACGTTCAATAAGATAAAAAATGTGTGTGTGTTTTAACTTTTCATTTTTGGTCCCAAATCTTAGTTGAGATGGGCGGCTAATAATGATTAACAAACTCTGCTGACATTGGAGTTCTAGTCACAAGATATTTGACCATCCCATGTATCAGACAAGTATAATCTGTTTTAAATGTTAGGACATTTGAACTGGGACAGTTAAGTGCCAGTTCTGGTCTTATAAAAAAAAGGTGATTAGATGATACTGTGTTTTCTACAGGCATTTTAATCCATTTCAAGCATATGCAAATTGCAGTTTGAGAAGGGTAAATAGGCATATATGACATTACGTCCAAAATGAAAAATGCAAACTGAAATACAAAATACCTCCCCTGCTAAAACTCCCTGTTTTTACCCAGGACACAATCAGATCTGCCAGTTTTGCAGAAAGTTCAGTATCAGCATAGGTGTGGAAAGGCAATGTGTATTGAAGCTGGTGTATTGTATCTCCATGTCTATTCCAAACTGGTACTGGGTGGTTCCTATAAAGAAGTTCCAGTTTCTAGCAGAACTTCCAGCAGTCAGGATCTAGGTCTCAATTCTTCTTTTTCCTTGGAGAGAAAGAAACGAACTGAGCCTCTTCACTTTGTCCTCCTTACTTTCTGAGACTAGTGGACAGTTTTGGAGAGTAGATGCTGTTTTTTTTCCCCTTTTTTATAATATTGTGTAACATTTTGGGTAACTAACTTTCAGGTGCTGAACTTTGCAACGTCTAACTCAGTACCCCTTTACTTTCTGTCAGAGTATAGATTAATAAGTTAGTGATTGATTTTGATTTGTTCAGCGTTTTCCTCTTCTACTGCTATATGTAAATTTGGCTTACTGAGATTATGCTTTGGTGAGGCACGTTTTTTACTGAGGATACTATGATCTAGACTGAATATCGAGAGCATAAGTTAAGGATCTAATAGTAATTTTATTACTGAGTTCAGTACCTGGAACTAGATTTTTGAGGTACCTCAAGGTGCAAGGAACTTATCTCCATTTTTCTGATTTAAGTAACAACTCCACAAAAACCAAGACAGCATGAATGTTGTACAGTTTGGACCAATCTAACTTTAATGCTTCAAACTATTAACATTTTTAAAAATACTTTTTTAAAGTATTTTTTAAAGTCAACTGGATTTCTTAACTTTATTTCATATAGTGTTCTATGAGTCAAGCTGAGTTCTGCAGCCATGACCTACAATATTGTTACCGTTATGATGGCAACAAGAATGGGTTAATTTGTCTGATATCTTTCCCATAATGATCCTCATCGCAGAAGCAGATTAATCTTTAGTCATTTTCTGATTTTGTCACATAAGTAAGGTAGTAGAATGTTAAGGCTCTGAAAGACTGTAGTGTTCTCCATTGCTTTGACCTTTTCGTTGTTCTGTGTTTCAATTTGATCTGGAAGTTGGTGATTAATGATGATTATAATAATTACAATGAGAGGCCTGAAATATAGATTGTTAAATGAGCTAGAAAATGTATCAAACTTTTTGTGCTACTATACGTCACAAGTTTCCTTTTCTCTTTCATTTATTTGAGATTTTTCATAATATTAGAAAATAAACAAGTAGCTACAGATAAACAGACTTAGTCCAAACTAATAGATATGAACAGAGCTGATTTGAGGGAACAAATCTATTCAGTCTTAACTCTAGCATAGAAAACACTGATTGGACTGCAGCAAAACAAAGAAACAAAAAATCCAACAAAAGCTTGTGATATGTGAGCCAGCCTTTATATGTACAAAAAAAAAAAAAAAAGAAGAAAAGAAAATCAATTTTGAAATCAATAGTGTGCTCTTTTGCCCAAACAGCTTTGCTTAACGAAGAGTGAGCATTCCATAAAACAATGCTGGGCTTTGGATTCAGATTGTTAGCTATGATTCCTGTTATACTGTAGGTGCCACACGAAAAAGAATACATACTTGTCTTTTCAGCTTTGCTTTACTGGTTTTAAATTTGGGAACCTAAGCTTCCTACCATGTTGTCTGCTCAGTTAACAAGTGCGTTCATTCATCTGAGATGTAATGATAGTCCCATAACATATGGATCACACATTGTGATAATGTTTTAGAATCCTTTTTTTTAAATTACTATAATAATGCAGAATTTTGTTTTCTTCTCATTTAAAATTGTACTGGTTCTGGCCAGGATGGAGTTAATTTTCTTCATAGCAACTTGTATGGTGCTGTGTTTTGGCTTTGTGATGAAAACAGTATTGATAACAGAGGGATGTTTTAGCTATGGATTGGAGAATGTTTTAGCTATGGAGAATGGATTGAGAACAGCCTTGAGGAAAAGGACTTGGGAGTGCTGGTGGACGAGAAGCTCAACATGAGCCAGCAATGTGCACTGGTAGCCCAGAAAGCCAACCGTATCCTGGGCTGTATCTAAAGAAGTGTGGCCAGCAGGTCGAGGGAAGTGATTCTGCCCCTCTACTCTGCTCTCGTGAGACCCCACCTGGAATACTGTGTTCAGCTCTGGGGTCTCCAACACAAGAAGGACATGAAGCTGTTGGAACGAGTCCAGAGGAGGGCCACGAAGATGACCCGAGGGCTGGAGCCCCTCTGCTATGAAGACAGACTCAGAGAGTTGGGGTTATTCAGCCTGGAGAAGAGAAGGCTCCAGGGTGATCTTATTGCAGCCTCCTAGTACCTAAAGGGAGCCTACAAGAAAGCTGGAGAGGGACTTTTTACAAGGGCATGTAGTGATAGGACAAGGTGCGATGGCTTTAAACTGAAAGTGGGTAGAATTAGATTAGATGTAAGGAACAGATTTTTTACAATGAGGTGGTGAGGCACTGGAACAGGTTGCCCAGAGAAGTTGTTGATGCCTGGAAGTGTTCAAGGCCAGGTTGGATGAGGCTTTGGGCAACCTGGTGTAGTGGAGGGTTTCCTTGCCCATGGCATGGGGGTTGGAATTAGATGATCTTTGAGGTCCCTTCCAACCCACACCATTCTATGATTCTATGATAATATATAAAAATGATAAAAATATATAAACAAATGATGCACAGTCTAACTGCACACAACTCAGTGACCAATGCCAGACCCATCCTGGCTAGTGACCCTGAAACAGGGAAGTCCTGAAACTGCAATCCCAGAAGAGTAAAAGCCCCAAAGACAGATTTGAAGGGAGAGAGAGAAAAGCTTCCTGGCTAACCCTCATTTATATACTGGGCATGATGTTGCATGATATGGAATATTCCATTGGCCAATTTGGGCCTCAATCCTAAATCTAAGATCAAATCATAAACTACTAGTGGTGGGTTCTTTGTTCCTGGTACGTTCCCTCCCAGCTTTTTGTGCACCTGCACACTGATGAAACATGGGAAGCTGAAAAGTCCTTGATTATTAGCAATCATAATAAACATGAATATTTTATTCACCTTCTTCTCATAATAAATCCCATACTAAATCCAAAACACAGAGCCCTTCTAGCTGCTAAAAAGAAAACTTACTTTGTCCTAGCCAAATCCAGGGCAGTAACATGCCCTGGATTTACTCTTTTGGAGTAAAATGCTCCAGAAGAGAGGAATAGATCTCATTTAAACCATTGACAACCTGTTTGCATTTCATATTGACTTGATTTAGTAATAAGATTTTTTCCTATTTATTTTGCAGGTATTTGGAAAATATTGTTTTCAGGCCACTCTTCCTCTCCTCTTTATATTGAATGCTTAGAAATTTAATTCAAATTATTTTAAATCTATCATTCTTAAATACCTAATCCATGATGTTCCTAAAAAATCAATAGTTAAACTTGATATGAGAGCTAAACTTCCAAACACTGTTTATTTTTATGACTGTTAGAAATATAAAAGGCTAACATTATCACTGTATTTCCCACATGTAAATATGTATATACAAAGAGTAAGTACTTTTTTTCAACATATTAATTAAAAAAAAAAAAATTCCAAATGTAACCACCTAGTGTTAACTCTGTTTTCAAGTTCCTGGAACATTTCTGGTTTTATCTGCTTTTACACCAATTTGTTTCATTTTTTTCTATCTATGTGGTAGATTGACCCTGGCCAGGTGCCCATCAAAGCAGCTCTATTACTCCCCTCCTCAGCTGGATAGGGGAGAGAAAATACAACAAAAGGCTCTTGGGTCAAGATACGAGCAGGGAGAAATCACTCACCAACTACTGTCATGGGGAAAACAGACTCAACTTGAGGAAAAATTGATCAAATTTATTAGTAATCAAATCAGAGTAGGATAATGCCAAATAAACCCAAAACTTTAAAACACCTTTCCTTCACCTCTCCCCTTCTTCCTGGACTCAACTTTACTCCTGATTTTCTCTGCCGCCTCCGCTTGAGTGGCACAGGGAGATGAGGAATGGGAGTTGTGATCAGTTCGTCACACATGGTTTCTGCTACTCTTTCCTCTTCAGAGAGAGGACTCCTCACACTCTTTCTCTGCTCCAGCATGGGGTCCCTCCCACAGGAAACAGTCCACCACAAACTCCTCCTATATGAGTCCTTCCCATGAGCTGCAGTTCTTCACAAACTGCTCTAGTGTGCATCCTTTCCATGGGGTGTAGTCCCTCACGAACAGACTGCTCCAGCATGAGTCTTACATGGAATTATAAGTCCTGCCAGAAAACCTGCTCCAGCATGGGCTTCTCTTCCTGTATTCACAGGTCCTTCCAGGAGCCTGCTCCAGCACAGGCTTCCCATGGGCCACAGCCTCCTTCAGGCACATCCACCTGCTCTGGCATGGGGTCCTTCATGGGCTGCAGTTAGATGTCTTCTCCACTGTTAACCTCATGGGTTGCATGGTCTTCGCCAGGGACTGCAGGAGAATCCCTGATCTGGCACCTGGAGCACCTCCTCCCCCTCCTTCTTCACTGACCATGGTGTCTGCAGAGCTGTTTCTCTCACACATTCTCGTTCCGTTTTCTCTGGCTGCAATTGCTGTTGCGCAGCATTTTTTTTCCCCTTCTTAAACATGTTATCCCAGAGGTGCTACCACTGTCGCTGATTGACTTGGCTTTGGCCAGTGACGAGTCCATTCTGGAGCTGGCTGGTGCTGGCTCTGTTGGACATAGAGTAAGCTTCTAGCAGCTTCTCACAGAAGCCAGCCCTGTAGCTCCCCCACTACCAAAACCTTGCCACACAAACCCAATACAATATATTAAATAGCTGCTACCACTTTACTGTCTTTCTTCCTCCTCCCAGACAATTTCACTAAGCATTAGTCAGCCTTGTACGCTCTCTGAAGTGCCACAAGTGTTATGGCCTGCATTTTATGGAGAAATTCACCTGAGCTATATAAGTTGGCACACTGATCCATAGGCATTTGAGATACTGTCACATTCCAGTCAATTAAACTATTTTATTAGTTTTTCAAAATGCCAGTCATATCATCCCTCTGATTTTATTACCCATTCTTAAGTTGAAGAACAGAAATAACAGAAAGTTACTGTCTTTGCTGAAGAGGTTTATTTAGTGGCAGCAATGCCACCTGCATTTGTTCAGCATTTGCCTTCAGAGCGTACCTAACGTTGCCGTGTTTGGGACCTGCAGTTAGTTTAAATGTCACGCAGCAGCAGAAAGGCCCATTTGAACTCTTCTTTTTTCGCTGTGACATACAATTGAGTGTTTTCTAACACCTAGTCTTCAGAATTACACCAGTTGATATGTTTAATGCTGATCCTGCTTTGAGCAGGATGTTGAACCTGATGATATCTGGAGTTCTACCCAGATCTGTAGGGTTGGAAGTTTACAGAAGGTGCCAAACAATTGTGAAATCAGGATCAAAAAGGTCTTATATTTTCTATTTGCAAACGTTTAGAACTATTGAAGCATGCTAGATATAGTTGCAATACTGCTCCCATTTTAATTATTTCTGTGTTGTTCTATGTGCTGTGATACTCCTTGAATAATTCATGTTTGCTAAAAAGTAAAGGCAGACATACATGAATATCAATCTGTCTGTGCGTTTCACTGCTGTTCAAGAAACAAACATGTAATAGCACATGATTCTATTTTCTATCCTGGCTTTTACTTTTATTACAAGGGAAAAGTTTTCATTTATGTTGTTGAAAAAGACATCAGAATAAAACTCTTATTATTATTTGTAGACCATAGTGTCATATGAGAAGAGAAATATGAATCCCTAACCTTGAAGTTACTGGAATTCATTTTTTTTGGTATTAAGTGAAAATTTCACAGGAGTCATTCAATGACCTGTTACGTTTGCCACAAAATAACCATGAATTCTGAACAAGGATATCAATGCAGGTAGCTTCTGAGAATATTATGGCCAAATCACCCATGTGCAGTAAAAAATGTTATTAACAAGAAAGTAAACAGTATTACTACTTTTCAGGAGCTCAATTTTTGCAAGACCGCGAGGACAGGAACATAGTATATGTTCTTAAGGACTAATAACTGGGCCAGATCAGTGTTCGCTGAAATCCCCCTGCTGCCTCTCCCAAAACAAACAAACCACAAAACAAGAATCAGTATGAAGTGAAGATGTCAGCTTAATAGAGGAGTTGAGAGCCTTTTAATCCTGACTGTAAGTGTGGGAGAGAGAGAAGGGCTCCTCACTGTCTCTCCCTAAATACTCATTTCAAAAGTTGTTTTCTGGTTCACACATACAATATCCTCTGTAGGGAGGACACCATTACTTGTCCTCCCATTGGCCCATCAGGTAGAAAAAGTCATAAACGAAATAAATACCACCTCCACAGCATGAATTCCTCTTTTCAGAAATTCCCAAGGACAGTGCACATGCACGTCGTGGGACAGGAGGACTGACAAAAAATTATTTATAACAGTCTTCCAGACAGCCTTAGGTTTCCAAAAATGTTCCAAGGGATGATTATTGTCTGAGAATTTCCTTTCATTAGACACAACCCCTCAGCAAACTTCCTGTAGTGTAGACTGTTTTTCAAACCTCAGGGTATGGACAATTTTTCTCATTCCCTCCCATAGGGAATTTACTGCTCATGAAAGTGCTGGCTCAACAGTCCTGAGGTTGAAGTTGTTATCCACAACATTAATGAATAATGCAACATAGCCTCTAAAACTGTTTCTATGAAATGAATGGGGTCATACCATTTGCTAAGCAAATTATATTTTTTATAGGAAAATCCGTTCTATAATGAATGTTACTAGGTAGTAGAATAGAAGGAAAATAGATTAATTTGATTTTTTTAAGCTTATATTTCTCTGAGAACAGCTTTGTATGATTCAGAATACACATTGTGAGACAGATGCTGCTTTTGTAACTATTTTTGAAAGATAGATTGTTATAACAGTATTGAGACAAGGAATGGTGGAGATTTTGTGTTTTGTATGGATGCTATCTAGCATCCATACAAAGTTCAGCTTTTCATCCATGAAGTTCAGCTACTTCATGGCAGGATTATACAAAGGCATATTTACATGATTAGAGAAAAAGAAGAATGGTAACTTTGGTGATGTAGAAAATATTGCATTTTTGTCTGATGTCAATAATGTTGATTGTAAAAATATATATTTCATGCTTTTCCAACATTCTAAAATGAAAATTCAAATTTTAACTTAATAAAAATTTGTCAGTATTAAATGTGCTCTTTTCCTCCAATACAGTTCAAAGTATGTGGCTTATTCTTTACAGTTATACTATTTCTCCCAATTAGTTTTGACAAAATTAGAACATTCTTGTGAATGAGAAATGGAAATGGTATCTTTCTGGAAAAAAAATGCATGTCTGACACAGATTGAATTTTGCTTTTATTGAAAAGGAAAGAGAAATTTAGATATTAACAAAATAATTTTAGATAAAAATGTGAAAACCAACTAATATCAAATTCTTAACTTCTAAAAGGAAGGGAAATCCACATTTATTGAGTTTAAAGTTTCACAGACAACACAACCTTGAAGGCTAACAGATAAAGGAGTGAAGAGAGGTACAATACTCCTATTTGAAAGGAAGCAAAATTTTATTTTGCTTTAAAGATAGATAAGAGGAAAAAAAAATATTAAGAATCAATATCATGACAGAATAACCACTTAAAGAATTTCATTTGTTTTATGCAATTCACTGGAAAATCTCTTCAGAAATGTTCTGACACCTACTCTTCTTTCAAGAAAAGAAGTAAGAAAAATTCACTTATATATGACATTTTCTAGCCAACAGTCTTCGAGCATCATAGATAACTTTGAGGATAGGAAAAAGGTACAGCTTTAGCTGTTAATAATCAGTTCAAACACAGATCAGAGTGACTATGACCCTCTTCTTAGATTTCTATTTTTTAAATAGCATATGGCCTTTGAAATTAATTGATGATATTTATATCTAGTGGGCAGATGACAACACCTTAGAACTCCTATTATTGTTTAGTATTTTAAGATATGAAAGATGCTATCTGGAAAAATAACATCCTGCAACTTCAGAAATTACAGTTGTGTGAGATAAATACACTTGGGATTACAATGTGTTCAATGCTACTGGAAAGCTCTAACATTAAGATTCATGTCTCCTCACTTAACTAGTCAAAAAATATAAATTAATTAGCTTCATTCTAGTCTTAATGCAGCTCTGTCCAACTAAGCCTCTTGACACTCAGAAGACAATTCTTTAACAAGCCAGTGCCTCAGCTTTAAGGACAATCTACCTTTTCCATTTGCATCGCTGAGGGGACTTAAACTGAGTAACACCTTGAATCAACCCAAACACCATTTTTCCCTGTTTTGCCATTAAGTATCACTTGTTACGCTCTCTTTTAACAACATCTTGAATTAACAACTACACTTTGTCCTTTCACCTTCTTCCTGAATATCAAGGATTACCTAGGAAACAATAGTCCAGAGGAAGCATAGACTAGCCATGTCAAGCTACAGTATAAGTTAAGGCTTCTGGACTCCCTATCTGATAAAAGATGTGGCTCATGGCCAGATATATTTATTCCAAGTACAATCTCCATTTGAAGCCCAGGAAAAAAATAATCTACTTGGTTCTTTCTAAAGTAGCAGGCCTGTTACAATGTCAACAAACAAACATCACATTGATGCTTTCATAGACATGGAGCAATATCTGCAGAGGCAGAAGTTCTTTGGGACTAGAGGCCTGCAAAAGCCAGGGTCAGTAAGCTTCGATGGGTAAGGTGTGTGCATGAAACAGAACTGTATTTTAAGATGAGCAGACACAAAGGCAAGTGTCTTACCTGTCCTTGGACAGCAGCCACACCACAGTAACCACAGTTCCTATCTCACTTCTCTAGTTCCAGTAGGCAATTCTCAAAGAGGAGAAAATAGACAATACTCAACCAGAGATATCCTCTGGTTGCATCCCAGGATAGACCCTGCCTTTTTTTGCCCATAGCAGGAGCATGTTCAGGTCCTTTCTGGCAACTTTCTACATGCTACTATCATATCTGTAGAAAAGAGTTGTAGAGACTTTAGGTCACACTGTCTTTAGGACTGTTCATGAAACTGGAAAAATGCAGTCACTGAGAAACTCTGTAACATGAACAATGAGCTAGAAGATGATTTGTGCTATTATTGACAGATTTCTGTACACTTTCCTATCCTGCATCTTAAATAAAATACAGTCCTGATAGATGAGCACACCTTACTCATTGAAACTCACAGATCTAGGATTTTTGCTAAATCCCCTTCCTAATAACAAAAAGAGGACAGGGATAGAATCATTCTGAGGAGGAAGCATTTCTTTGACTCAGACTGGCAAAATGCAGAAGAAAATTGTAAGAGCCCAGGGTGTGTTACACCCCTGGGGTCTGACAGCCTGGGCTTAGAGACAACTTAGACTGGGTGTTGTGCTACCTTGGAAAGACCTCTTTGAGAAAGCTCTACTCATTAACCTCAGTAGTCTCCTCTCAAACAGGTCCACTAAAGGAGCCTCCCTCACCAAAACACATGTGCACACAAAACTTTTGATTGGGAGACACAGCTCTACAAATAAAACTTGCATTGACCCAACCGGTCAGTGACTTGAGGGTAGAGCAGAAGATACAGGCTCACTTCATTGGGTTAGCTGTTGAAGGATGTTAGGAAATTAATAAAATGAAACAAAAAACGTTCCACTAGCCAACTCTGTAGCAAATGACTTTGTACTAATGCCAGAAGATTGTCCTTTGTCATCTGTTTATGATGTCTATCACCAATAAAAATTCTGGAAGCTGCCTGTTCTAAGAATGGTAACTGCCAACCTTGATTGTCATTATGGGTTTTCCAGAGAGTTGAGATGAGATTTAGATGTTGACATGATGAAAAGAACTGAAATGGGGCATGGATAGAGAATAAACTGGCATAATATTGCCCTGCACATGTGAGCATCTTAACTACGTAAAAATTTGTATGGCTACTGAATTTGGTGCATCATAAATTCTCATGTTGGGTAAGGTTTGTAAAATGAATCAGAGATCAAAACTATGCCTAAGTTCTTCCTAGACATTCAAACAAGCCTTGTCAGTTTATTTTAACTTGAGGTCATCCTTTCTGAGGATAAAACCGGAAATGGAAATGAAAGCTCACTAAAGATCTGATCTGATAACACCTTGGCAGTTGCTGAAGGTCACCACAGACTAAATATTCATAACTAGCAAAGGTGATGACCATATCAGCCAGCATCAAGTTTTTACCCTGGACTCACTGCATTCAGTAACAAAACCATTGTAATAAAACTGAATTATTTCAGTATCACTTGGATCCCAAATCCAGATCTGTATAGAAGGAAAAAAACAGAGCAAATAAAAACCTTACCCTTCAGAAGCTTAATAGAGTCAGAATTTCAACAAAATCTCATATATTAAAATACAAATTTTTATTAAAGAGTATATATATCATACACAACATAGACTGAAGCCAGTCAACATTGCGTCCTCATATAGCCTACTTACCTCTTGAAAGTCAAACAAATGTGTGGCAAAAATTTTGATTGATTACTAATGAAAGGGATATGTCCCTCTCACCAAGATGGAGATCTAGGGATAGTTAGCCAAATACCCATAATATGCTTACAATACATGTATCTTTTTCTATATTCTCCCTAACTAAAACTCAAATAGTATATAAAGATGCATCACGCATTTATTTCTGTAAGAGGATGAGATTTAAATGAGTATGGTTTAGGTAGGACAGACCAGTAAGGTCTATATAATAAAGCAAGTGAAAATGCTGCGTAGAAGTTTCAAGTGAACTTGAAAATGGGGGTAGGCAAAAGTTTATCACGTAGCTGATTCTTGTAACAATGCATAATTTGACATTATTCAAATTTAGTATCTATTTGGCATATCTACTGTGTCCTTCCTTATTAAATTCTGTTTTACTCGGAACAATAGCTGCCTCTTTGACCTATAATGACATTTAAAAGGCTGAAGAATAATTATTGAAATAAAAGCCTCATAATGACTATCTAACACCTTTCCACACAAAATGTTTCCTTGTGCAGAGAATGCTACACCCATTTGGGGTTTTTTTCCCTTGTAAGTGCTTGGGCGTGAAAATGAAATGCATTGCTACTAGTTCTGTAACTGTATCATATGATATGCATGTTATTTGATAGAAGTAGCTTCAAACTCAATTACATTTTGTCCTAGGTTATGATGTAAGATGTGCCCAAAAGTATGTATTCTATCACCATCTTCATGAGCTGCTGAAACCAGGTGGGGCAATGTTTCCCTTGCCTCCTCCTCCCAGACTGTCTTCTGTTAATGGGCCATCAATGCCTTGCCCATGACTGTGGATCACTCCCTCCAGGAGCCATCTCTGTTTGATGGGCAATCAAGGATCTGCGGCCAGACTCCCAGAACAACATCGGCCCCATGTGAGATGCTCCAGCGGGGGAGGAGAGGGCGGGCCTGGGGACTGCACCCGGGGGCGCGCGGGAAAGGGGCGGCGGCGGCGGTCGGGCTCTGGCAGTCACCGGGGGAGGCAGGCGGGCGCTTCGGGCTGCTGCTGGACTACTTGGGACAGAGCAGCCACTCGAGGAAGACCGGGCCATCTGCAGCACCGCCGGCCCTTCGGAGGGGCCCGCGCCCTTCGGCAGGATCGCTGCTTCTGTGGAGCCACGTCTGCCATTGCAGGAGGACCGCAGCCACCGTTTGATCGGACTGCTGCCAGCACCCTGACCAGCAGGGTGTCAGGTCGTATTCTGACTCTGTCAGCGGGTTTCTGTTTTTTTTTTTTTTTCTTTTTGTGTACTATTGCATTTGGGGTGGTTGTTGTTGTTGTTGTTTTCCCTTCTCTTTAATCTTCCCAGTAAAGAACTGTTATTCCTACTCCCATATCTTTGCCTGAGAGCCCCTTAATTTCAAAATTTTAGTAATTCGGAGGGAGGGGGTTTACAGTTTCCATTTCGAGGGAGGCTCCTGCCTTCCTTAGCAGACCTCTGTTTTTTTTTTCAAACCGAGACACATTTTTACAGACAAATAAGTAAATGTTCAAGTACAAGTTTTTAAAAAATACAAAGAAAAGGTGAAGGAAAAAAGAATACTCTTTGTAACGCATTTTTTAATTGCAAACGTTTATGTGTAATGTAAAAAATCATATCTATTAAATCTGAACTGAATTACACTTACTATATCAAGAAAAAGGTTTTGCTTCAATCTCTTTCAAGACATTATGTAAACTTACGGAGAAGATGGAGGAGAACCACCATAGCATATAAATATTTTCCTTTAAAAATACATATGAAATATTTTGTAATATAAATCAACATAATCTGAATTTTAAAATTTAAAGTCATCACTCATTTGTACAATTATGTTTTTACTCACTGGAACAATTCAGCACTCTCCTTTCTTTCAGGTCTTGAGATCATATTCCACATATTTGAGGAGTTGATACAGTTCTTACTTTTTCACTGATTTTGTAGGTAACTTTATAGCTCAAAGTTGTTCGAATTAAAGTTTTCGGCTTCTAATATGTACATCTCTTTTTGCCTTAAAAAGAAACAAACTAAAAATATATATTACTGTCATGATAGAAGTTAGAAAATGTGACTATATATGCACCTTAAAAGTTCAAATATCCCAAGGAATATATAGGTTTAGAAAAATATCTTTTAAAAATAATTTTTATTTCTTTGAATATTTGACTATTACAATTGGCAAGATTGCAAAGATGTGATGCCCATATGAATATTCTTGTTCTTGTTGGTCCCTCTGGGTTTAAGAAAATTATGAAGGAGCTTAACAGGAATAAATTTTTAATCATTAACCAAATATTAACTAAAAACTTATCCTTTCATAAGAGCAGCACAGGAAGATCAGTATTTTGATTAATTTAAGGTATTCCTTGATTAGGAAGTTGACTGGATGCAAATCTGACCTATAAACCTAACTAGAAAGGGAAGAGTACCTTCATGTCTCTGTGTGCTAAAATAATAGTGGCTACCCAGAAGTCCTGTCGTATCCCCATATTCAAAGCTTTTAAAAACTCTGTTGAAGAAGGCCCTCAGCAACCTGATCAAACTTTGAAGCTAATCTTTCTTCAAGCATGAGATTAGATAAAAAGACTGCCAAAGGTCCCTTTCAAAACAAATTTCTTTGTGACTGTTAGATGGACATGAAAAGTACTTTAATCCATGGCAGTTGTCAACTAAGGCTCTGCAGCATTAAAAAGAGCCTAATTCTCAGCCTGAACTAACTACTATAATAGTAAAGTACATTTACATGATGATGAAGCAGAGCTAAAATGTCCTATTGGGTGAGACTCTGTAGTACCTCTAAATCCAAGGCACCACTGCTAATGTGGATAAGCGGACCGAAGACAGATAATATTGATCACCTCTCAGAAAAAGATCCATCTTTTCTAAAGCAGTGACTTTTTTCAGTTCTCAGCAACAATAGGTTTATTAGTGATTCAGAACTCTTGTTCTTAAGATTTTATTGCTGCTTTTTTATTGATTTAGGTGGACTAGAACATCATGATTCTTTAAATTTTTAGAGGCGTTTATATTCGCTTTTTACCAGCATTCAGCCTGACTAAAATATGTTTTTATTGCGTCCTTCTACAGCCATAAACATACTAAGCCACAGTAAAATGAAAGACTATTGCTTGCTGTGTTGCTGGGGATTAGAATTAGATATCTAGCTGCTCCTGTCAGAACGCATCTGTCTGAGGAAATACTGGGTGAAAATAGAATTTTTACATGGTGAAAGCTTCAGGGGCTGAAAATGTCACCATATGAATGGGCATGAAATGATATATGATTAGGCAGGTACAAATAATGTTGTTAATCTGGTTGATAATTTAGCTTCAGTATCACCCATATTTTTAGAAGCCTCTGCAAGGATTTGGAGGCTTGATGTCGAATTTATTTAAGTTTGTGGTCTAAATAAAATATCATCTTTTTTTTTGATGTAGATATTTACTATTATTTTACATTAGTCTGATTATTTTTCTTGGTTGCTTTCAATTTCAAACAGTTTTCATGGTAGCTAACTTACATTTTTCTATGATGAACTTCATTAAAATATTTCCCTTTAGACAAGCCTAAGCAATTTATCACTTTCCAACCCACTCACATACTTTTTAATTCCATATGCAGCTGGATATTCTATGAGCTCCACAGACCACAGCCTCTCTCACCTGCCTAGGAGAATCACAAACTAATTACAACTGCCACCTACGTGTGCACTTCTAATATTAAAAGGACTCAAACTCATGCATTATGGAGTTCCAAAAACTTGTCTAAAGAAAATTAAACCAAAAATACAGGACATGTGAGAAGCATCCTACCTATTTCTGTGTATCATGAAAAATAAAAGGATGCACATATTTCTGTACTGACTGTACAAAAGAACGTCCATAAATACTCAAGGAAATGGTCCTCAGGTTTTCCCTTAAGATTCAGGAATAACAATCACTGTTACAAAGTGGTATTTTTCAGCCCAATGAATCCTTTATTCCTTGAAGCTAACCTTTAATCTTCATATGGAAGTTTGTTTGGGTTTTTTTTTTTGTTTTTTTTTTTTTTTTACCACAAGGGTCTAAGGGATTACAGATCACTGGATCTCAGTATTTTTAGCTGGTGCTTGTGGTTTAAAAAGGGAGTGAGGGAGGGGTGGGGAATCAAACTTAGCTTGCTTACATCTTGAGAAGCAAGCAGAATCTCATCCAACAGCTCTGTTCTACAGATACTCTTTAAAATACTTGTAAGTCTCTGTTTCCAGGTGATGATGCAAGATGCTTCAAGAGAAGAGGTATTGGTGTAGTAAAATCTGTAAACTCTGGGAACAAGTAGCTTAAGAAAGAAGAAAATTGAACATTGAGAGGAATTATCCTGCCCATCCAAATCTTTGTTACATAACTTTACAGACAACTTTGAATTAATCTCTATCCAGTTGATAGTCTCAGCTATAATATAGATATTCTCCTTTCCAAGATCTCCTGAATGATCACGAAAGGTCAAAGCCGTTTCTACTTATCACGAAATTGCAATAAATACCCATAAATAACGGGTAATACCTCTTGAACCAGCATGGTGTAACTATTTATTTTACATATATGTCATCTTCCATCCTCCAGAAAGACTGAAAAATATGCCTTAATTTCAATTTTTGAACATCAGTTTTGCAATATAAATACAGAACAGATGATCTTGACATTTCTTTATAAAATTCCTCTATATCTGGGTTTCTGCTGGGCTTTTTTTTGAATAAATAGGAGATGTTATTCACTGAGATTTTTCTCTACATGCCTTAATATAATATAGCATGTATAGCATAAGCCTATTTAACTATGTGTCACTGTTAAGAGTTCTTAACCAGAGTAACTCCAAATATAAGGTTTTCTATATTTGGATTATCTACTTAATTTAAAATTCCACTGAGTTTAAAGGAGATTGAATCAGTTTATGACAGATATTGTAAAAGAAAAGTCAACGTTTAAGTCTCACAATTTGTGATACTGTTGCATCTCAAAAGCCACCTAAGATTTTCACGAAACAGCTGTAAGAGGAAGGAAAAATGGCTTTGCAATCTGAAAAAAATGTTAAGTTTTAAATTTTTGTTGTTAGAACTAAAACTTAGGTCTATGGGGAATAGATTTAAATGCCAAGGTTCAATAGCTTCATTGGTTCAAATACTTGTTCATATGGTAACGTTATTGCTTTAAGACCATAAGCTTACTGTATGCTTTTTAGATCACAGTAAAGTTCACATATTATAATTCCTCTTCGAAGTATTTATTTAAATACATCTAAACACTTCTGTGGTAAATATTTCTTACATAAAAGTTGTAAATATCCTAAATATCATTCTTGGTTAGTAAAAGAAATATTTTATGTTTTACCCTCTAAAAAACTTTTTAGCAACAGTGGAAACCATAGAAGTAATTAAAGAGAAAAAAAACTGATCAACAAAGCAATTTGAGATATCTCAAAGCTGAGTCAGATCTCACAATGCTTCTGTTTCCTGTGAGGACAATCATATGAGGTACTCAATGAATTTTTTGCCTCAGTCTTCACTGATAAAGCCTCTTGTCTTACCACCCAAGCTGTGGAAAGAACTAGCAGGGACTGTAAGGATGAACCACCGCCCACTGTACTTGAAGAGCAGGTTCGGGAACATCTGAGGAACTTGAAGGTGCACAAGTCCATGGGACCTGATGAGATCCATCCACGGGTCCTGAAGGAACTGGCGGATGAAGTTGCCAAGCCACTGGCCATTGTATTTGAGAAGTCATGGCGGTCTGGCGAGGTCCCCGATGACTGGAAGAGAGGGAACATAACCCCCATTTTTAAAAAGGGGAACAAGGAGGACCCAGGCAACTACAGGCTGGTCAGCCTCACCTCTGTGCCTGGCAAGGTCATGGAGCAGATTCTCCTGGGAACCATGCTAAGGCACATGGAGAGCAAGGAGGTGGTGGGTGACAGCCAACATGGCTTCACCAAAGGCAGATCGTGCCTGACCAACTTGGTGGCCTTTTATGATGGGGTGACAACATTGGTGGACAAGGGTCGACCAACGGATGTCATCTACCTGGACTTGTGCAAAGCTTTTGACACTGTCCCGCACGACATTCTTCTCTCTAAACTAGAGAGGCATGGGTTTGATGGATGGACCACTCGGTGGATAAGGAATTGGCTCAATGGCCGTACTCAGAAAGTAGTGGTCAACGGCTCGATGTCCATGTGGAGACCGGTCACAAGTGGCGTCCCTCAGGGGTCCGTGTTGGGCCCGGCCCTCTTCAACATCTTTGTCGGTGACGTGGACAGTGGCATGGAGTGCACCCTCAGCAAGTTCGCAGATGACACCTAGCTGTGTGGTGCCGTCGACACGCTGGAAGGGAGGGATGCCATCCAGAGGGACCTCGACAGGCTGGAGAGGTGGGCCCGTACCAACCTCATGAAGTTTAACCAGGCCAAGTGCAAGGTCCTACATCTGGGTCATGGCAATCCCAGGCACAATTACAGACTGGGTGGAGAATGGATCGTGAGCAGCCCTGAGGAAAAGGACTTGGGAGTACTGGTGGACGAGAAGCTCAATATGAGCCGGCAATGTGCTCTTGCGGCCCAGAAGGCCAACCGCGTCCTGGGCTGCATCAAGAGGAGCGTGGCCAGCAGGTCGAGGGAGGTGATTCTCCCCCTCTACTCTGCCCTCGTGAGACCTCACTTGGAGTATTGCGTCCAGTTCTGGAGTCCCCAACATAAGAAGGACATGGACCAGTTGGAGAGGGTCCAGAGGAGGGCCACAAAGATGATAAGAGGGCTGGAGCACCTTTCCTATGAGGACAGGCTGAAAGAGTTGGGGCTGTTCAGCCTGGAGAAGAGGAGGCTCCGGGGTGACCTTATAGCAGTCTTCCAGTACCTCAAGGGGGCCTACAAGAAAGATGGGGAGAGGCTGTTCAGGAGGGCCAGTTGTGATAGGACAAGGGGTAATGGTTTTAAAATAGAGGGAGGTAGATTCAGGTTGGATATTTAGGAAAAAATTTTTTACCATGAGAGTTGTAGAACACTGGAACAGGTTGCCCAGAGAGGTGGTGGATGCTCCATCCCTGGAGACGTTCAAGGCCCGGTTGGATGAGGCCCTGAGCAACCTGATCTAGTTGGAGATATCCCTGTTCCTTGCAGGGGGGTTGGACTAGATGCCCTTTGAAGGTCCCTTCCAGCCCTAACCATTCTATGATTCTATGATTCTATGGTGGACAGTTAAGATGGCTAGAAATAGAAGTGATCACATCTAGGGTAGAAGCAAAACTCCAAGGTTTGAATAGCCATTATCTTAAAGTATTAACAGAATTGGAAGGTGAATTTGCAGGGCAAGAAACAAGTACTTTAAAGTATTTTAAATACATCTACAAGTCAGGAAGGGTACTCTATATTTGAACAGTAACAGATGTAATATCTATATTGGGAGGCAGGAGGGAGGAAGATGCAAGTGACTACAGGCCAATTACCTAACCTCAATAATGTGCAAAATTCAGAATATATTTTAAGAAGTAATAACTAAACATACACAGTAACTCAGAAAGCTGTAGAAAACACAGCATCATTTTTGACGTTTACTTTCCACACAAATGAAACATGATACAGCCTCTCTGTAGGATTCAATAAACCCTCCATTTTCATTGTTACATGGATGTTAATGAAAAATCAAAACAGAAAAGATAGTGTCTAAAGATTAAATCCTGCTATTTTCTGTAAAGATAAACAACATGAACATCGGCCTGGAAGAAGGGTAATAATAATGTTCTTTGAGTTGGTTTTGGAGGGCTTTTATTAAAAATGCAAATATAAATGGCTAAAATATCAAATTACTTGATTAAAAAATGCATCCTTTGCTTGGCCAATAAAAACAAGGTGGTATAGATGCTGCCTACAAATTAATATGCGTTGTCCCTATGGAGGAGATAAAATTAGTAGAATAGTAGTGGGCAGAATAGTATCTGGCAGAACAGGTAGGTTTCAGTCAGTTCGAAATTCAAAGCTGAAGTTGCAGAAGGGCCATATTTACAAATATATCTTCATTATGTTGACATTTCTAAAATCCATGGAGACCTGGTTATCCAGGATATAGAGAAGGCTGAGATACTCAATGACTTCTTTGCCTCAGTCTTCACTGACAACTGCTCCAGCTGCACTGCCCAAGTCATAGAAGGCAAAGGCAGGGACTGGGAGAATGAAGAACCACCCACTGTAGGAGAAGATCAGGTTTGAGACCATCTAAGGAACCTGAAGATGCACAAGCCCATGGGACTTGATGAGATGCATCTGCAGGTCCTGAAAGAACTGGTAGATGAAGTTGCTAAGCCACTATCCATCATATTTGAAAAGTCATGGCAGTCTGGTGAAGTTCTCACCGACTGGAAAAGGTGAAACATAGCCCCAGTTTTAAAAAGGGAAAAAAAGACGACCCAGGGAACTACAGGCTAGTCATTCTCACCTCAGTGCCTAGCAAGATCAGGGAGCAGATGCTCCTGGAAACTATGCTAAGGCACATGGAAATAAAGGAGGTGACTGATGACAGCCAACTGCTATCTGAATCATCTTAAAGGGCCACATAAAAATTTGGAATGAAAACCAATTGAAACAAACTACATCTGTCTACTCCACATTAGCCTTGGAGAAGTTTAATAGTAAATAGAATAAATGAGAAAAAGAAAAAAGTTATTTCACTTTTAGGTGAAATTATTGCTCCATGACATAAATTGTGAAATTCCCCACAATACTTTATGGGGCCATCATCATCATAGCTTCTGACCAGCAACTTAACAGCAAATTGGTATGAGTTTCTGGATTTAATGAAATCAAAACTAGAGTTTAAGCTCAGTTTTGCAGGTCAGAATGATCTCTTTTTCTTAAGAGAATGTTATGGGTCTGGTTAACTTTTACATAACAGATATCATTATGATAGCCGAGCCCTATAGAAATGTCTACCACTAGAATGATTTGCAAACAGGCTGGGTGCAGTATCAGTGCAGCATGAAGACTTCTCACAATTCATTTTTGTACCAAAATAAGTTTTATAACAGATGAGTGCTTTGGAGACAGCTGAGAATCACAGCAAATAGCACTTTTTTGCCATTTGAATGCGTAAAAACCCCCTCAACCATATTTGATACATTAATGCACTGACATTTTGTACTCTTTGGCTGTGCTGACATGCTTTTACATTCTTGGTCTGTTTGGTATCAAAGTCTGATGTGGCAAGTTTTTGAAGGTTTGCCGGATGAGAAATTGCTCAGAGGGCAATGGAAAAGTAGAATCATGGTCCATATCATGGTCTAATCCAGTGTCTGACATTAGTAGAGAAAAGAAAAGTAAACTCATAATTTGGAAAAACAAATACTAAAAGAAGTGCAATACTGAAGCAACATCATATATAATTTAAAGTCTAGTTAGATGAAGTGAAATATGCAACACAAAGAATGAATTTATTAAAATGAGAAATAAGAACATATATATTTCAGTTAAAGTGTATTTTCCATTTCTAAATTGAACTCAGTTTTAGGAAGGAGACCATTTGCTCATACTTTTACAAGCATGCATGCATCATATTTATACACTCTACTGTAAGGATAATGCAGAATAGCTGTTTATATGCAATGTCACTTCAATATCTGTAGGAAACCAAAAACATGATCTTGATAGATATACAAATTGAATATTTGCTTTCAGAAGTGAAAGGATCAGATCACATATCAGCTATACATCTGAGGATGGTCTTTTTCATTCAAAAATTGATCAAATGTATCTGCCACAAGACGTCTAGCCCTTGCAATGCTTTTCTTAACTGTATGAAGACAGATGTGTAAAGCTGAAAAAAATAAAACAATTTAAAGTTGAAAAAGGGGAGTCTACACTAAATTTGCTATCTGGAAGGAATGAGACTAACCCAATTAATATCTACATACCTGATATGCAGATTAATTTCTTGAATAGATTAGTAAGAACAGAGTGAGTAAGGATCAGAAACAGAAGGAACAGCACAACAAAGTATTAATTTTACGCTACACTGTAAGAGATCTTGAATGGTCCAGCGCCTTACCTGACTTGGAAAGCTGACTAATTACTTGCCACCATCTGCACACCAAAAGTAGTATTGCCCTTCATCTGCATCTTTCTTACTCCTGTCATTAGACATGACTATTGAAATACCTTGAAAAATAATTTGCCTTCCACCCTTTCTGTTTATCTACCTCTTTTCCTTTTATAACTTGTCAGTGGAACCTCATATATTACTAGAAATAATTACATTAAAGAAGAAACAATGTCATTGAGATGTATACTTTTTTCTTTCTGTGTACAAAGTCTTCAAACGAAAAAAGTTGTACAGATTAATTGCTCAGGGTTTACAATTATCACCTCATAATCTCAGAGTCAGAAAGTTCTGTCACACACAACGCTCACCATATTGCGGAAACCTAAGTAGTAAGTGATTCAAACACAGCTATTTACCTAGCATTTACTTCAATCCACAAGTTTTGTTTTTCAGCAAACCTGGTCTTAGACTCAAACTGCTTTCCACAGAGGCTATAGCTAAAGAACACATTCAAGCCTCTGCAAATGAAGATGGCAGATTTTGCAGCTGTAGAAATCAAATGACTGCAGGAGATTATATGAAGATAGAACTAAAACCAAACAAACCTCAAATAAACATCATCTTTAAGTTATCAACAGATTAGTCTATAATGCATTATAAGTTGTTATACATTAAAATATTTTAGACATTACCATATTTTTTAATGTTCCTTTGTTTTATATGAGAATATTAATCAGAATGCTATACATGCACATAGACTAAAGTAAGAAACAGATAAAAAGTGTATTCTGAAAACTGTAACTTTCATAAATATTAAAGGATAATTTCTCTCTTGAGGTAGTTTAGGTGCAGGTTAAATACCCTTTGGCAGGTAGGAAATTCTAACCCGTATACATTTCTGGTAGTGCACAACTAGAGTAACTATAAAGTATGGCCAAGAATCCAGCCACCAGAATATTTCTTACATTGAATTGGATCCCAAATATCAGATGATGAGAAAATATGCCTGAGTCTTATTAATATACTTTTGACAGGTAGGACAGTATCACCTTCTTGACTAACACTGCTTCAAAACAACCTGCCAGGAAGGCCATTAGTAACATTGATTACACTGAGTGAAAAAAAAAAAAGCCCTTGCATGTCTCTTCCAAATCCATTTTTTCTTTAACATCCATTCATGTCTCCTCTGATCTTTTGTGTTAAGATGAGAAAATAACCTAAGCAGATATTATCTTTCCTATTATGATTTCTACAGTGCTATTGTGGTCTCTCCAATTTTCTTCCTTTTGCTGTGGAAAAACAAGTTTTTCAACCCATCTTAATTTTTTTTCTCTCCTGAAAAGTACTATGCAAGACTATGATCTTATTATTAATATTATTTTCTTTATTTGATTTATCTTAAGTTCATGTCTTTATTTGGCAATGAAACTTAAAGCCATGAAGTGCTCATTTCAATGCAGTCTGTTACACCTTACCTAAAAATCACTAGTTTTTATTAATTTTTCACTGCAATATATCTGCAGGTTGGTCAAAGTCCTAGTATTTCACTGCTATCCTCTTGGAGCAGGTGATGTTTTTGAGGAGAGAAGGGGTGGGGGAGAAGTTCCCTACTCTCAAGTGTGGCAGAAGCAAACAATACACACTGGATACTGAAAGTGTTATTTTCCTTTTATTCTATTGGTGTGACCTCTTCCCTCAGCTACATTTGAATTTTAAAATGATAGAATAAGCCAAAACTGTCTTTTTGCTCAGTTCAGAATGGGTTCCTATGCCATAAGAGGCTAAATCCTACTGTTTTGCCCCAGAGAGAAACACTACTTTTCAGGAAACAGGTTGTGTGTCAGGATTTGGCTGGATCACTTTGTTCTCTGGTGGCTGGTCCCAGAACCTTAAGTTTAAACAGTAGGATCATTTTGCCTTTGACTCCCTTCAGCAGGCTATCTTCTGGGTTGTGTATCTTAGCTACAAATTATCATCAGCACATTTATTGTTACTGAAAAACAATATAGTAATTTAAAGTTTTCTTTTTTGCAGCATACTAAACACTCAGTCTCCTGTCCTGTCCTGAATACCACTGAAATGAGAGGAATATATTCAAGGAACAATAGCATGCTTTTGCAGACATGGGCTTATCTGGAGATCAAGGCTTAAACCACCATTTTCCAACTCCTATTAGCCCTACCAGGGCCCATATGTACTTCCAGAATACAATATTCCAGGCTGACAAGACCTCTCCTCTCAGCAAAAATCAGTATATTCACCCATGTTTTAATACAGCAGTTCTATAGTGTAATTGATATCTTCTTCCCTAAAGACTGCCAAAGCCTGCCTTATCTGTTAGAATTATGATATTTTCTGAAAGGTCACTCTCCCTTAAGCAATATGATAAATTATTTTTACATTATTCGCCCTTTGCTCTCCCCCTCTTTAGAAAACCCTCTAAACCTTTAAGTCAGTATGGAGAAATATGTCAGTTTCCTCAAGCCGCTGACTGAGCTACATGTAAAACTGATGCTCAGCTTAGGTTTCTCAGAATTATTTTTCTTTACCCTTGAAGCTTTCCATAGAAGTGTGCCAAGTTCAATTAAACCTTTATCAGAAGAGAACTGCCAAGAATGTAGTCAAGATTAATTAACATGAATGAGATATAGCAAAAGTTACCCTCCCAACACCGTACAGTGAAAAGCTGATGATCAAGCCCCTGCAGCCAATATCCCTGCCTGTAGAAAAGGCTTGCAGAATCTATTGCTTAGCTGACCCACTTGTCTAAATCCTTGCTTATCCCTGTCATACAAACATTTGATACTGAAAGATAGAAACTATCAATGTTTAAAGAGTTCCCTTAGGAGTTAGTAACTGTAACATTGTACATACATATGTATGTAGTATGTATATAAATGTATCCCAGGAAAAGTTAGTGAAAGACAGATAATTAAATCTCACAGGATTTTTAAACTCTTGACCCTAATCTAATCAAACATCTTTTCATCTTTCTTGACATTAAGATGCAAGGCTTTGGAGAAATCAAGCCTTCCTTATTTCTTTAAAATAAGATAATATAAGCAATTTAAATACTTTTGCTTTTGCATTACTTTCTACCATTATCCTTGATGATGTGTGACTCTGTCATGACAGTTTGAAGAAACTAGTTTTAGGACTGTAAAGATAAAATAAAAAATCTCTTGCTAGTGAGATGGTCTGCTTAATACTGCCAGTAGCAATGAATGGCCTTCAAATTTGGCAGCTTTTGTTACACCCTTGTAAGAGAAGCACATATAGGTACAGATTCCATTGGTTTTCTAAACTTCTCTCTCCATCCTGTGTATTTTTCTGTCTCGTTCCTAACTTTCAGAATCAATGTTTTTCAGGAGGTGTCTCAAAAGGCAGACATTATATACTGGAAGTCATGAGAAATAGTTCATAGAATTTTGTCCAGTCACATATAAAACAAAAAAAAATCTGCAAGGAAAGCAAGGATAATATCTAATAAAAATTATTCCCTATTAATCCCCAGGAAGGAAATGAACAAATATCTCATATCTTAACTTATGTGTTTAATGGCAGTGTATAAAATCCAATACAGATACAAACTAATTTTTTAATAATAAGCAGGAGTCTTAAATTATTCTGCCATCACAGCCAACTTCATGCTGAACTTGAAAGAGAGTAAAATAGAAATATTATCAAGCTGGAGTTGTTCAGAAAAAAGTTTAATCAGCAAAATTAAGAGCAATTGGGAGCACAACAGACTACATGTTTTCATTCCTAACATACACACCTTTTTATGAAGACTGTATTCCTGTAAAATGAGGGAATCAGGGGTTAAGTTGACGTTTTAGTACTTAAGAAGTAGAAGCTTGCAATACATAACACTGTAAGTATAACACAGCTTTGTTAGCAGCAATACATACAAGTTAAAGTATCATGAATAACCCAGAAATAGCAGAGAAGCAGGTGTGGTGAGTTGACCCTGGTAGAATGGCAGGTGCTCACCAAAGCCACTCTATCACTCCCCTCCTCAGCTAGACAAGGGAGTGGAAATATAACAAAAGGCTTATGGATCAAAATAAAGACAGAGAGAGATCACTCACCTATTACTGTATGGGCAAAACAGACTCAACTTGGGGAAAAAATAATTAACTTTATTAGCAATCAAATCAGAGTAGGATAATGAGAAATAAAAACAAATCTTTAAATTATTTTCCCCCCTGCCCCTTCTTCCCAAACTCAGCTTTACTTTTGATTTTCTCTGCCTCCTCCCTTTGAGTGGCACAGGGGGATAGGCAATGGGGATTGCAGCCAGTTCATCACACACTCCATGGGGTGCAGGGGGACAGCCTGCCTCACCATGATCACCTCATCCTCACCACAGGCTGCAAGGGAATCTCTGCTCTGGCACATGGAGCACCTCCTCCCTCTCCTTCTTCACTGACCTTGGTATCTACAGAGTTGTTTCTCTCACATGTTCTCATTCCTCTCTCTGGCTGCAATAGCTTTGGGTTTTGTCCTCTCTTCTTAACCATGTTATCACAGAGGCACTACCACCATCACTCAGGGGCTCAGCCTTGGCCAGAGGTGGGTCCACCTTGAAGTGGGCTGGCATTGGCTCTATTGGACATAGGGGAAGCTTCTAGCAGCTTCTCACAGAAGCCATCCCTATAGCCCTACTGCTACCAAAACATCATGCAAACCCAATACAGTGGCTCAGAATAACAAAGGTGACAGAGACACATGATTCTGACTGCATATTTTCAATATTTTGTAGTAGAGACAAAATAGTGTATCCACTCCTTAGTGTGAGATTTTGGAAAAGAAAAATAACTGACACAACAGGTCCTGTTTAACATTCAAGATCTAGGTACCTTACCACTTTGCATGATCACACTGTCTAAGGTAAAAGACAACTCAAATTGCAGCATGGAAAATACTCTTAAACTAGTAGTTGTTTAAACACTATTTTGAACAGCCATCCTTCCTCCTCTCTGCCTTGTCATGCTTTTCTAAGCAGGTTTCAGGGGTTACCAAGAATTTGGCATGGATGCTATGGAAAGCCATTTAAAGATCAGCATCACATTTAATTAAACCATTGCATCTTTACAGATTTATACTAGCAATTTATAGTGTGGTAACATTAACAAAGCACAGGCAAGAGACAGGTTCAGATTTCTCTTAATGTTCATCTTAAAAGAAAAACATCCTTAAGACTGACAAGCAAACCCCACAAAACAAAATCACAAGACTCAACTGAGCAAAGAAGACTCCAGTACTGTGAGCTTGTACCTGGAGTGTACCTGCTCTGCCATGGGCTTATGTACAGCCCCACATTTGGAGCCAAAAAAGGACTGTAATTATCTCAAACCCTTTAAGCCCCACATTGGGCACCGAAAAGGACTGTTGTGGTTTAACCCCAGCCAGCAACTAAGCACCACCCAGCCACCACTCACTTCCCTTACAGTGGGATGAGGGAGAGGATCAGAAGAGTAAAGCTGAGAAAACTCATGGGTTGAGATAAAGATAGTTTATAAACTATGGTTTATAAACTTGTAAAGCAAAAGCCATAAACAAAGCAAAATAAGGAATTCATTCACTACTCCTCACCATCAGGCAGGTGTTCAGCCATCTCCAGGAAAGGAGAGCTCCATCACATGTAACAGTTACTTGGGAAGACAAACACCACAACTTCAAACATCACCCCCTTCCTTCTCCTTCCCCATGCATGATGTTATATAGTATGAAACACCCCTTTGGTGCGTTGGGGTCAGCTGTGTCCCCTCATAGCTCCTTGCACACTCCCAGCCTACTCACTGGCAGGGTGAGAAGCAGAAGAGACCTTGGCTCTGTGTAAGCACTGCTCAGCAATACCAAAAACATCCCTGTATTATCAATACTATTTTCAATATGAATCCAAACCAGCCTCATACTAGCTTCTGCAAAGAAAATTAACTCTATCCCAAGCAAAATAAGCACAGCCTACATTATCCTCTAAAGCAGAGAGCTGCAGGTTAGGTTTTTATCCTGAACAGAATCAGGCATGGCCTCATGATCACCTGATAGCTGTCTCTTGATTAGCTACACATTGGTTTTAATTATCCACCTGCTTTCAATTAAGTACCAGGAAATACATCCTATTAATAGTACAAGCTAATCACCCTTGCACATAAACAGAAGTCCTTTTTCTCTCAGGGTGCATCTGAAGGATAAAAATAGTTAAAATAGGGGATTTTAAGCTTATAACCTTCTTGCCAACAATAGTAACAAACACCTGTTTAAAAATCTAGAGATAAGTGAGTATAAGTCACATCTTGTGAGGGTATATTGAAAGAAATTGAGTTTAGGAATCAAGAGTTGGTTTGAAAAAATATGCAGTTGGTATGATCCTGATCCCTGCCCTTCCCCAGGGTATGGATGTCTTTGTTCCACACGCTGCTTTGAAAACAATGACCATAAAATCAGCTGCTATAGCCAGCTGTGTGAGCAGCCCTGATGTTCTCCAGATGTGTAAAATGATGCTGCACATCTGCACACTAAATTTTAAAATCTAAAAATAAAATATTAAAGAATGTTTTAAAAAATCATATAGAAGCATAAGATGCACTGGATTATTTTACATAGTTCACAGTTTAGTGCTTTCACTAAAGTCTGCACCATAGACGGATTTCACTTCACTATTATTTCTTTTAAATATCTTGAAATATTGCACAGGAAAAAAAAGAAAGAGGAGTGCAGACAATTTGAAACAATAAAGAAGAAATAAAGAAAATTTAAAGCAGCATTATATAGACGAGTATATCTTTAATAAAAATAAACTGTATGTAAAGAATACCTATGGCGCATTTTAGAACAGACATAATGAAGGAAATTTAAAAAAATACATTATGCATTTGCATTTAAATAAGCAGTACAGCTTTTTGTCTTCAACCAAAAGTGGAAATGGAATAAAAAATCCAGCACTAATAAATAAAACAGCGTACAATACAAGGACACCGAACTGTGGAAAGTATGTCGGGTTGTTACCGTAATGCTGGTCGAAATGCAAATTGCTTTCAGATCATATGTAAAATAGTCCTAGTCACTAAGACTCCTATGAAATCATGTTTGGAATTTTATCCCTTCTGGAAAATAACTTTAGAGAAAAAAGACATAAGTTACTCATTTTCTACATTCTAAGAATGTTTACAAGACAGAGGAGAAGATGACGTATAGTGGGAAGGTATTATACCTGATGGTTCTTATATACCGGATGTAAGAAAGCCTGCCATAAGATCTAATTATCAAGAATTGCCTTTTCTGCCCCAAAGCAATCATTTTGATGACAGCCTTCTATGCACTGTAAAACAAAATGGGAACCCTGTGCTATATAAACTGGCTCAGCGCTTCCTTTTACTTCCTCTGATATCAGTCTCCCCATCTCATTTATTTTCCACACATTAATGGTAGCAGTCACCTTGAGCTGGTGATGCAGAGTAATTTTCACAGAAACCTTGATCAGAAACCATAAATCAGCCTGATGTGCTTTTATGGTCTAATAACATTCTGCCTGCTCCTACAGGCCCTTATGTAAAACTGCATTGCAGAGAATCCATTGGATTGTTTTTTTATATGCCCTCCTGTATCTGTAAGACACAAAATACCTCCAAAGTAATAAGATTAAGACACTTTGTTTAAACCTGTAGACTTGAAAATATTCAGGTATCAGCCTGTAAACATAAAATCATTCAAATATCAACCTGAAATTTTCTCTGTAGATTTTTCTGTGTTTCACTGTTGCTTCCTATACTAGGTCAGAGAAACTAAGTATTCTCACCCTGCTCTCCCAGACGCAGTGCATCAACAGGCAGAGCACACTAAAGCGGAATGCTTTGTCTCGATTAGAAAATGTTAACCCGTAGAGCTGTATCAGCAAATCCACCTAGTGCGGGAGCCTTCTGAAGGTGAGTCTTGGCCGTAAGATTCCATCCTCGTTTGCAGACAGGTTAAAGTTTGTTTTAAGTAAAGAACTTAGAAATGAGAGATTGATTTCATTGTTAAGATCATCATTTTCTTCCCGCAGAAAACAGAATTGTTGCTTATGTTTAACAATGCTTTCCCATACGATGTACTTAGATGATGTAAACCGTAGTGTTTTTTACTGTATACCTCACAGGTTTTTTTCAGTGCCTGGTTTGAGAAGGTGTAATCTGATTTGAAGAAATGCTTAGCTTTCCCAGTGTTTCAGATTGGGTTTTCAACATCTATACGTACGTATATTTCAGATTAATGTCTATGTGCCTCTGTTCCTACCTCTAAGGGAGAATAATTCCACTCCCTGACCTTGCAAAGATGATGTGGAAGCACACACACACACACATATATATATCCTATAGTAATACTAATTACTTCTTTATAATACAGGTTTGTGTACATAATTCACAAAAGCTCTGGTATGCACAGTTTATGCCATAATGCATATATTTTTTACGAAGCAGATTGTTTGCCATTTTTGACTCCTCATCACATATTTTTTGATGGAATTATCTTTTCTTCTATTGTTGACAATAGTGTATTTTTTACTTTTATGACTCATTTTTCACAGATTTTATGAAGTCCCCCCCAGTCAAGAAACATATGCAGCTGATAGCTGCAATCAGTGCACCACCAAATGTCCATGATTCACAGCATCTTTCACGTTAGGGCTCACAGATAAATCCCCAGCACTCAGTAGAAAATGTCAGCTTCTAAAAGGCAGATTCATCATTTCAGGACCTGGGATATTAGTTTCTGAAGAGAAAACAGGATGTGGGATGGGTAGCTTCTCATCTTTCTCTGATACCTCTCACAGTAGGAACATAAGTGAGATTGGTTTCCTGTTTGCAGAAGGTTTTTACAAACTGTCCGATTTGTGAGCAGAGTACACAGGGTAGCAAGGAAAGAACAATGGAGAGAAGTAAAGAAATACTCCTTTCAGATTTGCTGATTCATAGCTGGAAGTAGTGCAGTGATAGCACCAAATCAGACATAAACTATGGCTATTGCAACTGTGGCTATTGCCCAGATTGCCCAGCTGGGTTGAATTGGTTGAATTTCCTAATTAAGGTTTAGACCCTGCCTACAAAAGGTGGGCCACTTCCCTCTGGTTGTGGGAGATGTGACTGCATCCTTGGAGCTGTAGCCTGGGCTGGTGAGCAACAATGAACAATTCAGCCTTAGTGTTCAATCACTGAGAGTGTTCTTTTCCTTTCCAAAGAAGCTATATTTTCCTTCAGCATCACTTCTACAAAGTTAAAATTACAGAGGGAAGTACCAAATTGAAATGAATTGAACGTCATTTAAAACTAGAGTAGGAATGGTTACAAGATACGATAATTTTATTGTAAGCTTCTACTACAAAGAAAATTAATGCTTTGAAATATAGTGGATACTATCCATCTTATCTTGAAGACTCATCCTGCTTAGTCTGGTACATGGTGCATCAGTAGGAAAACCAGGAGTTATCAAAAAAGAGGGACATTCATACTGACTATGTATTCCTTTATTGTTTTACTGATGAATTTATAAGAATGACTCTGGGTTGTTTCCATGGTAATTTCTATAATTACATAAGTTAAATCCAACTTTTCAAATCTTCACTCATTATGCTGGCCACATGACAACTTTCTTGCTGAAGTCAAAATGCATTGGAGTCCTGAGAGGCTTTGCTGGTAGTAAAAAATAGAAGTGAGAGTAGGAATAATTTGTCTTGCGCACTTAAAAAGGCATTTTTTTTTTGTTGATTGGATACTAAGGCAAGCAAACTCTAACAGCTGATAATTTATTGAATTGAAACACCATCAAGTATATTTTGATAAAATGTGAGGCTGGGTTGTTTTGACACTAAGAAATCTGTTATTGCAAGATATTTGTGATGTTTGTTATAACATAGATACACAAATGATGTAGGTACAATTTAATCCATGGATCCCGAAAGTATTATGAGATACAATCGTTTATGGAAAAGATGTGGTTTGAGCTAAAAAAAGTTTTCCAAAACTTTTTTATCTGAAGTCAATCTCTTTTATATCCATTGCTTGTAAGTTTTTTCTAAGTGAATAAAATTGTGGTATGAATACCATGAGCAATACTTACCAAAGCTTGGGATTTCTTTCACTCTAGTAACAATGTTTTCAGTGTCTTTTGATTTCTGCTAAAAGAAATGCATATCTATTTTGTATAACTAAGACAGGACTGCCCAAAATGGAATCCAAAGTTAGAAAGAATTAACAGGCTTTTTCTCATTTTAATTTTACCTGATTTATGACAGTTCTTACAAGAGAGTGGCTTTTGTTTTTTTTCAAAATTACTGTAACAGAAGGTATTTTATGCCCTGGCAAGTATTGAACTGGTGTGCGTGGAGGCGGGGGGTGCACACATGTTTGTATGTATGTTCTACAAATATACATCTATTACATATATTACTGAATGAAACAACGGAAAATGCCAAATATTTGGCTTATCTGTGTTATAATCCTTATTGAGTCTGTAGTAGTTTACTTCCTCCACAAAGTGTAAAATTCCTTGTAGTGATTGCTATATCAGTCACCACAGTTTTTGGTTTTGTTTTTACATTTAACTTCCTATAATTTGCAATACTCGACATTCTGCAGCTGTGGAAATTCTTTGCTTGGTGATGATCAATGTTTCACAGATGATTTAACTTGTCAGGATTCCACACACGGAAAGAAATCCCATGTCACGGTTTTGTCTACTAAATTATTTGGACTAAATATCCTTTTTTTTTTCTTTGTTTGTGTACAGACTAAAGATTATCTTTGCAGAATGTAGTTGTTTATCATAATGATATTTCCTGTTGTTCATGCCTGAAAATAACTATTCTGATCCTTCTTTATATATCCCAAGAAACTGAACAGTTATTTCCAGTTCAATATTCATACTAATGATTATATATTCAGTAACCACTGCTGAGAACGAAGGCTGTGACGCACATCTAACTGTGGTGATACACATTAAGTTCCCCATGCACCTGGCCTACTGAACAGATGTTTACTGGTCTCACTGAAGGCTCCCTCTAATTTCTTTTAAATTAAAAACGTTACTGTGTCTTGTTGAACAAATTTCTTGTCAAGAGTTTGGTCCATTTTTTCCTTACAGCTCAAGGACTGGTCTGCAATTGGTTGTCAAGAATACCTTCCCCATCTCTCCCACAGATGAGTCCCATGTAAATAATTTCTTTCATTGTTTTACTATTAGTAAAACAAGAATCATACAGCAATGGGATCTTAAACATAAGCGAATAGCCTGAATAGATTTATTCAACTCCTGTGGATGGCACCAGAAGCACATGTGTTAAAATATGTTTAATATCTTTATTAATGATCTGGATGAGAGGATCAAGTGCACTCACTAAGTTTGCAGAGGACACCAAGTCAGGCAGGAGTGTTGATCTTCTTGAGGGTAGGAAGGCTCTACAGAGGGTTCTGCACAGGCTGGATGATGGGCCAAGGTCAATTGTGTGAGGTTCAACAAGGTTAAGTGTCAGGTCCTACACTTGGGTCACAACAACTCCAGGCAATGTCACAGGCTTGGGGAAGAGTGGCTGGAAAGCTGTCTGGCAGAAAAGGACCTGGGAGTATTAGTCAGCAGTTGGCTGAATATGAGCTGGCAGTGTGCCCAGTGTGCCAATAAGGCAAGGTCCCAGAGCATCCTGGCTTATATCAGAAATAGTGTAGCCAGCAGGACTAGGGAAGTGATTGTTCTCCTATACTTGGCACTGTTGAGACTGCACCTCCAATATTGTGTTCAGTTTTGGACCCCTCACCACAAGAAAGACATTGAGGTGCTGGAGGGTGTCCAAAGAAGGGCGATAAAGCTGGTGAAGGATCTAGAGCACAAGTCTTATGAGGACCAGCTGAGGGACCTGAGGTTGTTTAGCCTGGAGAAAAGGAGGTTGAAAGGAGATCTTATTGCTCTCTACAAGTACCTAAAAGGAGGTTGCAGCAAAGTGGATGTCAGTTCCTTCTTCCAAGTAAAAAATGATAGAAGAGGAAATGGCCTCCAGTTGTGCCAGAGGAGGTTTAGATTGGATATGAGGGAAAATTTCTTGACCAAAGGGGTTGTCAAGCATTGGAACAGGATTCCTAGAAAAGTGATTGAGTCACCATCCCTGGAGGTATTTAAAAGTTGTGTAGATGTGGTGCTTAGGGACATGGTTTAGTGGTGGACTTGGACAAGGTTAACAGTTGGCCTTGATGATCTTAAAGGTCTTTTCTAACCTAAATGATTTTATGATTCTATAATACTCTGAAAAGGAGCTATTAAGATTGCAAACAAGTTATTTTATTCATGCTTTAGAGATTTTGTGATACGAATGTGAATAAAAGCCATTATAACAAAAAAAAATTGCAGTCTATCTAGTAAGCAGAAGATAGCCTGTCTTGTTGATGACTTGTAGCATGAGAAGTATTTGAAATTTGTTTCCTGGTTTGTTTATTTGTTCTAAGGTACTGGAAATTCTAGGTGTATGAATGTATCTTAAACACAGATCTTTGATCCCAATTTCTGCAGCATAAAAACTAGATTGCTTATTTGTCTTCATGTCTAGGAAGTATCTTCTCACGGAGTTTATACTTGGTTAGTTTCTGACTCTTCTCTCTTGGCTTTATTTTCCTAACTATCTGTAACTTTCACTTTGTTATGTATGATTTAAGTATATTTTGGTTTAGTTGCTAGCCCTAGTCTAGCTAGCAGTTTCCCTAGTTCATAAACAGGGAGAAGAAAAAAACAGATTCAAAGAAAATAGTCAGTGCTTCATTATTACCAACTTCTGTAAAACTCCAAAACAATTTTTCTCTGTACATATTTTACCTTCAAGGTGAGTCCAGTGGTAGGTGAGCTTCGATTCAGACACTGATCTGCCAATAAGCCTGGCAAAAAATGTAAGGAATTACAGAAGTAAGCATAAAGAATTGCTGTGCTGCTTTTCTTCTAGGTATTGCTTATATAGAGAGATCTGCACCTCTGATAGATATTCACTGCCATAGTCATCCTGTTTCTAGCCCTCATTATAGACCTCTATTCACAAAGATGGCTAAAATCTAATGTAGTATTCACCTGCTGGGGGTCTACTGACTTTTGAAAGCAGCAAGAAAACTCTAGATGTCGTACTGCAGGGCATAGACTTCAGTGCATATCATAACTTCCAGTAATGTTATAATTTTGAAAGCACTGTTCAATCTAGGGAGTGATTTCCAGAGTTGTAGTTCAGATCATGAGAGTTTTCCTCAGTGTTTCATTTCCAAATATTCTAGACTCCAGAAGAAAGTTGTCATTTCAGAACATCAGCCTCAAAACCATGAAGGACAAAAATGATGCAGTACCTACACAATAATAATCAAGAGAAGAAGTTTTCTACACCACTATGGGAATAAAAAGGAAGGAAAAGAGAAAAGAGATATTGGAAAGGCTTTTGAAAGAATTTCTGAAAGAACAAGAAGGGAACAAAAGGGAAATTAGGCTTCAAGTTCAAAAGGCTGCAATGCCACCTGCATGGATATTTCTTACTAAAGAAATGAAATTAATCTGAACTCTGAATCTTTTGAAGTTCTCTCATCACTAATGTAGATGCAGCTCTATTATAGATGGGTAGCACTTTGGTTTCAGCTAATTGTATTCAAAAGTGTTCAACAAAACTGAGACACATTCAAGTATTCTACGTGTTTATAATGGCTTGAACTGAATTCAAATGCCTTGGAGGTCCCCCTGTGAATGGTGGATCACCTAGAATTCTGTCCCAAATAACCTCTTTTATTTCTTTGAAGTGTCATCATCTATTGGTAAAGTTTTGTCTCTTCCCTATTGTGCAGGTCATGCTCTAATTAATCCAGGCACTTTAAAGGTGGAGAATAGACACATTTCAGAAAGCTCAAGAGAACCTCATTTAGTAGTTTTCTGGAAAACCAAAAATAATGCTGCAGTTAAAGAATATTGTTTTCAATAATAAGAAAAGAAAATTAATTATAAGAATAGTACTGCTGCTGTTAATGCCTTTCTTCTTGTGTTCAAAATAGAATTTTATTCATAAAAAGAATAATGTTTCTTCTCTTTTTGAACTGAAATAAAGCTTTTTTTTTCTTTTTTTTTTTAAATATGACCTCCCTTCATTATGTCTTTATGAAATTGTAGAAGACTTAAGAAAGGCTTTGAAATTTTCCACTTCTTTCACATCACACCATTTAAATCAATAATTTAAGAGTCATAAAATCCCAAAACCTTAAGTGACAAGTAGATCAGATTTCATTCATGTTGACAGTAGAAGGGCTTCCATTTTGTTTATTCAGAGTCCTCCCCTGAAGCAAAATCTACATCTTTTCTAAAAGAGCTAAAAGGGGAAAAAATATCTAGGAAGTGCTTTTGCTTAAGAAATAATTGTTAAATGCTATTTTTCAAGAGCCTAGTATATCTAGGAAAGAGATTTCAAAAAGTTCTTAGCTGATTTTCAGGTGCATTTAAGTGTCTAGATCATTTCACATCACTTAAAATTCCTGTCTTAATGTTCATCTCATTTAGTAGCTGAACGAGATAGGAAGAATACTTTGAACTTCTCAGCTACACTTAAATAAAGAGAACTTGATCACTGCAGAGGGAATAGAAAAGTAATTTTCTTTAAATGTATACATATTCCTTAAATGTATACACAGATAGTAACATCCATTATGATTCTTATGTTCATGCAAACATTCTGCAAGTAGATGTCCATACTCTCAGCCTTCAAAGAAGTTTTGATATGTTACTCCTTTTCTGCAAAGGTTATTTTTATCAGTTTCTTCTTTCTGAGGGCAGGATAAAGTATTGCTATCTGAGCTGAAGACCAACGCAAGGCAAATTAGGGGACTGGACCAGAGGGAACAAGCTACGTTCCTTGTACATTCCTTGTCCTGGAATGCCAGGTGTACTTTCGAATCAATTTCCGGAAGCTGTAAAGTCCCTCGGACCTCATAGTTGGCAAGTACTGTAATGTTCCTTGAAGCATCCTAGCCAGAGCTATCCAAACTAGAAAAATCTTTGATAGATGAGTTTTAGTAATACAGTCAATGACTGACACATGAGTAAAGGATATAGTATTTATATTTCTCTAGATAGTAATTTTCTTGTAATGTTCTTAACTTTCTTTATCCTACTTCTCAGGTGAACACACAATCTTTAGTTATAGAATGTCCCTAGATAAATAATGACTCAAACTTTTGAAATAACTAAATTAGATATAATGATTTGATGCTACTATTTGTGACAGAGAGATTAATAGTACTTCTGAATATGTCTTTCTCTAGAATTTGATTGTGCCACTATACAGAAGAGGGCTTTGTTAAAATACTGCTAAATTAGTGTAATCTAAATTAAGAGAGTAATGTAAAGACTTGGGATTAAGTTCAGAAGTCTATATAAAGTAATTAAAAAAAAATAATGTGAAAGGTATTTGCATGTATCGTAAATCTTTCTCCCAGGCTGTCCAAACATACATGCTACCAGATATCAGTTTAAGTGGTCTTCAGACTTTATGCAGTGCTTTTTTTCCTACTTACCAGTATATAGTATACCTAATCACCTTTGCGCATTGTCAGTTAGTTTAGCAAAGTCCAGATTATAAAATTTCCTGAATCAGAAATAAAAAAAGGAATATAGAAAAAGTCTAAGAAAAATGGTATAATTTAAGTTAGTCTAACATTTTTTAATAATTTCTGGATTGTAATTGCTATATACATTTATATATTAGGAAGCCATTTTAACTCAGGAAAAAATAATTTACTAGTTGATTACCTTACTTGTCACTAGTTCACTTTTTTATTCATATAGACTGCATATAAAAAATGACACAGTCTTTCTTCTAACTTTTATCTGACTGTGGAATTACAACAGTATATAAACCACAAAACCTTGTTTAAAAGCTGCTACCTTTGCCTAAGAGACATCAGTGTGTTCCTGTAGTAAAAAGTACAATATTGATAAATAAAGTTATAGTATACGCTTATAGCTATATACGTGCTTATATGATTAATAATCTTAATTCTGTTTCTGCTCAGAACTTGTGCAGTTGATCAGGTCCTGATTCATAAAGGTTGTCACTCTGCGAGTAAGACATTAACTGTTTTGGATGTCTGCTGACTGTTATGCTGTTATGAACTGGAAATCTCAAAGGCAAATCAGAAGATAAGAAAATGCTGAGTCCCCACTGAGCTCTGCTTGGATTCCTGAGATAAATATAACATCAGATTCTAATTTCCCTCCTTTCTAACTGTTTTATTTTCACAATAAGTATCTGATAAAACTATGTCTCTTTAAAAGGAAGGTCACCACTTTCTAGTCTTAAATTATTAAATTCTCTAATCTGAGACAGTAATTCTACGATAAGATAAAGGTAAATCAAATTTGCAACATGCTGAGCACATTCAGGTATAAGTTTTGATTTCCTTAGATACCATTCCAGGTTAACAAGGTATATTCAGTTCAGATTTGAGAAAAAATTAGTATTAGACTTAAGCTTATTACATAAATTCCAATAGATGATGAAAAAAATGAAGAAGAATGTATATATTCACCTATGGCTATGTCTGTCTTGCTTTATTAGATCTTGAAGGTCTGTAAACAAAGTTGATCTAGCACAAATTTATCCACATGCATACCATAATGAATACATTTGATCAACACATATTGCACTAACCCTGTTATACTCTTACAAAATACTCTTAATGTTTTCCCTCATGTCTCCTGTCTCTTTTCCATATACAATGTCATGACCTACCTAAAACCTAATAAGAAACTTTGCCTGATGATATCTGCTATTGGTTTCAGTCTATTTAGAATTCCCACAGACAATATTCAGTATATTTCAGGCAGGAACTCAGTAGGAACTGAAGGATTCAATGACATATAGTCAGGAATAGAAAAGTGACCACTAATGCCAATAAATCAGAAAACTGACTTGTCTAAAATCCAAACAAACTGTATTTTTGAAAAATCATCAAACAATCTGCAATCAAGTTCACATCAGTCACCCTCTCACGTTCCTGGGTGTGCGTGGCTAGCACTCAGAAAAAATCTGATACTTTCCAGAGTGGAAAAGCCTTCTTCAGAATCTCTGAGCTGGAGATGCTGTCCAAGAGCAGCACACCAGTCATTCCTGACAGGATTACTGCTGGTATAGGCAAAAAAGCCAAGAATTGTTCTGGGGAGAGCAAGTACTTGCTTGCTTGGAGGTCTTCTTAACGTGAATGTCAGGGAATTTTGATCAGGATGGTGAGATTTTTTTCCCGTTGTTATGGCAACAGCAAAAAGGATCTGCTCTGTTTCACGTAGAAAATAAAACTAGTCGAAACAGGATTGTGTGAGAGAAAGTAAGAGAGTTTGTAGGCCATATTTTCCATCAAAAAACACATCAGCCATATTTTGACACAGCTCTTTGCTTTGCATACAAGTCCACCAGGGATGCAAAAGGGTTGCATGCATTAGAATGTTAAGACATTTGTATGTTTACTTATAAATGATTCTCCGTGCAGCAATGAAACAAGGATTTCAGGCAGAGCTATTAACAAACTACACTTTGTTTTCGTATGTCAGGAAGCAGGGGCTCATTTGACGATCTGTGGTTGCTACAGTCACTAGCTGTAAGGAGAAAAGGTCGTATCACTGACAATACAGCTAAGTATTCTTACAACTGTCTGTATCATGGTAAGAACAGGATCTACAGTCTTGTAGAGCTCCATGATAATTATGCTAAATATGCTGTTACGAGTTGCTCTGGCACAGAATGATAAAATCTGGTGTGGTCAGCTCTCCTTTGCAAAGTCTTCACGATGGTGGATGGCCATAAGTCCAAAAGTATGCACAGTCACTTCTTCCATCTCCTCCCCTGCTGTTCACTCCCCTGCTTTCCCCTGACATCCTCTACTCTGCAAGTAGATTTCAGATTCCTATGCGTAAGCTCCAGAGGATTCAGTTGCGGTACTGGTGAAGTAAGTAGGCGCTTGAGGCTGAGATGATGCTGACAGGCCTTTCTTATTGCCAGCAGTTGACTTCTCACCTTTTGTCCACTAAAGGATCAGCCTCAGTCTTTCTTTGTTCTCTCCTGCCAAAAGGTGGAGCATGCACTCAAAATGACAAGTGATCATGCAAGCAATTTTAAATTAGACAAGGATAGTGCAGGTGAAGCTGCAAGAACGTAACAATAATCTTCATTCTGTGATGCAAGAGATATATCAGATACTTTAGTACAATGATGGAATCTCGTAACTTCAGCAATACACCTCAACGTATTCAGAGAAGTCTAGTTAATCTGCCACTGTGTGATTGTTTTTGAAAGTAAGAAGTACAGTGAGGTTTTACCATTACTGTTTGTAAGTCTTTACAGGTAGCAGTAGATAGCATTTTGCAATTATCTATGTTAGCCTTTTTGCTTAGTTTAGTGTATTCATATCATGATGTTCCAATAAAGGAAAGAAAGCGCTTCAGTCAGCAGCAGAAACATTTCTGGTCTGTGATTACAAGCATAGCACATAGACATATTTATGTGATAATAAAAATGTCAGTGAAATAAAACCCAAAGACATATTGTTACACTTCTACTTTTTAAAATTCAAAACACACTAGCATTATTCTTCTGCATAAGTACATGAAAGCAAAAATGACTAACAATGTCAGTTCTCACTGAAGCGACTGACCAGAGACAAAACAAAGCTTCATGTTTAATTCTTATTGACCTTGCAAAAGCTATGAAGAATCTTATCATGAAAACCATTTTAATTTCTTTGTACATTCTTTAGAGCCAGAGGGAATAGGAAGGAAGATTTTAAAAGTTAACCCTTTCTTTAACAGTTGTCCGTAAGTCTGTACAAATCACTTCATTGCTAATTGTGTATTCCAAAAATTATGTTTGGATTTGTTTCAACATGAGTGAGTATTGATTTAATTATGCATGGAAATAGAAATGCTTTCTAACGCAATTTAACATACTTATGTAAGATTCACTATACGACTTTTTAAAAAAATTAATCAAGATTCTCTTTGAGTCTTGATCTGAACTAATGAAGCTGCTCCTGAGTTTCTAGCAACACGACTGCATGGCACTTTGATATTTTTGCTGCTCTGCTAACTTATTTCACATTAATTACAAATGTCTAAAAACTATTTCAGAATAAACAACAATGCAGTATGTAGAAATGTTATACTCTTTAATATTCTAGGTTTGGAATACAGAATGCCCAGATGCCAAGGTTATTCGTTAATGGTTGTTTATATGGAAGAGAAGGAAGGACAAAACACGTGCATTGTTACTTCCGTGGATATGTGTGAGTAGGCAGGGTGGCAAGCATCCCACCCCGTCCAAGAACTCATATTCCCCAGATCATCTTCTTTCTTTGCCTCCATGATTAATGTTTTTCACTCCAGACTCTTATGCAGGCACATCATGGAAGAGGAACAGTGCCCCTGTTACAGTGATATTTTCTTCTGTTTTGTTTTGTTTGTTGGTTTGTTTGGTTTTTTTTAAAAACCTCTGTGGATAACGAAACCAAACAAAGCTAGGGGATTAAGCTTTTAGGGTAAGAATTTTTCAAACTGTTAATAAGAGAAAGATCATTACCAGAGTTATGCTACTTTATATTTAAGACCGAGAGAGAAACACTTTTGAAAGCTGAGTATAATTTGCTTTGCTAAACTGCAATCAAATGTTTCATGTTTAATCTGTTTGGGAATGAATGTTTTGTGCATGAGGTGAAGAGAGTTTTGCCAAACAAATACTGTAGCTGCATCTGAAAAAAACCCCAGAGACCAGTTTTGATGAATTATTGATAATTTGGGGGGATGTCTGGGTTCAGAGACGTTTTTGTAACAACTTTAACCTAAGCATTCTTTGCACACCTGAGGGAAGGTGGTGGCTGAGATAGACAAAACAAAAGTTATTAATAGCAGGTTGTTTATTCTGTGTAAATAAAATTAAACACATGCAGGAAAAAATTAAAACCATCTCACGTATTAGCATCAAGATAATTGCCTGTGTTTCTTTCATGACCGTTTATAAATTTTACCTCCTATGCACGAATAGTGAAACTTTCTCATGTCGTATGCAAATAGTCTTTCCCATAGAGTCTCCTATACCTCCCTTTCATACTTTTCCTCTCCATCTTTAATCATTCCCTGTGGCCTGTTAGTATCATCTCTGTTTTTTTTCTGTTGCTGTTGCTTCACCAACCCACTACCCGAATGATGACCTTGCCTCTTGCCCTGCCCATGACCTATGAATAATACTGCTACATGATACCAGCATTTGTGCAAATTTTTACCTTTTTTGATATTCTTTCTTGTGTCTGAACCAGTGGAAATTTTAATACTAATTAAATTAAATTAAAATCTTTGAGGATACTCTTCTAAATACCACAAAACAGAGATACTGTACCTAGAAATCAATATGTAGATTCTAAACCCTAAAACAACAAAATCAGTTGAACCACTGTTTAATCATTTTCTGGACTGGACTGTTCAGGAAGGTTGAGTTACCTTGATGCCTTTGCAAAGATCTTCAGGGTCAAAATCTGTCTTAGTAAATTCAGTCTTGATTTGACTCAAATCTCTGTAATTTTGCATCAGGAGCCAAAATCTATATCTGACACTGCTGGACTACTGTATGAAGCTGGCCTATGCAGTTGAACTATCCAGTTTTTTATTTCTTTCTTATGAAATTGAATATCACACTTTCTCCATGGCATTTATAGCAGAGAGTACTACTGGGAGAGACTGAAACAGTAATCTAGGCAGAACATTCCTTTTAATAGTAGTAATTTTCTCTGCCTACAGGATTGCAGATTTATTCCAGATGTCTTAAACTTTTTTAATTTGCTGCATCAGTGGGTCAAAATTAAAGTCACACACTTTTCCAAGACCTGTGAGATCCACACACCTTAGTAAGACTGCACATTGCCCACATAAAGTCAGACTTTATTTACATACCTATTCTTGTTCAACTACATTTAATAACATCATTTCCAACTTATTATCCATCATGTTTGAAAATCTTGATTGATTTTAATTTTTCTTGACTACTGATTACCCATAGAACCTGTATCTACATATAATTTCTTCACTTATGGTATAACATGCACATTATTTTTTTTTTAAATTAAATACTTATCTCCAAAATTTGAAAGAAAAGAGTAACAGAGGAAAGTAAACACAGTAGTTTGATTCACATTTGATTCGGGATTTGTGTAAACTGTTTAAGTTTTGGTATTTGACATTAACATTTGGCATTCATTAACATTTATTAATATATCCCACTCTTTTCAGACATTTTTTGTCATATAACAACAAAAAAAAATGGCCTACTCCTTGAGTGTACAAATGGCACAATTTCAGGAATCTTTCCTATAATATCCTCTGACATTTGTCATTTATTAAAATGTCCTAAATGTTTTACATACATACAAAAAGGCAGTGGGATATTTACAATCTTGCTAATATTCTGGCACTTTGTAGTTTGCTAGTAAAACTGAATGTAAGAGAGACAAAATTTTCTTTCCTTAGGAAGTATGATTTTTTATGTGTCATATTTGCCTGGTATACGTAAAAGTAATGGAGTGACTAGCAGCCTGACACTGGAGGCATCGGGCAATATCTGACTTAGAATATTGCTTGAATATCTTATACAACTTATACACATACAATCTTTATGCTTCTCATATTCATTTATGATGCTGGAACTAGCTACATATTCAGAGTGAATCCCTATGCACAATTCACATGTTGTTATATTGGCAACATTGAGTAGCTAGTAGCTAGAATGTGCAGCGAGTACTTCAGAAATTTTATCTAGTTTGATTAAAATAGCTATTGTTTACTTCCTTATGTGACTGTTCTGCATTCTCTTTGATTTTTCATACTTAATACTCATTTTTAGAAAAATGTTTGGTTTTTCGAATGTAGATCTTTTTTAAATTTACAAACTGCCAGAAAATGTTTTATTTGAGGTTATATTTCTATGATATTCTAGTCATTTAAGAAGATTTTTCTGAACTGTAGGAACTGTAATTGTTGTAAATGTGGAGCGAGAAGAGAGGGAAAGATTCTTACCCTTCTACTTCTTTTTTCCAGATGTGTTTGGGTGTTTCTTAACGACACAGAGATTCTCAAAATATACTGTTTTCACTGTCATTTTCATAATTCGTAAGTAAAGTCCTTAAAAATTGTTTTGCTTTACTCAGAATCCTGTAAAAATGGACATAAATTTAATCTCATTTTTTCAAATCTTTATTTCACAAATGGATCTAGAAGGCATGATCAGATCGGAAGGTATATTTCACATTAGCAGATCTCTGTTGAACTTTATGTGAAAAATACGTGTAGTAGAGCATAAACCATGTGTGTCAGAATCAAAAGAATAACACCTGCATTTAGATTTAAGCCTAGAGATTTGATTCAGTTCCATATCCAGAATTCTGTGGTTCTTTGTACCAGAGATATTTCAGCAAAGTGCGGACTTATAGTTACAAATATCTACAAATGATATTTCACTTTTTTCTTCAATTTACTGGAAAAAGTAAACTTTTAACTTCAGTTGGAAGTATATTTGAGTCCATGTCTAAGCATCTTCCCTTAATTATTTATTAAAAGTTATCTACAGTCACATTCTTTGAAAAGGTCTTGTTTTACTTATTGTGTTTTCCTCCTTCCTTTTACAAATAAGAATAGTTGGAATCACATTTACATTCCTGTGCCAATTTCTTGATCCCTCACAGTATTATGTTTCTTAAAAATATGTCAAGATAGAACTTTTATTTATATATTTTGAACACATTCTTTAGTTCTTTAAAGATGACCAGTATTGTTTTTGTCCAGGAATAGGCTTCAAAACCTTCAGCGGAATTCAACCCACTTGACTCTAATTTCTATCAGATCAGTTTAATTTTCCTGGTCTTATAGAGCTACACGTCCCTATATGGCTATATTAAAAATATGTGGAAGGGGCCCTAACCTGTTCCATTTTTTTGCACTTTTTCAAAAGAGAATAAATTTTTATCAGTTGATACTCATCCTAGGAAAAATCACAGACATTTTAAAAATTACAGGAGGATACGTTACGATGTTTACACAAACAATTAATCATTTTATAATTTATGCTGTAATTCTAAAAATATAAATTTTAGAGGGCCTAATACTAGTGACTGGCTTCCAGCAGGACTTTATGCTGCTGATGGAGCCTTTGAGCCTAGCAGTTCAGCCAGTTTTCCATCCTGCTCACTGCACATTTATCTAGCCTGTACAGTTTGAGATATCTCATTCAACTGCATTACTGCTTTCAGCTTTCAGCTCTGGAGCCCTCAACACAAGAAGGACATGGACCTCTTGGAATGAGTCCAGAGGAGGGCCACAAAAATGATTCAAGGGCTGGAGCATCTCTCCTATGAGGACAAGCTGAGAAAGTTGGAGTTGTTCAGTCTGGAGAAGAGAAGGCTCCAGAGACACCTTCTAGTAGTTTTCCAGTACCTGAAGGGGGCCTACAAGAAAGCTGGAGACAGGCTTTTTACAAGGACATGTAGTGATAGGACAAGGGGCAATGGTTTTAAACTGAAAGAGGGTAGATTTAGATTAGATCTAAGGAAGAAATTTTTCCCTCTGAGGGTGGTGAGGCACTGGAACAGGTTGCCCAGAGTAGTTGTTGCTGTCCCATCCCTGGAAGTGTTCAAGGCCAGGTTGGATGGGGCTTTGAGCAACGTGATCTAGTGGGTGCAGGGGGATTGGAATTCAACCATCTTTAAAGTCCTTTCCAACTCGAGTCATTCTAATACTGAGCTCTTCCCTCATCCACCAAGTCAGTCATTTCACCTCAGAAGGCTGTTCAGACACGATTTCTGCTTCATAAATCCATGTTGACTACTGCCAGTCATCTTCCTGTCCTTCATATATTTGGAATATAATATTTTATTTTGAGTTTGTCACTGGTCCACTTTGATTTCATAAACCTCTGCAATGTGAGGTGACTTTGGTTTTCCTAAGCTTGTCCTGCACTGTCCCTGTACACTTGGACATGCATGTGTCCTGGGTCACCAAATCCTGCTTCCAACTCATGTGTGGTTCCTTCTTATGCCTAGGTTTTGTCAGGATCTCCTTGTTTATCCACGCAGGCTTTCTACTGCCTTTGCTTTATTTCCTGTATATGGACATGGACTGTTCTTGAACTTGGAGATGGTCATCCTTGAAATTCAGCTCCTTTAGAACCTCTTCTCTCCATAACCATATTCCATGGCTTCCAACCAAGTCCCTGAACAGGCCAGAGTCTGTTCTCCGGAAGTTCAGTGTTGTGATCCTGCTATTAGCCTTGTTGTTTTCTATCAAGATACTGAACGTCATCATCTCATGGTCACTGCAGTCAAGGCTGCCCTCAACCATCACATCCCTAACCGGTTTTACTTTGTTTGCAAGCGTTATGTCCAGTAGAGATTCTCCCCTAATCAGCTGCTTCATCATGTATGTCATAATGTCATCAAAAATGCACTCCAGAAACCTTTTAGATTTTGTCCTGCTATATTGCCCCTCTAGCATATGCTAAAATTTCCCAAAAGGACCAAGGCCTGTGAATACGAGACTTCTTCCAGTTGTCTGCAGAAGGCCTCATCTGTTTCTTCTTCTTGATCAGATAGTCCGTTGCAGACACCCATAACAACATGCCCGTATTGTTCTGCCCACTAGTCCTAATCCATAAACTCTCAGATGGCTAGTCATTCATCACAAGGCAAAGCTCCATGCATTTTGTCTGCTCTTACACAAAATGCAACTCTTACACCTCTCTACCTCAGCCTGTCCTTCCTAAAGAGTCTGCAATGCACTGCAGCACTCCAGTCACATAAGGTATCCCACTGTGTGCCCAAGATCACAAAAAGATTGCAACTCTGCAACTGTACTCACATCTTTAAATCCTCCTGTTTCCTCCCCATGCTGATTGCACTTTAGAAAGACACCCAGTTGTGCTCATTTCCCAGAAAAGCTATGAAAGCTTCCCCATAATGCTGTCCTGTAGACATTTCCTTTACAGTTGAGGTGGACTTTTTTCAGTCATTTTCTTTTTTACAGTGTCTCATCTGTCCACCTCACTCTGCACGATTTTCTTGCCAACCTAATCAACCACTTCTTGACTGTGGAATGTCACCTCTGTCCCCCATCATTCTTAGTTTAAAGTTTACACCTTCTGTTAGTAAAAGTATCGGTACATAAAAACAAAAGAGGTAAAGATAAAGGGAAGATTCCTACACTTTCCATAATAAGTATGGATTTTTTTCCCTTTTCACATCTACATGAATCCATACTGCTAAATATACCTTTTACACTAGATTTCATAGTTTGAAAAAAGGTACACTTATTTTCTTATTTGAGATGAACACTTCTTTTCTGTCTGGCCATCTCTATGTCTCTGAATCTTCATTTTCAACTGTGCCAGAGACTGTACTACATCTTTATTTTTCTTTTCTAATCTTTAAAAATTCTCTTCTTTTAGTTTTGCTCTTGTCAAAATTGTACTTTCTGGTTCTATTGTAATTATCTTCAATCTTTTTAGTGCCCTCTTCACATTCCAACTATACAAGAATTTATGCCCTTTCACAGTTTTAGAAATACAACCAGGTCAGCTGAAGAAGGATTTAAAGAGAAAGCCCAATCTGTAATTTGTCCATTTGTCAGAGTTTCTAGTCATTTCTCCCATTTCTTTATGTAGTTTCAAAGTTAAAGCAGACAGGGCCTAGAATACCTGTTTTCTCTGGTTAATTTCACAGGTCTCTTTGATCACCTGGTTTCCTTAAAAATACTTCCTTCTGCTGAAACTTACCCAGTTTAGTTATTATGACAAGCTTGTATCACTATGTACAATTCAAGGAGAGGAAAAGCTCTATGAGCTCTCTCTGTGTCACGCTACTGACTGGTCACAATTTTTCTCAAGTAAATTCTAAACCATTACCATAAAGTTCCATTCCCTCACATTATCTGACACTGCTGTACTTCAGATATTTCTCATTTCCCTGTTCTCTGTATCATCAAATTTATTTTCTGTCTCTTCTTCCTCTTGTCCAGATGCTCTACTTGCATGTATAACTAAGTAACATGATATAACTAATCACAAACTCATGCTTAATGTTCCTCTTATTCCTCTGTGAATATAGTTTTAAATTTCTTTTTTCTCATTGCATGTTTATATATTAATCAAAAAGCTTTTAATTCCCTTGACACTTGCCACGGTAATAAGTGAAGTTTAAGAGCCTAGAGAATTCCTTTCTCAAAGAAAATATAGCAGAAGTTCAAAAAGTGCAGAGAAGGACTTGGGCTATTAAAATTACTTCTTTAAGAGAAGACCTAGATAAAACTAGGACAGTGTTAATCCACATGTATTGTTTCTATGATATGAACTAGCTCATTTAAAATGTAAACAAACTCTGAGGATATCAGAGTTTTTGTGGGCTTTTTTTCCTATTAAATGTTACAAAACATGTTAAATAAATCTAAGGACAGGATTGTGTTTTTCTTTAGTTGTAGAAGATTGAGGATGACAATCTCCTCGTTGTCTTTCTTCAAATAGTTAGTACCTGTACACAGAATGGGCTTAGCTTTTATGTATTCTACAGACCAAGGATATGAAATTGTGAAGTCTACGTTATCTCCTCTAAAGCTCAAACTAGTTTTGTTTCCTTAATATTCTGCTTTAGTGCTCCTATATTCTGTGCCTATAGCCAGTACTATGTGTTTGTAACAAAAAGAAATCAAATGAAAAGGAATTTTAAGTTGATGCTTGTAAGTGACAAAGTAATTCTCACCTGTTACATTTTCTGACAAGACTGAAAAGAAGGCTATTTTGCTATTGTCTTCAACTGAGAGTTTCAGTCATAATACCTTCTGTTATGTTACTGCTGGCTTGATTAGCCACTTGTTCTGCTTCCTTTATGGGGCTTTATGCATATATTTATTCTCTGGTGGAATAGCAGGCTTCAGATAGGATGGATAAAAAGATAAAGGTGAAAAAACCCACAAAAATGATACCACCACCACAAAAAAACTCACACCAAATCTCTACTATCTTTGTATCTCCTACAACAGCTAGATAAATACGGTCAGTGACTACAAACTAGCTCTGAAAAGATTGTTTTGTCCTGCTTCAGAAAAGGTCACAGTTATTTCTTCTGGTTCTTTGCGCTGTATGCTTTGTGGTTTTGAAAGATTTTGGTTTCAATCAAAGCTGATTTTTTGCTTAGGAACTATGTTTATACTGTTTTCAATTTCTGCTTAAGGCTCACTTCAATTAATTTCATAATGTAATGAACAGGAAAAAACTTAGGCAATGGATCTGAGTTCAGTATGACTAAATATAAAATTATGAACCTGCATGTTTATGACATTCTCTAACTATTAAATTGTTAACTACTTGTTGCTGGTATTGTTTCATGCTCCCTATTAAATAATAACTAGCTTCAGGACTGAAAGTGGCACAAGAATAAGAAGCAAATCTGTTTAAAATCTGTGATAAGCATTATTAACTCATCTCTGCTTTGTCTGGTTTAAATAATTTCTTTTTCTCTAAGTAATTGCTGCCTGCATCTAAACCCAGAAATTTCAATTGCAAAATAAAACTGTATTAACTTTTTGATTTGAGCATATGACAGTTATTTTGAATAAGAATTAGAAGTAAGATAGCAGGGCCATTTTGAGCAAGGTCTAGCTGTCAGGGAGCGTGATCCATGCATTAGTATTCTTATGTCCCCTGACCAATGTTTAAAATGTTTTCAGATATGAGGTTTGTGTTTGCTGGGGCTCATGCTCACCAGAGCACGTTTAATGAATTAAGAATGCTTCTTCATATTTTTATGTAAAATCCAGAATTTGCAGACATCTTAGTTTTGGCCAAACAAAATTAATCACATTTTGTTTTGCTAGTCATGAGTGCAATGGGAAGAAACATCTTCTTTCTGTACCAAGTGGGTAGCTCAGCTGGATTCTGAAATTCCTCTCTAGAGCCTTTCTGTAAGTGACTTTCCTAACCAACTCACACTACTACAGACCTCTTGTACAATATATGCCTCTTTGCTGATTTCCACTTCTCAAGCTACAAATTCCTCCACTTTTTAGTTTAATCTTTTCTCAGGGTGCTGCTCTCCATGAGTAAAAGTATTACAATGTGGCCCAACAGGGCGTTACTTGTGTAAGAGGCAGTTGGTACAAAGATCACAGTAGGTAACTTTCCTCTGCCCTCTTTGCTTTCCAAATCAATAACCAAGGAATGTATTTGTGTTCATACAAAGGAAATAGTGACAAGGAAGAGAAAATCATGTAGAAAAAGAGCTCCAAAAAGGCACTGATACGTGTGTGTTTCAGAATCATTAGTGTTCCTACAAACAACGAGAAAAGTTGGCAGATAAAAGGCAAGAGGGAGATCTGACTATCATATGATATTTTCCTCTATTTTTAACACTGTTTTACAGAAAAAGTAAATTAAGAATAATTTATTATCAGTGACAAGATTTTAATTTTATTCTTGTTTAATTGTGTTGTAAATAAAGATACATCTTTTACTTTTCACACAAATGTTGTATTAGGGTTTTTAACTAGTTTGGGGTGAGCAATGAATTGAATTTTTTTAGTTTTCAGTTTGCTTAGCTTTGTTACTATGATACAATCATTAATTCAAAAGGCATAATGATAGAAAATAACAATAAGATGTAAATGCAGATGCCCACTTTGACATGACAAACCTCTGCATAAGTGACGACTATAAACGACATTAAGTACTAATGATGGATAAATAAGGAAAAGTTCCGTTATTTCATCTTTTCAAATTTGCAAAATGTGTCATCTTTTGTCCATGAATTTAATAGACTTTGCTATTGACACTGCACATATTCTTCCCAAACTTATCAAGTCAAAAGGAGTGGTTATCAGCCTTGTATTTCTGGCTGTGGAATTGCTTCAACTTGTAGATCATGATAGGGTCATGGCCATATCAAACATGACATAAGAAAGGAAAATAAAACGAGTTACAGCTTCAAATGCCAGACTGAATGACACTATTCACTTCTCCAGCCTTTAAAACACTCCTTCAAAATATATTTTTCTGCCTGTGAAAGGGCAGAGTGTCTCTTCAGAGTAAGTGAACTGATTCTTAGTCCTACTCACTTTTTCTTGTTGTACAGAATGCATATGCATGTTGAGTATGGCACTGATTTCAGCAATCCTGTATTCAGTTTCTCTGTATTCAGAGTCACTGAATAATATTCTTAACCTAGAAGGAATAAGGAAATACATTTGTTGATGCCTGTATATTCTCTGCGTGATTATTTTGTTTGTATCCCATAATTTCTGAGGTCTGTACTGTTTTCCCTCAACTGCTGACTCTTTGAAGTGAAGTCAGGGAATTCCTTCATTATTCTGATAAACAGTTCTTTAGGATTGCTCCAGTACTGGAGTGCTCAATAATCATCTATATTAAAAATCTTTCCAGTCCTCTGTTCTTAGAGAGGAGCTTCACTGTAAAGTGAATTTTACATGAAGTCTGAGGCACATTCAGAAGGGGGACTGGGAAATCAGATCAACCTGTAATAGACGTAGAGTGTTAATAGGATTGATGAAAAGAAATGCTGGGAGTGAATCTATCTTCCAAGCAGTTATTATGCCATTGTAGTATGAATGACCCTGCTCTGTTGTGCTCCTAACATGTCATCATAGACTGAGCTTACCAGAACCCGGACCAGGAGGGAAACGTCGCTGTGTGAGTTATATGAAATGGGATTTCAGCTGTCTCCTCAACAGTTAGTTTCACTGCTGAGTTAAATGATATAAAAAAGATCTGGGCAGACTGGGACCAATGCAGAAAGGTGAGATGCATGTGTAATAGGGTATATTTTGTGTGCTAGTAAAGCTTAAAGGATCAATCTCCTTTTTTAATTGTGTTTATTTGTGAGCCAGTGCTGTCCTTCATATTGGCTATGGTCAGCACTGTTACTTGTTCTGAAATGAGTGGTAAGAACAAAGACAAGGAAGGAAAGAACAAAACAGGAGTCCATTAAACTAAGCCCAGCAGCTGTCAAGAAACAATGGGAATGTGCACTTTCACTATGTTTTTATGCAGGAATGTCATGATTTGTGGATTCACCTAAAACTTTAACTGTTCTGCTTGAAAGATATCAAGCCATCAGATTGTCTCTTGGTCGCCAGTATTGGAGCAGAAACTCCAAGAGCAGAGGTTCTTATGTAAAATCGGACTAGCTATTTTGATCCTTGTGAACAGTTCACCGCTTTGCCACTGTAGCAGTGAGACAACGTGCTAGCAGCAGCCATGTGTAAAGTTTTTCTGTAATGAGAGGCACAGGTACACTCACTCTGTAGCAAAGCTTGAGGGAATAATGGTCTATGTTCTCTAGGATGTGCCTTAACATGCATCAGAACATGCGGGTGTAGACTACCTGAAACTACAGTGAAGGATGTTGACTAGACTTGACATTGTCTCCAGATGAGCACTCCCATGATGTCCAATTACGTTCTCAGACTGAGCCAGAGGGCATGATCAGGGAATTTAGCCTTAAGAATGCCTTTGAGGGGGAATGTAAACAGCCTGACTCAATGAGTTTTAGGCATACTAATACTAAAACCTGATGAGTGTCATTAAATATTATAGAACGTAGTTTACCTGGAAAACCTAAAATAAACCCTTCAACAAATCGCTTTTATAATACCTGTTTCTGCTCGTTAATGAGTGAGAGATTACTTCATTTCAGTTAGATGCATTATTAAATTTGATGTGTCTGAAAGTCTGTGTGTAACTGTGAGGGGTAAAATGTTTGTTTTATGCCAAACATTTTTTTCTCCTTTAATATTTCAAATTACTCACACTTATTTGAACATTGAAAAGTCATTTCCCTTTCCCTTTCCAGTTTTACTGTTGAATTTCCTGGCATTGACTATTAGTCAAAGCCATTCATTAGCTTTGAATACTATGCAGATTTAACAGGATAAAGAAAACAAAGGCTGTTCTTTTCTGCTGAACTGTTAATCTTTTGCTTCAAAGCCAGTGAACTCTCAAAGAATCACAAGTCAATCTGACTTTAAATATATTATTTCATTCTTACTTACCCTTTTTTGTTTTCAATGAGAAGTCATCTTTTCAAATCGGCTAAACTGTGCACAATTTAGGAACACAGAGTATAGCGAGAGATTTTTTGGTATTATTTATGTGTTTAAAGAACTTAGATCAAGGAAAAAAATAGGTATTTTTCAATTTAATACCCATGACCTTCAGTAAGACTCAGTTTCTGAATAAATAAGCTTCACTTTATATCATTGTTGATCAATTACAATCTATTGAAGAAGAGGCCAATATTTATGATCAGTTTTCAAGTGTCCCTTTAAAGCACTTCCACTTTAGTTTCTCAGAGGATATCTAACATATACTTGTCTTAGTCCTGTCTATTCAGGTTTGCACATACACCAGTGGAAATAAGTCAAATCTATGTGTGGGTGCTGTGAGAAATCCCTTTCTGTTTTAAAGAAATAGAATGGGAGCTTTAACAGCATTAAAATTAGGTATTAAAATGTATTATGCTTCAGAGAGTTAAGACATCTAAAGAAAGTCAAGTCAGCTATCAGTCAGGGTCAATCTTAACTGCAAAGAGCAACCAAACAGATAGAACTCAACATAGAGCTATTTAACACATTCATATTCCAAGATTAATTCCATTTGACACTATCGGATGAATTTTCACTGTCTAAAAGATCTGAAATACAATGTTAAAAGAGAATGATTTTAAGAAAAGAGTTTAAGTCTGTCTTTTTCTGTGAACATGAATGAAGTCACTGACATTATTGTAGATTCTTTACTGTTCTACTGTACTGTAGAGTCTGATTCCTTTAGAGAAAGGCCTTTGTTTTAAATTCTATAGTGGTGTTGCAAGGTTAGAGAGAAATTCAAATCAAATCTCAGCTTCTATCTGTATACTGATCTACTTTAGAGATAATTGTTTCTACAATTTTTCTTTTTTTTTTTTAAGATTTAGCTTGATCAACAAAATAGATTTGGGTTTGGGAAAGAGACAGTGTGGAAATATAAACCCACAACAAACACTTTATTACATTGGATGAGTGTAAATCGAGACTACAGAACAGCTGAATGCTACTAAAACATAAACACAATTTTTGGAAGTATAATAAAGCTATACAGAGGGGAAATCAAATTATGAACTGGAAAAAGTGCAAATGCTGACATCAGGTCACCTTGACAATTTTACAAAATGTCTACAAATATAATCTATATAAATGTATGATAAAAGATTATAACTCTGATTTTTTTAAATATAGCCACATTAAAAGGAATTTTGTACACCACAAATTCTGTAACTAGCTTTTTGTAAAATGGGTACCCAATTTACATTTATGCAGTTACTACACTTTTTTTCTCACTCGATTAGTTTGATGTCACAGAACTAGAAATTTCTGGGTGGAGATTAGCATGGCCTATAATTTTTCATGGAAGAAGAAAAAGCAGAATAGCACGTTTTTTTAAAAGATCCCAAAGTTTAGTATGATCACTATTATTGATGTAACAGCAGAGAACTTGCCAGGTTCTTGCTCTGCAAGAACGACAGTTTCTGTTTATGTATAGACTTGTTGAAACTTAGTACAGAAGCATCTTAGCACAGCATCTAAATCAAAATTTTATCATTGCTACACTTTTGATAAGTTGGTAATTTAATTAATTATAACTACTCTTGTTGATTACTCTGCCCACCTTCTACCTGTGACTTATAAAATGGATGGATCTTTCAGAAGTTCCTAAGTATTTAGTAGCATGTCTTACTGACCCATCAGTCAATCTGGTGGTCTTAGATCAGCCCCTTCTTTTGGAAAAATCTCTCACAGATAACATTCCCAAGAGAGCTCTTCAGGAGAGCCAGTAACAAAGCCCAGCTAATTGAGGATACGAGGATCAAGTGCTTAACTGGAAAAAGAGAAGTAAGATCAGAGGTTTTACTTTTCTCTATACCATAAGATGAAGTTCAGAGAAACTGAAAAGTCCTCAATTCAAAATGATCCTAAGTTTATTAATATATCCACAGATATATAATTCACCTGCAGCACTGATTGTTAAGGTTGTCCTTGAATACAGAAAGATTAAAAGATGGATTACATATTTACCATAGCAGCTAGAATATCCGGTTATAATTTCTGTTTAGAAGGATGTAAATACTTCATGATTAAGGGCTTAGGATTTTAAAGGGGTTATATAAAAATCTTTCAGCAAGTTTAAGTTTTCTCATTTCTAAGCTTTTTCCACCTCTTGTACCTGATAATTGTCATTGTTGGGAGTTAGATCCTGAGCTAAATACCCGACAGATCTGACCCAACATGGTAATTTTTGTGTGACTGGATTTTCAAGGAAAAGAATGAATGAAGAAGAATGACATCCTATTAAGTCTGGAATATAAAACACTGCAATTCTCTAAGGGCAACATTATGTTCTACCAGTTCAATATTTGAACAGAGTAGAGATAGAAGACTGTCAGGAGGAAAAATATATTATCTATCAGAGCTTTTTTTGGCTCTAGAAGATTAATCAGTAGATTATATAAAGGGCAAGAAAGAGAAAGAATTTAAAAGCAATAAACAAAACAATGTAGATATTATATATTTTCCAAATAAATATGTCTGCTTATCATGAGGACTTGCAATCCTTACAGAAATAATGAATCTCTACAGATTACACATGGATGTGAAGAGAGGGCATGGTACAGAGATGCTAAGCTATTGGAACATTAAGAGGCTTACTTTGTAGCAACGTATCAGTGTAAATGCATTAATGTAAATCCACTTCAAGGCCAAGTAACTATGAGGGAAAGGGTTTTCCTACTGTGGCCTTAAAGTCTGGCTTCTTTCTACTGGTTATAAGAACCTAATTGTGTTGCTCAGATTAATATACACTTCTATAACTGGAGGAAATCCTAACTTCCAAGTGTAAAGCCATCTAGAAAGTGAATCATCTTCCAGAAATATGTTCTTCTTTCTATTTGTTGTATTGATAACTTACAAAGATATTATCAGTAATTAATTATGTTTTTAAAACCACAAGGTGTGAATTAACACACTTTTGTATCCATATTTTGTTATAATAAAATGCTATACATATATCTATGTTGCCTATAAGCTTTGTGAAAAGCTGAAGATAGTATTTCAGCCAACATTATTAGCTATATAATATTGAATAAAGATAGAAAATTGCTACGCTTTTCTGCTTTTTATTTTCATTTTGGGATACTCATACACATAGCTGTTTTTTTTGGGACTGATACTGATAGCCCTCATTCATATTCCTTCTCTTATTCATGTAAATAGCTCAGGATTTTTGAGAATCAGGCCATTTGTTTGATCCTTCATTCCACAAAGCACTAGGTGTGATTGTTTTGACAAAGAGAGACAAGAATTGATTCTGTACCTGATCAGCTATTTTGTCAGTCATAAGAAACAGCACTTACTATATCATAAGTATAGAAAGAATGAACTGTAGTGGAAGCCTTGACTTGTTCTGTTTCATGTTCTTGTCCCAGGAGAAGGGTAATTGTGGGTAGTGTGCAAAATCAAACAAAGATGTATTCATCCTGTTCCTCTCTCAAATATTTGCCAGTTATATTGTTGCTTTTGGCAGTTTAGAGTGAGTGAAAGTTATTTATAATTGCTCGGTGCTTCTGCTACTAAAAACGCTTTGAATTGCTTCATTTTAATCATAATCTGAAATGTCCAGTGATGTGTTTTTACACATATACACACAAATGCAAAGACATACTTCTCCCTTTGAACAGAAAAATGAAGAAAATACAAAAAAATGAAAAGAAAGGTGTTAGGGAAAAAAAAAGTTAGAAACGAGAGCAATGTTAAGAAATATACCTGACACATGCATTCACTTTCTTTCTGGCTGTACACTAATGAACAGTAACAGAGAAAAAGAGCCTGAATTTTAATATATTCAGCAAAGCTCCCCAACAAGCACAAAATTGTAAATCCATGCAAAAACGATCTCATCACAAAGATGTTGAACTTCAAGTGTCTAAGAGCATGTCCAATACCTACAAAAATTGCCCATTTATAGGAAATGCATTTAAATTGTCTTTGTCCAGGCCGAATACAGGGAAATGGTAGTTGAAGAAGCATAATTATGTTAAAATGATTTAAGAAGGGTGACAGTCTTTCATGAAGCTAATCAGTACCTTGACTATATCTATGGGCACAGAATGGTCAGGAGCAATCTACTGAACTGCTAGTCCTCAATTATCATCATCTTTGACTTGTTGCCTAAGTACATAGAGTATTCCAGGGTCAGTGCTTATGCAATCTGGATTCCTGTGTGACTTACCATCTTCGACGACATTCAAATACTATTTTATTGTCTTTTCACCTCCTTTTATGCAATTCTGCATTTCAGTAGTTAAGCATTGCAAAAATCTTGCCACAGGATGATCTGATCCTTCACTGTGGTTTTAGGTTGGTAGATTATTCTATGCCACAGTTTTATTTCATTTGTGATCTGCAGTGTTAGGTCAAAAGAAACACTCAATTCTTCACTTATCTTAACGGCATGTGGCAATTTTCTTAATTGTATTTTTTTGGCATATTCAGTTTAAAAAATAACGTATTTTAATCAGTATTGTAAAATTAGAGGCCTGAATTGTATTATTAGGCTTTGTAGATGGGTACATTATTTAATTTTATGACTCTAATTGATCTTTTTCTGCCTTTTGAATATTTTTGCTTTTCCAGCATACTTTTGATATATTTTCTTGTCCAGTTAGATGAAGTTTCCAGGATAAGTTGTTTTTATTTCCATAGGATACAATTTCAATATGGTAACATTATCCCTTTTCAAAGACAATTGTAATCAAGCAGATATTCAACTCATGTTATCTCTTATTTTCTTATAGTTTAATGTAAAGGTAAAAGAACACTGTTCTGCTACACTTTATTTTTTCCCCAGTATCATGGTTTTTTTTTACTAGTGTGAACCATTTACATCTATTGCTGTTGGATTGGCGGTTGCTATAGTTTCATTTACCTCTCTCTACATATTAAAAATGCATAGGAAGCATTTCAATCTTTCTCAATCTTCTCCTTTGTTCTTTTTCTTTACAGTTCCTCTTCTTAGCTGCACCAGCCTCAAACTCCAGAGAGATACAATGCCAAATGCTCTCAGAGAGTACATCCATTAATTCCATGTCTCAATAGATAGGCATGCAATATGAATAACACTTATCCTGGATGCATGTGTTGATATCATTATCTTGTTGTCTTTCCTGAAGGATTAAGTGGATGCAACTGCAAATCATCTGAGCCATTATTTTGCTGAGGTGTTCAGTCATACTTCATCTACTGCTCTAGGGAACCCTCAAGTGTCATTTGTTGAGATTTGAAGAAAGATTAGTGGAGTTTTGTTTTCATTCCTCAGAATTCTTTCCCACTTAAATTCTTTAGCTCATAGAATCATAAAATCATAGAATCGTTAGGGCTGGAAGGGACCTTCAAAGGTCATCTAGTCCAACCCCCCTGCAAGGAACAGGGATATCTCCAACTAGATCAGGTTGCTCAGGGCCTCATCCAACCGGGCCTTGAATGTCTCCAGGGATGGAGCAATGTCTCCAGGGATGGAGCATGTCTTTGTCTCTCTTATGCAACACAATCTTTAGCCTTTAGCTCCTCTGTAATAACAGGTGGTTTATTCTCCTTAGCAAAAAGCACTGAGTCACACAGTCTCCTCCTCTTGGTGTTGGTTTGACTTAAGTCATCTGCTGTTCTTTGATCTTCAAAACTCTTGTCATATCTCTAAATAAGCTAATGAGGTTGTCAAGAGGAATGTTTTCCAAAAACCCCAATGTTATTCTAATAAGTTGCAATTAATCAACTGTGAGAGCTAGTTAAGTGTAAAAAAGTGTAAATACTTACTATGTTCCACTCAGATAAACCATACAACTGTTTACAAGACTGCAATAAAGTAAAATATTTTTGCACTGCTAAAAATAAAAGTGTTTGTTTTCTTTTTTTCCCAGCATTCTTAATCAGGAAAAAAAAATTGTGTCTCTTGAACGTTGGTTAGGTGAGTACAGCAGGACACAATCTACCACATCTGAAGCCTAGATATAGAAGACCTTTATGTTTACTGACTGTAAATCTCACATTTTTGTTTCAGGTGCACGTAGAAAAATGATGAGGAAGAAGCAGTATCACACTGCTGACATGAGGAGTGTATAAGTATTTGAACATATGCTAAAGCTGTTGGAGTTAAGAGAACTGTTTCAGAAGGTATAATTTATTCTATATTTCTTACTAAGTTACTCCTAGCATTGCTCCTCCTTTACGCACTGAATCTCTCTTTGTTGTGGAATACGTTCTTAAGCAAATCCTGGTCTACATCACAGATGATTGTACTTCTCTACGGAATATGTAATTGTGTATCAGAGAGGGAGATTTCTCACTAGTCAAGTGAGACTCACAATAGATTATTTGGCCTGTTAGCCAACCGAAAGATCTGTTGTATGATGAAAGACATGTTTAATACTTGCTGGTTTTCCCTTGTATGATATTATAATTTGTTCTTTGTGTATGCAAATCTAATAATTAATAATGGATATAGTACACTAAGTCTGTACTGACAGGTAACTGGATGCAGGGAGAACTAAAAATTGTAAATTAGACCTTAGTGCAACCTGATCTATCTTTGAGTTTTCTTTGAATACATGAATCACTCTTCATGTGTCCTCCCAAAAAGATGATTCAACCTAAATGCACTCATTGGAAACATAAACCCAAAGATTCATTGATCTAAGAAAAACAGAATTTGGCCCTTCAAATGTGGTTAGTATGAATATGAGGAAGTGTGAATATGAGGAAGTATGAGTACGAGGAATTGTTTTATCAGATTATTGATGTTAACTTTTTGAGCAGAGTATAGAGCTGAAATTCTCAATTAGCATCTCTGAGGATTTTATTTTCTCCTTTTAATGTTCTAAACCTGTAATTCTTTCATTCACTAGCTGCACCTTGGAAATTCTACTCTAACTACATCCAACTGTACAATGGAACTGAAGAATAACCAAAGGCTGATGATTTTTTTCAATACTACGTTCAGCTGAATGACTACATGAGATTTTGATAGAAGGTTAGGCAATAGACCTATTTGTTTTAATCTCATTCAACTTTGTATGTGTTCCTTTAAATGTGCCATGAATTAAAGACTTATTTTTAATTAAAGAATGTAAGAGAGAAATATGCAGAAAGTCTGCTTTCAGTGTGAGAGAATCCAAAGTGCTTTGGCCAAAAAGCCACAGAGAACCCTGATATATCCTCTGATTCGGATAACAGGGAGGGTAGATTGGTGTGACAGGTATAAAGAGCCTTTGTATCTCTGTGGCTACATATTAGTCATTGAAAAACTCTGTTGATGTACAACCCACACACAGTGCCTGTGAAAATGAGGTTTTGACCAACAGAGGAATTAAGGTCTGATATTTCTCATAGTGATGTCTAGAAAGATGAACTCCAGTGTACTGAAATAACGATTGAACAGAATTTTACATTTCTTTCCTGTCTTTTTTTCTCAACGTAAGAAGAAATAGCTGCATTAAAGAAAATTTTTTTAAAAAGTTTTTTTATTTGATTTTGCAATTTGTTCTTATGGATGAGTTTACTGGTATAATCAATGTATAGAATTAATTTTTAGAAAGAATACACTCTATCTTTCTGTAGCTCATCAAACCATTGTAGCAATAAAGTTTTATATTATGTATAAATTTATCAGCAGTAGTGTAGTGGCTTTTCAAGTTAGTATATTAAATATAAGAAGAGAACACATAAAAAAATTAAATTTTAAAATTGTAAAATCAAATTTTAAATTTATCAAAATATTTTAAATTATATTTAAGGTATTAAATTATTTAACAAACACAAAAGTGTGGTTAAAAAGCTCAGATGTCTTTTCTCAGATTTGAAAGATTTATGTATATGAAGCTAATCCTGCTTCACACAGAGCAGTTTGATGTTCTTTATCTGTGGGCACAAGCAGAATGAGAAGCCAACAGAGAGAGAAATGGATTATTAAAAAAAGACTACAACATTTAGTTATTACAATGTTCAGAGTTTCCAAGATTTGGGACCAGAGGAGATAAAATAACCAGGGAAAAAGAGGCATGGAGAATGGACGCGGTTCCTTTCTGACTTTGTTTTGGTAGCTGTGCTTTATTGATTTCTTTGATCTCAAAACTTTCTGAATGTGATGGTTTCAAGATATTGAATGCACTTGAGACAGGATAATAAGGGCCAGAGTTAAGGCTATTCATCATCCTGATTTTTTATTGTGGTACTGTCTCAGCTGTACTCAAATCCTTAGTGTACAAAGTGTGATAGAAATATTAAGACATGGAAAAATTAATAAGCTGATCAAATCTAACAGGTTCCATAGGTCTTCAGTAGCAAGAGAAGGAAGAGAAATATGGATAGCACCTTGTTCTATTCTTGAGAGGAACATTGAGAATCTATCTCGAGACTGACAGCAAACATTGTTGTATAACAAGACAGAAAAAAAGGTATTTTTTCCTTTCTCTTTCACATGACTTCTAACATAATTAGATGATTTTTTCATAATAAAGAAAAAAAAACAATAAAAGTATTTTACAATTTCCCTATAGACATAAATTAATAAAGATATAATGTTTACTCCATGTATATCATTATGAAGGAGCTGATTCGTCACACAAGAAATCAGGTTGTGATATTTATAGAATAGCTAGGGGATTACCAAAATTTAATTAAACTAAAAAAACTAGTATAAAACTAGCTACCACTGGAATATGATATCTTTACATTGCCTGCTAGAACACCTTTGCTCTTATATGGGCATTTTAATTGTAAGGAGAGATGGTTGAAAAATCCTTTAAATGTTTTAAAATTTTGTTGTACTACCCACAATCTATACTAGACGAAATGTCAACCTCCTTGTAAAATGACTATATAACAGGGCACTGCTACCATCAAATTCTACATGTTTATAAACTATTTTCTTTTTAAAATGTAAATGTTATTCATTTTATTGCTGATAGAGGGATTTGCTGTGATCTATGCACCAATGACTGATCATATAAATGATGTATTAATCATCGTCACGATACACATCATCTTGAGTGAATGCACATAAGCACAACTGTGCCAAGTAACTCCTAGAGACTATTGAACTGTTAGGCTTTATCCAGCCTAATGAATGCCTGAGGAAATTGGGTTGGAGGAAATGTTTGTAAGCACTCCAGCATGTTAGAGCAGTAACTGTCCCTTAACACATTACAGCTTTGAAAAGTCTGAAGAGGGCACAAGATTAGACGTTGTCAAGATTAGGATGCTTCAGGTAATTTTTTCTCTATTAAAACTTAAACTCCTTTATTAGAGGGCTCTATGAGACCTAACAAAATGCATCCTAGAATTTTGAGGGAATTGGCTGATGTAGTTGCCAAGCCACTCCCCATGATATTTGAACAGTTATGGTAGTCAGGTGAAGTTCCCAGTGGCTGGAAAATAGGAAACATTGCACTCATTTTTAAAAAGAGTAGAAAGGAGGACCCTGGGAACTACCAACCTTTCAGCCTCACCTCTGTGCCTGGGAAGATCATGGAACAGATCCTCCTAGAAGCTATTTAAGGCACATGGAGGACAGGGAGGTGATTTGAGACAGTCAGCATGGCTTCACCAAGGTCAAGTCTTGCATGACCAACCTAGTGGTCTTCTATGAGGTAGTGACTACATCAGCGGACAAGAGAAGAGCTACAGATGTCATCTATTTGGACTTCTGTAAAGCCTTTGACACGATCCCCCCCAACACCCTTCTCTCTGAATTGGAGAGATATGGATTTGATGGGTGGACTGTTCAGTGAATGAGGAATTGGTTGGATGGTCGCATCCAGAGGGTAATAGTCAACAGCTCAATGTCCAGATGGAGATGGGTGACAAGTGGTGTCCCTCAGAGGTTCGTACTGGGACAAGTACTGTTGAATATCTTCATCAATGACATAGAGTCAGCAAGTTTGCAGACGACTGCAAAAGCTGAATGGTGCAGTTGACATGCCTGAGGGACAGGATGCGGTCCAGAGGGACCTGGACAAGCTCGAGAAGTGGGCCTATGTGAAACTCATGAGTGGAAGGTCCTGCACATGGGTCAGGGCAACCTCTGGTATCAATATAGGCTGAAGGATGAACGGATTGAGAGCAGCCCTGAGGAGAAGGACTTAGGGGATAAAAAGCTGGACATGAGCTGGCAATGCATGCTTGTAGGCCAGGAAGACAGCCATATTCTGAGTTGTATCAAAAGAAATGTGATCACAGGTTGAGGGAAGTGATTCTCCCCCTCTACTCTGCTCTTGTGAGACCCCACCTGGAGTACTGCATCCAGCTCTGGAGCCCTCAGTACAAGAAAGACATGAATCTGTTGGTTCAGGTCCAAAGGAGGACCACAAAAATCATCAGAGGGCTGGAACACCTCTTCTATGCAGAAAGGGTGAGAGCTGGGGATGTTCAGCCTGGAGAATACTCTGGGGACATCTTAATGCAGTCTTTTAATACTTAAAGTGGGCTTATAAGAAAGATGAGGACAGAATTTTTAATAGGGCCTGTTGTGATAGGACAAGGGGTAATGGCTTTAAACTGAAAGGGTAAATTCAGACTAGATATAAGGAAGACATTTTTTTTGCAATGATGATGGCGGTGAAACACTGGAACTGCTCACCCAGAGAGGTGGTAGATGCCCTATCGCTGGAAACATTCAAGGTCAGGTTGGACAGGGCTCTGAGCAACCTATTCTAGTTGAACGTGTCCCTGCTCATTGCAGAGGGGTTGGACTAGATGACCTTTAAAGGCGTCTTCTGACCCAAGCTATTCTATGATTGTATAATTCTAAATTCAGGTTTTGGAGAAAGGAATTAATTTCATAGAACACCAATCATACTTAGGCAACCAATAACTTGATTGTCCAAACAATTATATTATTAATCAACAGTTCGTATGATCAAATGTCCTGTCTCTGCCTAGATGATTAGAAATCTTTATCATATGTTTGTTCTTACTTGAATCTTTTGGAATCGAATGAATCCAAATATTTTAGCTTGTTTCTTTTGGGTCTCTAACTCCAATTGCATACCTGGACATACACATTGATTTGTATTAACTACTGTTGTCTATTAAAAATCCTTTCCTTTTCTTTCTTATAAGATCCCTTTAAGTACTGGAAGGCTACAATAAGATCTTCCGAGAGCCTTCTGTTCTCCAGACTGAACAACCCCAAGTCTCTCAGTTTGTCCTCGTAGAAGAGGCGGTCCATGCCTTTGATGATTTATGTGGCCCTTCTCTGGACCCGCTCTAACAGATCCATGTCTTTCCTGTGTTGGGGACTCCAGAGGTGAACGCAACACTGCAGATGGGGTCTCACGAGAGCAGAGTAGAGGGGCAGAATCACTTCCCTCAGCCTGTGGCCACATTATTTTGATGTAGCCAGGACATTGCTGGCTTTCTGGTTTGCAAGCGTGCATTGTTGGTTCATGTCCAGTTTTTCATCCGCCATTCATTCATGTAATCTGGTTTCATTTGAAACCAAAAGGATTTTATCAGAAATCCTAACTGGGAGTATTCTTTTAACAAGCTCATATTTAAATAAACCAAGCTTTTTTTCTTGTATGTTTACTTACTCTTCTCTTTTTTAAAAAATGAGTATTCAGATATTCCAGCATCATTGCAAAATATGCACTGATCTATTCAGTGTGGTTTGGCTATAAAGATTGAAACAAATCTCAGCAATTTAAAATCTTACAATATAGATATTTTCAGTCCAAAGCAAGCAATCTTTTCGAATTTAGAGAAAACAAAACAAACGAAATAACAAAAAAAAAGTCAAAAGGAGTTGAATTCAACATTGCAGTCAAGTAGAAATTTCTAAAATTAAATTTTCTGAATAATCATGTTACTAAACTCTATGACATATTGGGACAGATCAGTCAATCTTTGTTAACATGACTCAATCTGAATTCCATGATAGTTTCAAGCTATTATTCCTAGAAAAAAAAACCCTCAATTTTCCTCCTTTTATTAAGTTCTCATTGCCTATAGGGAGATTTCAAGGAATATGAAATGGTTAGTTCTTTTACTTCTGAAAAATATGGAAAAATATTGCTTAAATCCTATCTGTGCTTTTTCTTTTTGCTTCTTGCAAATACATCTGTGGACCATTAACCATAATTTACTTTAATAAATGTACCGTAAGTGCAATGTTTTTTTAACTAAAATATTTAAGAACAGATCTTATCCTGTTGTTTGAATGAAATATCTGAAACGTTGAAGCAGTTTTAACCTAAATATTACAGAGTAGTTTTATTTTTGCTTCACAAGTTTTTCTTAATTAACATAGCTGGCACTTGTTTAGGATGAAAGGTGTCTCTTTGCAAAGACTCATGAGACAAAGAAAAAGCTCTCAAGTAATATATTCTTCTCTGAAATATTCCTGAACAGAGTTAATTATCCTTAATACTATGTTTAGAAACTTTCTGGGAAATCCTTTAAAGTATGAAGACTGAAATACAATAAATCGAATCTTAGATTATATTAATATTTTTTTTATACATACATATCCAAAATCTCACTGACCCTGAAATTTATGAATCTGTGAGATTAGTTTCAGGGTTTCATATGGTAATAACATTTTCCATGATCTAAAAACTTATTTATAACTGGGCTTTACCAGTATTCAAGGTTGTTACTAGCTTCTAGTAACTCTCCTATTTCTAAGACGTGTTCTACATCATATAGCTATGCCTTAGGGTATTGTATCTGATCACTGCAAAGCTTTTGTGCTGGTTAAGACAGTGTTTTCGGGATTTACATATATTTCTATTCCTAAACAGTGCTATAAATTTCAATTTTTCAATTTATGTTTTGCTTGGGTTACAAATTTGCATAATGTTTTTCTAGCTATGTTTTAAAATTAAATAAGTTGCATAAATTAACTAGATCAATAAAATGCCATCATAAGATTTCACTAAGGTAATTAACAATTAGTCTAAAGATACGTAAATTCTATAGCAGAATTTCAGTAAGAAAGCAGAACTTTCAAAGGCTCATGTAAAATACTCAGAATAAAAAGTTCATGAGCAACACAAAGACTTAGATTTGGAGACTTGTTGGATTAAAATATTTTTCCAGTAGCAATTGTTGTAATGTAATTCAAAGCTGACACAAGATTGACATGGAAGTCTATTGATAAGATCACTAAATTAGAGATTTAAGTAAGGAAAATTAAAGAAAATTGTCCATGGGCATTCGTAAACAGGAAAAAAACAACTCAGCTCGTAGAAAAATATTCTTTTATTTTGTAACAGCAGAAAGGTTTTGGCATTGCTTATTAAGAAACAAGCTTATGTAAGCAGCATGGGTTTTTTTCATAATTCAGGTAAGGTGACTCCATACTGAGATAATTCATTAACTATTGCAATCAAATGAAGCACGACATTCAGAAGTATACTTGCTGACTAAAACTGATCAAACAGTTTGTATGATAAGGCTTAAAATTTTTCATCCAGTAAGTTTGTTCTAAGATTTTCTTGCTTGTTTGCACATCTATTTCCTCTTAAAATATTTAGTCTACAATAAAGTAAATTTCCTTGACAACTTAGCTGACTTAGAATATTCTGCTTCAGTTTACAAGTGACAAAAAGTCTCTTTACAAATCTAGCAACTGGCTGAATGAGCTGCAGGTTAGTATTCCAGTGATTCTTAACAACACAGTTGAGAAGAGTCATATCTTCAAGGGCTTGCATTTTTCTTCCTGACATCTTGCAGCAACATCTACTGAAAAACAATTATATTATATGATTCATCTTGTGAAAACTAAAGCTTCTGTTTCATAAGAATTACAAATATAAACAAAGCAAAACAGAAATAAAATTTGTCATGACTCTGTATACTTAACCGTAATAAGTTTTATCGAAGGCCTCAGAATTCCTTTTTGGGGATATTACCATAGTCTCTGGGAGTATGTACTTAGCACAACTGATAAAATATGCAAAATAGCAGTATGCATTTGGTCTTATAATGTTCAGCAAGAAGTAATTGATACACTATTGAAAAATACATAGATAATAACAGAAGAAGACAGTAGTTTCAAAGCTACCATGGCACATTGTCAAGTACTTTATGAATAACATGGAGTTGGCTTAAATGGTTTCACTTTGTCCTGTTGTGTAGAATCAGCTTATGTGCTACATATACAGAAAGACAGAAAAATGCAGCTGGAACTATGGAATATGGAATATTCTTAAAGTCATTTGGCATTCCAGACATGCTTGTAGCTTTTAACTAAAAGGAGAATGCACAATAATCAAAGTTAGAAAATGTACCAGGTCTATATCCAGAAGACAGTTTTGTCCAATTGAATAGATACTCAAAATATGCTAGGGAGATTACAAAGATGTGGAAATATTTTATTTCGTATAAGCAGAGGTGATTATTAATCATTTTACATGAAATATGGTTAATATAATCTTCTCTGTTGTGTGTTTTATTCTTAGATTGTGCCCATAACTATAGCATCTGGACACCTCATTACTTTCATAGCATGGTTTTTTTCTTCGGTGATTTAGACATTTAGGTGATTATAATTTTCATTAATAAAGAAGTGGTCTGTAGGGAAACATGAAAAAGGCAGCCAGTACAGTGAAATGTACAAAATGCCCTCAGCACATACAAATAAACTGCACATAAAATGGCTGCCCTTCTTTACGCAGTTCAGAGCCATCAGTAACATAAAGGTTCAAAGGCGTAACAGCCACCTACTTGCTACACTCACATCTAATAAAATCGCTCTCTGCTAACAATCACATCAGACCTAACTATAATCACCTCCTTTCTAACACCAACTCTTTATAAATCACACAGTGTTCATCTCCTAAAGGATAAAATTTACTTTTCTGTGCCTTTTTTCTGATTAAGATGGTAGATTTTCAGCTACCTTCAGGGCTGCTATAAATTCTGCATTACAAATGAGAAGAAAAGATAGGAAGGGAATAGCTTAAATGTCTCCTTCTGTTAAACAGAGAAAAATCACTCCACCCCCCTCCCCCCTAAAAAATCTTACTGCTTAGGAACAGCTAAGTAAAAAGAGGAAATCTCCATTTTATACCATAGTGTACATTTCTTAGGTGGCAGTCCAAGTTTCTTGCAGTTTCCAAGTAACCTGACAGCTAGCATCACTGTTAACATGAACATTTCCTACTAAGCTCTCTCCCTTTGTCAAGGTAATGGTACTGCTTGAAGATTCTTTTTTTTTTTTTTTTAATAGCTAAATATTTGTTCCTATGATTTATGTTATTTCTCCTGTGAATTTTAAGGACTTCAGCTGTCTCAATAAGCTTTCCATGCCTCTCATCAATCACTAGATGAAAGAAAAAGAAAAACACAAAAGAATGGTTTCTAAATCCTCTAGTCCTATCATCTTTTAAGTCTCTTCATCGTAATCAACTCCATACATACTACTGCTTTGAAGTAGTTGTTTCTCACTAAATGTGAGACAACATTCATCATACACATGAAGAGAATGTATGATTATCTGGATTTTTTATTGCTAAAGAACTTTTGTTATGGGAAGAAGGAGTTATGAACAAACTGCAATCACTGGCCCACTGATCCTTTCAAAGTAAAGATACTCTAACAGTCTGAATGCCCATGATATTCCTACCAGTAGAGTAAAAAACCCATACCAAAATCAACTTTTGATACTATCTAGATGCTTTAAATTATCACAGAACACAGAATTTAGTATAGCTACATGGTTCTGTCTTTTGAAAACAAAATGCTCTAAACCCAATTGTTTTACAAAAATCTTGAGTAAAATATCTCAGAAAATAAATGGTTCTAATTTTGCATCAGAAACACGCTATGTTGCTTTTATGTTTCCAAAAGCTTTCACAAAATTTAATATTCTTGCATTGCTTACAAAAAAAAAAAGAGTTTGCAATCCTAATACATTCATTTTGTCAGATTAACATTTTGAAAACATGTCTAACTTCCCTCTTGCTGAAAGATTAGCTTCAAACCTTCAACAATCACCAAGCTAGCACTTACAACTGCTTCTTTGAGTGGCTACGTATCTTCTATCATGAGCATGTATTTATCTTCACAATGCAGATGTCAGAGAAAAAGTATTAACATCTCGTTTTAATAATTGAAGATTAGCACACAGAGGAGTTGTTCAAAGAGAGCTGAACCTTTGCATCATATGGCAGTGTTATAGCCCAAGAAACATTCTTCACATTCCAGTTAATAGCAACTAGTATAACAGCTCTCTGGCCATTGACTACATAATTCATACTGATATTGTGGAGTTGTATAATCCTGTTTGATCAGAAGTGATTTTACTCTCAGCTACACACATATAACTATATACTACAGTCTTCAGTTTGCACTGACCTTTGAGATGTTGTAGAAATGGTTCTTTATTCTTTATTGTCATATAGACATTTATCTAGTAAATAAAAATACCAGGGTTTTGTACTGAATTTTTGGGCATGCAGTTGATTTTTTTCTGTAGTCATCAACATGCATGTATAAATTTTTAATACAAATTTGTGTTAACATTGTGTGTGGAGATGGGCTGTGCTTTTATCTTAAATTAAGACATATATATATGTTGATGAAGTGATGACGAAAGAACCGAGTGCCTGTGGGCCAGAGTGAGAGGAAGGGTAGGAGACATTACAGTGGGGGTGTGCTACAGACCACCCAATCAGGAGGACCAAGTGGATGAGGCCCTACATAGGCAGATAGGAGATGCTGCTCGTTAACAAGCCCTGGTCCTCATGGGGGCTTTTAACCACCCTGACAACAGTTGGAAAAAAAACACGGCGGGGAACAAGCAATCCAGGGGATTCCTGGAATGCATTAATGATAACTTCCTTATCCAAGTGATAGAGGAACCAACGAGGAGAGGTGCCATGTTAGACCTCGTTCTCGTCAATAGGGAAGGGATGGTAGGTAATGTTGAACTCGTGGGTAGCCTTGGCTGCAGTGACCATGAGATGGTGGAGTTTGAGATCCTAAGGGCAGCTAAGAGGGGGAAGCTCAGCAAGCTTGAAACCCTCAATTTCAGAAGAGCTGACTTTTGCCGCTTCAGGAACCTCCTTGGTAGTGTGACATGGGATAAAGCCCTGGAGGGACTGGGAGCCCAAGATTGCTGGTTGACTTTCAAGGATCATCTCCTCCAAGTTCAAAGGCATTGCATCCCTAAAAGGAAGAAATTGGACAAAAACACCAGGAGACGTATATGAATAAACAAAGAACTTCTGGCTGAAATCAAATACAAAAGGGGAATACACAAAGCATGGAAGCAGGGACTGGTAACCTGGGATGATTACAAGGAAGTTGCTTGTGTACTCAGAGACCAGGTTAGAAAAGCTAAGGCCCTGACAGAGTCAGACCTGGCCAGCGATATTAGAAATAACAGAAAAGGATTTTATAGGTATGTGAGAGAAAAAAGAAAAATGAGAGAGAATGTGGAGCCTCTCCGGAAAGATACAGGTGACCTGGTTACTGAGGACGTGGAGAAGGCTGAAATATTCAACAACTTTTTTGCCTCAGTCTTCACTGGCAACCACTCAAACCACACCACCCAAATCACAGAGGATGTTGGCTGGGTCTGGGAGAGTGAAGAACCAGCCAGGGTAGGAGTAGATCAAGTCCGGGAACACCTAGAGAACCTGAAGGTGCACAAGTCCATGTGACCATGGATCCTGAAGGAACTGGCAGCTGAAGTTGCTAGGCCACTAGCCATCATATTTGAGAGGTCGTGGCAGTCTGGTGAGGTTCCTACAGATTGGAAAAGGACCAACATAACCCCCATCTTTAAAAAAGGGACCAAGGACAACCTGGGAAACTACAGACCAGTCAGCCTTACCTCTGTGCCAGGTAAAATCATGGAACAGATTCTCCTGGTAGCTGTACTAAGGCACATAAAAAATAATCAAGTGGTTGGTGACAGCCAACATGGCTTCACTAGGGGCAAATCATGCCTGAGTAGTTTAGTGGCCTTCTACAACAAAGCTACAGCTCTGGTTGACGTGGGTAAAGCAACGGATGTAATTTTCCTGGACTTGTGCAAGGCATTTGACACTGTCCCACATGACATCCTTGTCTCTAAAATGGAGAGACATGGATTTGACAGATGGACCACTCGGTGGATAAAGAACTGGCTGGATGGTCACACTCAAAGAGTTGTGGTCAATGGTTCAATGTCTACATGGAGAGCAGTATCAAGCGGCGTTCCTCAGGGGTCTGTTCTGGGTCCACTGCTGTTCAACATTTTTGTCAGTGACATGGATGACAGCATTGAGTGCACCCTCAGCAAGTTTGCCGACGACACCAAGCTGTGTGGTGCTGTGGACTCACTTGAGGGAAGAGATGCCATCCAGAGGAACCTTGATAGGCTTGAGAAATGGGCCAGTGCTAACTGCATGAGCTTCAACAAGTCAAAATGCAAGGTCCTTCACCTGGGTCGGGCCAATCCTAGGCACAAATACAAACTAGGCACAGAGTGGGTTGAGAGTAGCCCTGAAGAGAAGGATTTGGAGGTGTTTATAGATGAGAAGCTCAACATGAGCCGGCAGTGCGCTCATGCAGCCCAGAAGGCCAACCGCATCCTGGGATGTATCAAGAGAAGCGTGGTCAGCAGGTCAACAGAGGTGATTCTCCCCCTTTACACTGCTCTTGTGAGACCCCATCTTGAATACTGTGTCCAGTTCTGGTGTCCCCACCATAAGAGAGACACAGATTTGTTGGAGCGTGTTCAGAGGAGGGCCACAAAGATGATCCAGGGGCTGGAGCACCTCTGCTACGAGGACAGGTTGCGGAAGCTGGGATTGTTCAGCCTTGAAAAGAGAAGACTTCGGGGGGACTTAATAGCTGCCTTCCAATACCTGAAGGGAACCTACAGGAAGGCTGGGAGGGACTTTTTACAAGAGTGTCCACTGATAGGACAAGGGGAAACGGGTTTAAGTTGAAGGAGAAAAGATTTAGATTAGATCTCAGGAAGAAATTCTTCAGTACAAGGGTGGTGAGACTTTGGAATAAATTGCCCAGAGAAGTTGTGGATGTCCCCTCTCTGGAGGTGTTCAAGGCCAGGTTGGACGGAGCCTTGAGTAGCCTGATGTAGTTGAGAGGCATCCCTGCCCATGACAGGGAGGTTGGATTAGATGATCTCTAAGGTCCTTTCCAGCCTATGCCATTCTATGATTCTATATATGTCACGTTCTGATATATTGTATTGGGTGTAAACGGCAAGGTTTCGGTAGTGGGAGGCTGCAGAGATGCCTTCTATGGGAGGAGGTCGAGGGCTGCCCTGTGCCAGATACAGCTGATTCCTGCCAGCTCCATAATGGACCTACTGGAGGCCAAAGCTAAGCCAGACAGCCAAGAGTGTTGTGCCTCTGAATACATTTAAGAAACAACAGAGAAGTAGAAGGAAGAAGGGATTGAGGGAAAACCAAAGTCATAGGTATGTGAGATGTTCCATGGATTACAAAGTACAAACCCAAAGGACTGCAGCCCAGGGATGAATCCATACCAGAGGCAGTACATCTCTGAAGACACTGCAGCCTGTGGAGGACACATGCTGGAGCATAAGAAATGAAGAAGAAGGAAAGAGAGGAAGAGAGAAACTGTTACATCCTGATCCTGACCAGCTGCACCAGCCATTGCATCACTGAAGGGACTGAATGTGGCAATAATAAGTCAGTAACTGGCATAAAGTTGAACCCAGGAAACAGAGAGGAGAGGTGTCTGGCTCTACGTGTTAAAATATTTGTCTCCTTTTTTTCCCAGTACCTGAATCAATAACTAAACGTTTATTGCCAATAAATTCACTTAAATTCCTCAAGTCGAGTCTGTTTTGGCTGCGAAAGTACCTGGTGAGTGATTTCTGTCTTTATTTCAACCCATGAGTTTTCTTACTCCTGTTCTTCTTATTTTCTTCTCCATCCTTCTGGGGGTGGACAAGAAGTAAGTAAATAACTGTGTGGTTGCTCAGCTGTTAGCTGCAGTCAACCCACCATATATCTAGAAACAGAGATCATTCATAAACAATAGCCAATATTTGCCAGGATTTTTTTTTTTTCAATAATGGCTAGGAAGGCAGTCCTTGATTAATATTGTTTCGATGTGAATGGAGCACGCTTTTAAGTGCACTTTTCAGAAACAGAAAAGAACAGATTAATTTGCTACATATTGTCATATAATATAAGACATTTCAGTAATATCAACAAAATATTAGACCTAAAATCATATTTAACTATACAGTATTTGTTTGCTAAAGATAATAACTTTATTAAGGTGACATCACCCAGAATTATTCACCCCACTCCCCATGATTTTCAGTATGTTTCTCTCTTAATCTCTAATGTGGTGCATCACACCTGAAATCAGTTCACCCATTCAGCACATCTTTCATTCTTTTTCATAAGCTTCCTAATTGCTGAGGACGGACAGCAGAGTAAATATATAACAGATGAGTGAAGATAATAAAATCACTCTTTCTTCCAATGGCCTGTATAACATCATTTTTGCTGATCCCTTGCAATGTCTGACCTTTTAAACTGACAGGATGTTCACCACTGAAGCTTTTTGAAGACAGCTATCTCATCTCAGAAAAATGGAAGCCAGGCATTCAAGACTGACTTGTATTTGTCTCTGAATCAAATTATCATTTTTGCTCTGTTAATGTCTGTTATCAAGTCCAGACAAGCAGTTATTCTGCAGGTTAGTTCATATAACCTTGAATTTTTCAGATAGTCCTTGAGAGTTAATGCAGCCAGTTTATGCAACTACAATTCATGTATATAAGTGAATTATACAGAATCTTGGCAGCTAGCAGTGCTAATAAACATTTAATTTACAACCCATACAATCCTTTTAACTTTACAAAGTGCTTCATGTATCCATCTGCTTCCCCTGATTTACTATAATCCCTGTTTAGCTCCACTTACATTTATGGGGAGCCCTCCATGGTGTAAAAACTGGGACTAAGGTACGAACAGTCCATGATTCAGCAGGGAGCATGTTAGGATTTCAAGATGGACTTTCAGTCCAGACATTTAGTAAGTGGGCAAAATCTCCCCAAAATAAATCAAAACAAACAAAAGGTGCATCAATATCCCTTTACCAGTGAAATGAACATATATGACTGAGACCAAGGAACTCACTGCATCAAAAGAAGAAATTAGATCACTTATACTGATATAATGGAGCCAAACTACAAAATATTTTTTTAGTTTAAAAAATGGTAGCAGAAGTATGATGTACTCCATTACATGTATGCGAAATTCATAAGAAAGCATGTCACTCAACCAAATAACTAGTCAAAATCTATCCAAAGTTCTCAAAGAAATATCCTAAATCAGAGATTTGGAACCAGTCTCTGACCAAACTAATAAATTTTAAAGTCCAATTATTGTATTGTATTTTACTTTAAACATTTTATTTTTTTCCTTCCAGATTTTAGTGTCTTTTCTCTTTTTTTTTTCATAGAAGGATAATGCAATAATGACTGAATGCAATTTCAGCACTGATCTGCCCTGACTATTATAGTAGGCAATATGTTCCTAAATAATTCTTGCAGGTGACAGTAGGCACCTGTGCAAACAGGTAAAAATGGATTTCAAGGATACTTTAATCTAAAGAGCTTATTACCTGCTAGGATTTGAGTTCAGAAAACTGTTTTTTTTTTTCTCAAAAAAATAGTGATTAACAAATAAATAAAACCACAGCAAGAGTCTAGACAACTTCAATCCGATTGCCATTGCTGTTGTCAGAGACAGCAGAGAAAAACAGAAATTAACCATTTTAATAGCTTTTAAAAAAAAAGTGTTTAAAAATGTATGTGTCTGTGTAAAAAAAATCTCTTATGTAGGATAATCAACAGCAGGGAGTAAACACTAAAGTCAGCTTTGCTACCTTTTCTGTACCTTTGAACATCTGACTGTGATCTTCTCTTATTTGGCCTCCACTCTCATCTTGTTCACTTCTTCTCTACTTCCTTGTTGCCTACTTTCACTGCACAATGGAACTATGTTAGAAACACTGATTCTCATGTGTTCCATGGCTTCACAACACTGTCAAATAGCATAAAATGTAAATAAATTTAAAGCTATATCCATGACCTAAAATTCAAGACAAAAACAGGAATAATGGACTTAAAGCACATTTGCAGGAATATCTGCTCTTGTTAAAAAACACTTTTTCATTTATTCCAGTTTTATTGTCACTGCAAAAGTATTAAGACCTTGTAACCTTAGGATTCAGAGATGTTTTGTTTATAATCATCACTTAAATATCAGTTGCTTTTATTTTTCATTGTGTGAAATGAAAAGATCATGTGAGATTTGCTGGCATCCAAGAAAGAAATGAGAAAAGCTAAGGCTTAGCAGTTATTATATTTTCTATTTTTTAAAGTATTGTACTTCATAATTATAGATATTTGGAAGGGCTAAAAATTTAATTATTATAAAAAGCTCTTCTTCATCTTGTAAAACAAGAAAAGAAGAATCTATCTGGTTTGTTTTTTTCTTCATTGATCTCACAGCAGAAGCTTCCTGCACTATCTAGATGCAAAATAAATGTGGAGATGTATACCTGACACTGACTAGGATTAAATTTGCAGAGAAACTAGTGTGATAACTTGTTTTCTCAACATCTAGAACTATAATAAAGGATATGAGGAAGCCTAAATCACCATTCCTCAGAAAATATGGTGCCTTGAGTTAGTCCCATAGTTTTTCCTAGTAGTTTACATGGAATATTAGGGGTGATAAACTTATCAAAATTTACACTTTTGGCTTTAAAATATAAAACACAACAGTTTGTAACATACACCTGATCTGAATTCTGCTGCTACCACCAATTCAACTGCCTTAATCCCTTTGCCAAAAGAATATTTTTCTTGGCTGCTATACCTAACTCCTCTATGAGAAAGGGAGAGGACACTGCAAAACGAACTCTGTGAAAAATATATAATCATAGATTGAATAGTGTTTCTCATGGAAATCTCTACAGTTTAAATCAGAGATCAGGTCAGAGTCTTTTTGGATGGACATAGACCCATGATGTACCTGAATCATGCAGAAAACAGCTTATGGATTTTTGACAATTTTTGACTGGTACTGATTAGAGGAAAAGGAAACTTTGAAAAGATGAATTTGGAGTTATTCTAAATGGTGAAAGCATGTTGGAAATAATTCCAAAGTTTTTGGAACATCCTGTTTTGACGTTTTAAAGTTCAAGCCTTCCTTTTCAGCTAAAAGTAATTTTCCAATTTGAAAAACAAGGTAACTATAGCAAACTAAAAATACAAGACAAAAAAGATGTCAAAATAAATATCTGAGGTTACTCTTATTAAATCCTTTTGACATCTTTGCTATAAAAATATATGAATTTCCTGTACTGTTTCAGATGTTGCTGTTATTCCAGCCTGATCCCTGGAAAGCCAATTCACTGGACAAAATTGCATTGCAGTTATAAGCAGTTAAGTTGTTCAAATTATTACTCTCAGGCCCCTAAGCAAGTGGACATTGTTATGCAATGTTAATTCTAGAGCATTGCTCATATTTTTAATAGTAATGTCTGAAACACATTAATCTCTTCAATAGGCTGCTGGACATGTTCTGTTGGTTTTTTTTTCATTTTTCTTGGTCAAGTTGAAAAAGCCATTTCAGAATTAATAACTATGAAAATCTTGTTTTGTCACTAAAGAAATGTCTGTCCTATATTCATTAGTGTTCTATTTAGTTTGTGTATATACTCAGAAGTCATTAGTATATAGAACAGTGTATTTGGAAAGCATAAACAAATGAATACATAGCACCAGCTATCTTCCTACTGGTTAAAATTAATTCCAGTCTACCCCTAAAATGTTAGCTTTTAAAATTTTAGCTCTCAAACTGACACTGTTTCAAATATTACGTAGTGCCGATTTTTGTGAGTACCTAATGCAGAGATATGGATTCTATGTACAACAGTGTCAGATAGAAGTACAATAGCCTTTATAAATTTATTGCTTCCAGCTGTCAAAAATATACAATTGGGTGGATGTTGCAGATCCATTAAATTGTCACTGCATATTACTGAATGAGGATTGTGTCAGGAAAGATGTGCACAAAATATAAGATGGATATTATGGCGTTTTGCCTTGTTCACCTCAAAATACCAGGCAATGATTAACGGAGTTCTTTGAGTGAGTTCTCTGATCTTCGTCTATTAGTAAAGTGTTTTTTTAAATTACTACTGTGTCAAAACAGCTTGCTGATCATTCCTGCAAGTAAACACATAAACAGAATGCAGAAGGTGTCTCCATCGTTTTCAAATCAGCATATCAACATACTTTCAGTATTACTGAAAAATGCTCTCTAGGTAAGTCACTATGCTTATAACCAAACAGTGATGAATATCTTCCATGATTATGTCTGTCCAGAATAAATCTAGGTACCTATCTCCTAGGCTGTGCGTCCTGATTCCTGCTTACAGATAATGTCAGGCTGCGGAAGTCAGATTGTCTGAAGTGCTGTGGATGCTTTATTGCTAATTCATTTCCAGATTTTGTTGTGGTCTAACACTTCAGTCTTTCAGTGGTCTTAAAATCCCAAAGCTCCTTTTTATCATATTCCCATCAAACTCCCTCACAGATCCTGCTTCCTTCGTTTATCTAGGTCTAGTTTTTCAGATATTAGACAGTGATACCAACCAGAAAGACCTCTAACAGTATATCTCTGGGAAGATACAGGTTAAGCAGAATAGCACTTGTTAAAGAGACACATATGGGTGAGAAAAAGATAATTGCAAATGATGATTCTAAATTTGCTGCTGGGAGTTTTCAACTTTATTAATGAAGTAAAAGGACTGTCCCAGGGCTCCTGTTTGATGCGAGTACTGCTGAAGGGATCTGAAATTCCTTTGTCTTGTAGTATCTTCCATTTTTCAAGCTTTGTGAAACTTTCCTTTTTTAGGTGCACAAATATGGAAACTATTTTCTAGGTTAGAGTGTGTCCTAGTTTTAGCTGGGACAGTGTTAGCTCTTCTTTTTAGCAGCTAGAAGAGCTCCGTGTTTTGGTTTTACTCAGAGGCTCGCTCTGAGAAGAATGCTGATAGCAAGTTGATGTTTGTGGTTGGACGTGAAACTCCAAGGACTTTTCAGTGTGCCGGAGTGCAGAAGCACGGCGGGATAAGGGAGGAGCATAGTTGGGACAAGGGGGACACGATTCCCTTTGTGATTTGTGGTGGAACTTAAGATTGAGGGCCAAACTGGCCAATTAGTATTCCATACCACGCAGAGTCATTCCCAGTATAAAAGTGAGGGTCAGCCGGACAGAAGGGCTTTTGCGCTTTGGCTCTTTCGCCGCTTTTGCTCTTTTGCGCTTGCTGCGCTTTTCCTCTATTGCCTTTTTTTTTCTCTCTCTCCCAGTACTCCCACTCTCGGAGCACTCTCTCTCTCTCTCTGCCCCTCTCTATTTCGGGGCCTCGCGTTCGTCTGGGATTACAGCTTCGGGACGAGACGGGCTGCGGATAAGAGGGGGTGGTGAGCATCTACACTGTGTATTACTTATCTCTATTAAATTGTTCTTATCTCAACCCACGGGTTTCCCATTTCTCCTTTAATTCTCTCCCTCATTCCTGGGGGTGGGGGAGGGGGAGTGACTGGCTGTGGGGGGCGGGTCCGGTTGCTGGAGCAGCCTAACCCACGACAGAGTGGCAGGCTTGTTTTCATGAATGTTGGTGCAGGCATGGAAATGGTCACCATTCTGAAAATTTTCTGCTATGTGGAGGTGAAGCAGTAAGGAAGTACTTTTCAAGTATACAGAAAAATTTTTATGTAAGAAAAAGATAATCCAATGATCAAATGAGAAGCAATTTCTTCAAAATCATAGTGGGAATGTATGTAGCAATGTCTCGTTATAATAAAACTCATGTTTTTCTTCCCTAAAATCTAGATGTACTTGAGTATGTATAAAAATAAACTCTAAAGGATGAATACAAAGACCTGATGATTTTAATGATTATTGGTGGCAGCAAGTTGAACAATAAGACTATAGGAGAGCAATTTGTTATCATAGATAAAGGGAAGTAAAGTTTAGTATTATTTAGTAAATGTCAGTATTTTTGTATTCAAATATGTTAGCAGTGAGCACCTTACAAACTTGTTAATCTTTAACATTCTAGATCATCCTACATTTCCCTTTCCTCCCATAAAGGTCACTTTCAATGTCCTCTCAGTCATGTCAAGTTTCAACTGAAATTAATTCTTTCTTTGTAAGAGGAAAATCACGCTTGTCAGGTTTTCTACAAGAATCACTGAAAATCTTGATCTCCTGGTCTTATTCAAATTCTTAATGTTTACATCTGTCAATGACCCAGCAGAGGCAACTCTGCTGGCTTTGAGACTTTAGCATTCACTGTGATATTCACATTGTGTCAAATTTCTCTCCTAACAGATTGTAAGCATTTCAAGACATTGGGATGAGGCAAAAGAAGAGCAAGGAGATTGGAGATGAGGACTCAGAGATTTAATAAGGACAATGGTGGTATATTGGGGAAGACCTTTTCAGCAAACAGTAGCCTGTTTCTTTGTTAAGAGAAATTTTGTTAAGGAAGGACTTGAAATAAAGAAAGTTAATACACCAGCGGGAATATTGCAAATTTTTCAAATGTATTCATCTTGATGGTTTCTGGGTTTCCCAAATAAGAAGTGTAAAATATGTAGTTATAAGACTTCTGTAAGTTTTTTGAGGGAAAAATAGATACAGACAGATCTTTTCCCCCTTGATTGATTGTGAAGTACAAAAGGAAAATTCCCATACATCATACAGTATTTAAAGTAGAGAAAGCTTTGAAGCACTTTGCTTTGCATAGCAATTAGATCTAGAGGGAAGGGGACGGGGGGAAGATGAATAATAGTAATAATTCAATAAATATTTCTCATTACATTTTTCAGAAAGAAAAGAATATTGTCTAGAAAGGGATTCTATATTGTTTCAACTTATTGAACATATAGAATTATTTTTATGTTTCTTTGATGAATTATTGCAGGTAAAATGCAAATGGAAATATCTGAATGTGTATATCTTCTAGTTACAGGGATTTTGCTTTTCTTCACTGATTGACTTAAACAATGGATGAAGTTCATAAGTTTTAAGTTCAGATTTTATACACTTCTTGGTTAATTCCAATCCCATGGCAGGAATTTTGGAACTTTAATGTCCTTTCCAACCCAAACCTTTCTATGGTTCTATGATTCTATGATTCTATGATTCTATGATTCTATGATTAATCAATTTAAGATTATTTTTAACAAACATTCAATTTCTATTGTCCTATTCATGGCTGTTTAGAAAGACAAACTAAAATTCTGTTTTCTTCATTGAATAGAATGCTCCAGAAACAAGTAGCATGTCTATACAAACAGAAGATGGAGATCTGATTTAACTATATCCTAACTGCATGTTCAGTAGCACAAACTTTCTTCACTATAGAAAGAATCTCCTTTCTATGGGAGAATAAAAATTAGAATATATGTGTCTATAATATAACATTTTCCAAATTATATATTATATTCAGTTGATTCTAAAGTAATAGATTTTTATATTTCTCAGTCATGGTACACATTCAAGTATTTCAGAGACTTAGATCTCTGAGTCCCATTTCCAGACATGATTAATTGTTGGAGCTTCAAGACTTATATTATCATTTTCCCTAAAGATGCAGATACAAGGCTGAGGTCTTGAACTGACTGTTAGCTATTGTAAGCAGAACCATTAGTGAAGGACTACATATTCCGTCGACTACTCCTGATATCTGAGGGACTTTTGATAAGTGACTAAATGAGTGAATGAGTTCTCATTAAACATAACAAGCAGTAAATGTTGGGAATGAATCAGGTAAAAATAGGTTGGCTATTCTATTTCAACTAATTGCTCTCTTGATGAACTGTTTATTTGGGGAAGGTCTTGAACACTATTGCTGTAGCTCCAGTGAAAAGCTAACAAAGGAATGTTCACTTCTTCAATGCTGTACATTGATCCCACTGTGAATTTTAGCATATACTATGTCTTCCCTTGTCACATTTCTTCTGAAAACATTTTTGAGAGTAATAGAATGACGAGTCACTTTGACCAGCATGCACTTACTGCAAAAGTGAAGACATACCAAGCCTATTGGGGTTTTCTGTGTTCTGGGACTTCTCCATCTAATAAAACCCATTTTGATTAGTAATAGATCTCAATTCTGCTCTTTTTCTTAGACTGTTTTCAGTCTATTAAGTTATTTCTATATTTCCTACATTTTTTCCCCTGCAGTAGAAGGGTTAGGGACAGAAAGAAATAACTTGCTTTAATTTATTTCTTCAGTATTTCTTCTGGCTCTGGGAATGATGTAGACTACTTTAATGCTGTTGTATTTGTTTATATTTTATCCATTTGTCAGTGGTAATTACTTATTGCAAACTGAAGAACTGTAGGATTTCATCACTTTTTAAAATTTTTCTCATCTAGTATTGTAGTTATTCATATGCTTTTCAGTAAGTTAATAATAGATTATTTTAATATTCATATTTATTCTGTAATGATGCAAAGTATACAGAAGATTTCACCTTTACTTTCAGATTCATAGATCTTTTTTAAGTTCTTCGATTAAAATTCTATTTTTAAAAAAAGCAAAAAGTTTAAATGGTATATTTCCATGTGGCTGTGAAATTTCTGTCAGAAATAGTTTATTCAGTAAATGAGAATAAATACATATTTGCATCGTACTTCATACAGTCATGCTGTCTGTCATTTTCTTCACTGTAGTTGCCCATGCTTGAGATATAAATAAAGTTAGCATGCACAGAATTCTTTGTAGCATTGTGAGTTCTTCTGTCATCAACACCATCCTAACACAAAAAGTGTACCTAACAGCCCTTTTGCATAAAATGCAATTTCACTGCCAATCAGAGGTAAAATATTAGAAACAGTATTGTAAGGAATTTCACCAATAAAGCACGCTCAGCACATTACTGCTCTTCTAAGGTTTGTTCCATTTGTAGGTTTCATTTTGGAATTGTTGCAATTGAGCTGCAGTTTCCACTTGCACAGGAAAAGGTCTGAGTTTTTTTAGCACAACGTACCAGACAGAAACTATGAGCACTCAACATCATGTACTTGAGCCCATAAAGTCTTTAGATTATTTGACAAATTAATTATTGGTTAACATCTGAACTGATTGTTTTGTTATTGCCAGACTCTGCCTGGGTACACTGGCTGCTCTTATCCGTGCATTTCTGGATGTGCTGCAGAGTGAACATCTTCCAGGGTGCAAAATCCATTCAATAATTGTCAAGAAATCCACTACTTTTCAGAAATGAATGGACAATAGTTCCTTTCTAAGGGCACCAGGGAATCTATTTAAACATTTCTTTAAGAGCTAAGTAGCTCTTCTACACAGTTCACATAAACTGATGTCCATTAAATGTGAAGGGAAAAGAGGATTCCAAAATGTAGATCATCAGAAGTGAGATACTGAGCATAACCTTGATCCTGTTACCCTTGTGCCACTTGCAGTACAGATGGGAAATTATCTGCTCTTGGTGTGTGTCAACATACAGGTACATCTTTGTTTCAGAAGAGAAAACTAGGGAGAGAGCTGTGACTGTAATTCAGATTTCTTTAGTTGTTCCTGTGATTGGTCCGTATTTGTGTCATTTTACTAAGAACAGACAGTAAAAGTGGGATCATCATCTAAATTTAGGTGTCTATGATGGCCCTATCTATGTACGTCTGCTTTATTGTCTCTCTGACTACATAATCAATGGTATTTAGGAAGCTATTTGTTTGATCAAATGTGAATGTATTATTTGAGATTGACTGAATAATACTATGACCTCTAATGTCTGTATCGACTGCATCTCAAATGACTATCAGGGGAGTCTGTCTAACTTGCTCTGATGTGATTGCCTATACCACAGGTGCCTTCATTTAACCTAACCAATCTCGTCTTACATAATCATAATAATAATAATTATTCGTAAAAATTTGACTTGATTTGAAAATAGGTAAATATAGCAAACGTAAATAACTGTTGAAAAACATGAATGTATTTTAGCACCAGGTTATGTTGAAAGAATAGAATCAGTAAAATAGCTATCCACTGCCGTGGTGAATTGCTTGCATCCATGAACTTTTTTAAATTTTGCAGTTAGATCTCCCATGCATTCTTTTGTAAGTGGATTTTTTTTGTTTATGTTTCCCAAAAATAAATGGTACATACAAATAACAGCTCGTTAAAAAAAAAAAAAAGGCATTCTACTTTCTTGACTCTTGTTGTATGATCAAAATTTAAAGCAATTCCCTTATCATTTATATCTCTCCAGCAAATATCCTGAACAGAATTTTCCTCTTAAAAATATGTAAGGAAAGGAAAAATGAATTACCTTTCTCTGGTAAATATTTTAACTTACAGTTTTACAAGGTACTTGTTTTTTTTGAAGTGCTTTGTTTTCCACTCCCATATATCATTAGATTATCTCTACTAATGCTTTTTATGGTTTAGCATCCTTTAGCTATGTTAACTTAAAATGGTATCTTTCTAATGATTTTTGTTTTTCTAAAGTACACAGGTATAAAAAAAGACACATGAAAAAAAATCTGTGAATTTCTTGATCTGAAATCTCCAGAGCTACATAATCCTTAATGTATCAATTAGCTGGTGAGAGTGGCCAAAGCTTCTTTTTTTTTAATATTATATTCTGCATCTTCTTTTACTCTTTTTATTCTTTTTCATTCATATTTAATAGTGACAGTGTTATTTCCAGTGTAATTGTTAATTTTGATATGAATAATGTAAATAATATAATAGTATAATTTTTATAGATTCACATATTATAAAGTCTGATGGGACATTCTTCACTGTTTTGTCTCATCTTATGTCTGCCCTAGTGATGCACCTCCCCTGAATTAAATCATATTTAGTGAATGAAAGCATGTATACACACACACACGTATATCCTCAAAATATAAATGCAAAATGTATTTTTTGTTCTCAAAAATGTTATCATACTCAGATTTGTTATATTTTCCAAATATGTTATTTAGTTTACCCTTATGAATTATTTCTAATCTGAATTTGCACCGTCTCGACTTCCAATTTCTTGATTTTTTAATAGATTTATCAGACATCCTGAAGAGCCTTCTACTATCAAGTAGACATTGTTCAGTCTTTTAAATTAAACTAAACTAAAAAAAACTAAACTAAAATAAGCAAACAAACATACAGGAAACAGAAGTAGTTCATAGAACTGTAAATCTTGTGATGCATATTTTTAATAATTCTCTAAACCAAATGAATATGGACTGACAAATATTAAAAAAAAAAAGAAGTATAAGGGTGGAGGAAAATTGTAAGTGGAGTATCTCAAATCTACAGATTGCTTTCATTTACGATTATAAAATATAATGTTGGCATGAAAAATTAATGCTGTCATGAAACTTTCTGATGACAGACACACGGGTATCATTGTACGTGCAAAAGACAATCAAAGTATCATGAAGAAGAAAACAATGACAGACTTCAAGAAACAGTGAATTTTTACGTGATGAAGTGTGGAGTCAGTGTCATGGTTTGATGTGGGGGGGGGGTGGTTCTGGTGGCAGGAGAGGGGTTTTGCTCCCTGCGACCTCCCCGGTTTTGGAACCGGGTTAGGCTTAGTTCTGGCCACCAGATCAGACTGCCATCCCCCTCAGGCTTGAGCCAATCAGCGCCTCTACGAATTGCCCTATTTAAGTCAGGACAAGGGAACTGGAAAAGGTGCTTCGCCCAGGATCGAGCAGAGAAGGGAGGAGGGCACTGCCCCCGCTGCCTGGCTCCCGGCCGGGCAGCTGCCTGCGTCGGGCCGGCGCCGCCCACGGAGAATGGCGGCGGCGGAGCCAGCTGGGGAACTCGGGGGCACCCCACTCCCGGGGTGCCCACTGGGCTGAGTTCACCTGGAGAGGACTGAGATCTGAGAGAAACAGCCGCATCGACACCATGTCAGTGAGGATGGAGCGGGAGGAGGTGTGCCGGAGCCGAGTTTCCCCTGCGGCTGATGGTGAGATAGCAGGCGGCTCCCCTGCAACCAGGACGGCCTCGGTGGAGCAGCGACCCACTCGCAGCCCGTGGGGAGAAGATGCCTGAGCCTGAGGATGGTCGTGTTGGGGTGCACGACAAGGCGGAGAGGCATCTGGAGTCTTCGTGACGACCCACGCCAGAGCGAGTGGCTACAGCTCCCTAAGTACCCGAGACTGTGGTAAAGCCCACACCGGAGCAATCTGTGGGGAGGATTGTTTCCAGTGGGCTGGACTCACGCTGGAGAAGTTTGTGGATTTTTCCTCGTGGGTAGGGGATCCATTGGAGCCGGGGAAAAGGGTGTAAGGACTCCTTCTCCTTTAAGAAAGAGGCAGCAGTAACAGCACGGAATGAACTGACCTGCACTCCCCCAGTCCCTGCCCCCTGTGCTGCTGGGGGGAGGAGGTAGAGCCGGGAGGAAAAGGAAAGGTGGGGGGGGGGAAGGTGCCGGTTTTAAGATCTGGTTTTGTTTCTTTCTGTCCTCTCAAGTAATCAGTTTTTGTTTCCCTTTGTCCTTCTAAGTAATCATTAATAAACTGTTTTGCTTTGAGAAAAGCTCTGCCTGTTTTGCCCAGGACCGTGGTTGGTGGGTGCTCCCTCTGTTCTTGTCTCAACCCTCAGTCCCTTTGTTTTTTTTTCTCTCCTCTCTACTTTACTGGAGAAGGAGAGACTGTGAGTTTTAGTTGCTGGATCAGCCTAAAACCACGACAGTCAGGCAGATACTAATAAGAAAGACTTTTTTTAGAAACTTGTGCTCGTTTTGGCTGGGATAGAGTTAATTTTCTTCATAGTATCTGGTGTGGGGCTATGTCTTGGATTTGTGCTGGAAACAGTGTTGATATTAAAGGTATGTTTTTATTAATACTGAGCACTGTTTACACAGGGTCAAGGGCTTTTCTACTTCTTATACTGCCCAACCAGCAAGTAGGCTGGGGGTGCACAAAAAGTCAGGAGGCGACACAGCTGGGATAGCTGACCTCAACTGAACAAAGGCATAGTCCATACGGTAGGACATCATGCTCTGCACATAAAGCTGTGGCAAGAAGGTGGCAGAGGAGGATGTTCCGTTATGGCATTTGTCTTCCCAAGTAATCATTATGCATGATGGAGCCTAGCTTTCCTGGAGATGGCTGAACATCTGCCTGCCGACAGGAAGCAGTGAATAAATTCCTCGTTTTTCTTCCCCTATTAACTTGTCTTTATCTTATCCCATGAGTTTTCTCACTTTTACTCTTCTAATTCTCTTGCTCATCCCACTGTGAGGAGAGTGAGTGAGCAGCTGTGTGGTGCTTAGTTGCTGCCTGGGGTTGAACCACACCAAAAGTGGAAGTTCATTGTTTGAAATAACAGAGAAGATGAAATTCCCATGTGGAATCTCTTTCTCTACTAATGGTAAAGTGGCCATGAAAAAAAGTAATGAAATCTAACAATCAAGATAGTTTCAGCTGACATAGGGAAATACAAACCTTATAAGATTTAATTGAGAATACAATTTATAATTTTAAACTTCAGTGATCAAGACAAATGGACACAAACAAAAAGAGTTTCAGAGACAATCTGTAGGATGAAATTAAAAAGCCTTGAAATGAGGTATCTATACGGCCTTGAATTATTAACAAAACAAACCTATTTAGAGAAAGGATTGTCTTCAAACATATAAGGAAACTAACAAGTTAAAACTATTGAAGTTAACTGCAGATCTTAAAGTAAGAATGAATAGGCCATGAGTGTACACAGACAAAAACAGAAGAGGTTTTCTTGCCATCAGGACATGAAGTTCTTGAATGGCCTCAAAATACAAAAATATGCCCCACTATTTCTGTGACAGAACCTGGTAAATTTATGGAAGTTAACAGGGTTGCCTGTAATAATAAGGGTATACATGAGATAACCCAGCCTTTTCCTTGTGATCATAATATTTACTTTAAAGATTGTCAAATTTCTGTTCTTCATAATAATCTTTCTCAGGGATTGAGTAGCTATACTTTACAAATACCATCTTCCCTTTGTGTGTGGGAGCATATCATGGTTTTGGGATACAATAGTAAAAAGTTACTGCTTATCATTCATATTTAACTTTTTCTTCCAGTTGACACACTAGCTTTAAAATCTCTGAAAAGCCTAGTGTGTCCTATCTTCTGGTACAATACTGTCGTAAGAAGACAATACTACTTAATTTTATGCTTGTTTCTGTTGAAAGTCTTTGATTCTCTTGAATTTGCTGTCAGAGGAACTTCAAGTTAGTGACTTAGAAAGGAATAATTAAGATTGCCTAATGTAGACTGCTAGTAGAAATATTTGAATCAGTGTATTTCTTTAGGCCTACTGGCCACAGAAACTTATTTTTGGACTATGAGGCATTCAGTCTGCACATCATCTCTTTCTCTCTCAAAATCTCTTCTAACTAGGTTATAATCAGTGATTTGAACATCAGCCAAACCACCTCATCAGATTTCAGCAATACCGGATAGATGAAATGTGTACTTATAAATTAGCAATTTATAATTGCTATAATTTATTACTAGGGCTCCTGGAAATGAGCTCTTATTTGAATACGAGTCTTCCAATTAGTATCTTGTGGTTTTTTAAACAAAGATGTAATATTTAACTCCTCCTCCTTGCTTACACGGAGGAATTAATTAATGATAAAATTCAAACTCCTAATTGATCAAGGGCCCCAGATGTCTGGACACATAGCTATGCAAATTAAATCGAATTACAGAAAAAAAAGATCATAGTGTGATTTTCATGAACTACTTTTGATTCCTGGATGAAGGCTAAAATAATTTTCTCTTTCTTGCAGCCCTTGCAGAAATAATCTATTCTTTTACACTTCTTTTACCTAAAACTGACCTGAATTTTTATAAGTAATAGGTCAAGAGATAGTTCTTGAGTAGTGAGTCATTCTTTATCAAGTGAATAGTGAAATTTCAACATCTCTGTTTGAATACAGGTATTAGGGAATCTGGATTTCCTATTAACTTTTCCTTTAAATGTAAAACTATGTATCTATAAATCACCTCTATGGAAAAATCAAAGCAACAGCCCAAATTCTCAGATAACATTAACAGTTGCACCACTTGAAGATCTGACTCACTTCAGTAAGTGATAGTATGCTAGCTGAAAGTCCCAACCAACTAGAATGGAAATGAAATCTTATAAAAATGTTTATGATTTAATCTCAGTCTTTTTTAATAAGAATTGATAGTAGAGGACAAGTTTCAGTATCTTCTTACTATTATGGAGGACAAACAAGGAAATATATCTCAGTAAGCTATGATTGGTATATCATGTATTCTTTGGAATAATGTTATACTGTGAAAACATAAATTACCTTTAGGTGTAAAAACTATACATGTTCCTATTCATTCAACATTTTGAAGGAAAATAAGTGAAGCTCCCAAGGCTACAGTTTCTTGCAAACTATCAAACTTGTGACAAAAGGATTGAGATGGATTCATCGAGGAATATATAAAGAAGACATTTTATACCCTAAAAGCAAAACTTTGAAAACTTGCCAAAGCTTAAAAGTTAGGCAAAAACATTACCATTTTCGTATCTCTTTGAAAACAGGAAATGGAAATTTGAATATGAAGCACAGATAATGAAAACTAAAGTTGGGCATTTGTAACAGACATTCAATGACATCCTAGCATTCTAGTTTATGTTTTGCAGTTACTAAAAAAAACCCTGATGGTTTAAAGAAATGCAGAATATAGCTACTACTGCTCCTTTGAGATACAGAAACTAGGAGCTGAATGTTATAAATTAAAATGTAGTAAAATCTTACCAAGTAGTGACAAGTAACTAGCAAAGAAACTTGATTAACTGAGGACAATGACTATATGGCAAATCATTTGAGAGAGGCTCTGTGGTGATTTAGTGAGCAACATCAGGTTCAGAAATCATCGTATATAAGAATCGGGGCAGAAAGACAATAGCTTTGAGATTTCAATCTCATCAGTTTAAAGAAAGTATTTCTGGTAATCTCCAAATGACATTTCATTAGAGAAATTGCTCATCAGGGACATATGCTAGAAAATCCAGGGACAGTTAGAACTTGCTTACCAGCTGACTCATAACTGGCATTCGATCAAATTTGTCAACAGACTTTGTAAAAAGACAAAAGGGAAATGATATCTGCATTGATGTGAGGTTGACAAAGCTGTATAATTTCCAAGGTCTCTGGATGCTACTTGTTGAAGAGTGATTTACTTTGAGAGGCTTGAGTGAGTGTTGAAAATGCATGTGTTTTCCTGCCTGTCTACCCAACTGGCCATCACTACATGGAACATGAGGCCTTTTTAGATGGAAGCACAAATAAAAATTGTTTTTAATATTTCAGTGTCATGGCTTCACTGTAAAACTTTATAAAGCAGAATGCAGCAGCATAAGACTGAACATTCATGGTCATACCAATGTCTGAGCATGAATCTGTCCATTGAAGACATGTTGGTATCCAAAGACATGTATCTGTAAAAATATATATAATTCTATATTTTGTAATATGTTTGCAATATGATGAACAAATACTTTCAAAGAACTAATGATGAGTTTGAGTTGCTTGTGTAGTTCTAGAACAAAAATTGTATGGAATATATTTTTCTTTCCAGATTGTATTTTCTTTTGTATCAGAAGCAATGAATTTCATCTACCACTTGATATGCACAGATCTTGCTTTCTCTGTTCAATTGACATTATCTCCATCCACATTTTCTCACTTTCCTCTAGTTTTCTCCTCACCCTACAGGAGAAGGGAGTTACGAGCAGCTGGGACAATGTTTGACTGTCCACCAGGATCAACTTACTACCTCTAAAAAAAATTATCTTTTTTGTTGAACCTTTCTTGTATTTTCTTGGTGGTTTTTTTCGGTGTTGGTTTGTTTTTTTTTTATTATGGGGTAGTTTTTTTGGTGTTTGGGGTTTTTTTTTGCCTTATTTTTGGTAGGAAATAAATATATAAGGAATAAAAAGACAGTATTACTCTTCTGGGAAATTTACATAGAATAAAAGGGCAACCTTTTCTTTAAAGTCAGATTACTTGGAATAGAAATAAGACCAATTATTTAATTAATTACATTTAAGAAAGTCCCCAAAATCATGTGATTTCTATATACTGGCACATTTTACCAGAACTGTTAAAACCTCGTAAGACATTTCAGGAAAATTGCTTGCAAAGACTGGTATGGATAAAGAGGAAACATTACTTACATTGACCTTCATGAACCTAATGAGACGTTTATATCTGGTTTTCAGTTTGGTTGGCTTTTTTTTTTTTCCTGGGTGAATGTTCTCTTATCCCTATGTAATAAGTAGAAAGAGAGATCAATCAAGGCAAATAAATGAGAATGAGTCTTCATAATGTTTATCATTCAACCCAATGAGTTAAAGAGTCAAAAAGTTAAGTGTGTGGAACATTGCATGGTGGGTGATGAATGCAGAAATAAACAGAAGGACACAGTGATTGTTTTCAGAACATTCTGTATGATGAGGTAGTACCATCAGCCATTGGAAAGAGAGCTGGCATAGGTTAGTCATGAAGAAGAAGCACAGAATTTAAAGATGTATGTATTATGTGCTAAATAAAATTAATTTAAACTCTCCTACAAAAGGAAAGAATACATGGTATGACTTTTTATTTAAAACTTCTGAGAGTATTTGAACAGCTGTTTTTTATTCTTTTTTGGAGTTTCCAAAATGAATAAGGTAGAGATTAAGTCTGCCAAAAAAGAGGAGATGATGTATAATAAGACTACAGATGGATAGAAAAAGAGTTTAAACATTTTATCAGATGAAACTGTTCAATGAAGATAAATGTAAAATAACGATGACTTTGATGGGTCTTTATCACAGAAGGCCATGTTCATCATAAATTATAAGCTATAAAAAAGGAATTCTACAGTCCAAAGACAAGTCTGTTTGTATCATTAATGAATGATGAGCAACAGAAACACAAACCTCAAATCTCAATATGAAGACTAATGACAACTTTGATAAGTCCATTACACAGGCATCCTCATGCTTCATAAAATATGTAGAATTAAAAAGACAAAGAATTTTATGTTAAATTCCACAAGAGAAGCCTTTGTGTGATGAAAATTTAGTGGCTTGCTGTAATAATTTTTAAATGAAAGAATGAAACTACTTAAAACTGACAAACATGTAGATTACAGGCTTAATTAAATGAAATCAGAGTGAAAAGGAATTCAACATTAATTTATTTTAGAGTGCACTTATCGACACTTCATGAATAATGTATTATTATTTCAGTGAATGGTGTCATATATTATACATCGTATATATAGTATATTCTCTTATTATATGTTAATTCAAGACAGGATTCCTCCAACATTTTATGCCCCAGTATCCATTTCAGTAGACATAAAGAATTATTAGGGGCAACTATCAAAAAAATGCTTTACATTTGCTAAAAAGTGTCTTTCCACAATAAAAGTTTTCCTTTGAATCAGATATTAGTATGAAACTCAGTTTACAAGGAACAGTATATACTGTGAGAGCAGTCTGTGTTGCATCTGAGGGGCTCACAAAAAGGATGGAGTATTCAACATCAGTTTGTTAGAAAGAAACGTAGAGGGATCCTCTAAAGAGATAAAATTGAATCTGGTTCCTAAGCTGGAGATGATAGGATAAAAATAAGGGATAATGCTCAAATAATAGTAATGATAACTGCAATTTACAGATGATAGTTACATTTACATAGTGTCTGTTGAAGCTGCCAGGAGAGAGTGAGGGTGACATACATGCAGACTGCAGATTCAACCTTCCAGTCTGCCCTTGCCTTATGTCAGGTTTGCCCATGCTCCTGCAGCAGACCAGCTTCTAAAACAGAGAGACTTTTCCCACACCTGACAGTTTTCAGTGCAGTATCATGGGACTAGCTACTTTACAAGAGGTCCTTTTCCAACTGCAAAGAGTCTATTTTATTATTCTGCTAGAAAACATGGCTGAATTTACATGACACCAAATTGAGAACTGTTGACTTTTTATGAAACTGCAGAGAATGAGGAGTTACGAATAGTAAAGATGGTGCTCACCAGCACAGACCTACGTACCTGAATATTTGCTAAGTCTAAGTTAGTCACTCCAAGCCCACTCTATAGTCAAAGGAGAGAAATAAGGGTAATTCCTCTCACTTTGAAATGTCTATTTCTCTCCAGACACCTTACCTGTTGTATTATGCTGGTTGTAACACAGGTAACACTGATTAAAATTTCTGCTTGATCAAAACCACCTGCTTCATCTAGGAGAAATCAGAGTTTTTAGTGAGATAACATTTATACAGCAATATGATATTACTGTGTGAAAAAAATCCACTTTTGTTTTGATAAAAAAATAAAAATTGAAAAACGAAAAGTGTCATTTGCTTATGACTATAATTATGGTCTCATGTAAGACCGGCTCCTACGAGTTGAAGATTCCTGGTGAATTTTTCTAGTTTTATATTTATTTATATTTAAAGGTAATTTTAGATTATTTTTATTATAGCTTTTAGATTTCAAATTTAAGATTAGTGAGCTGTTATATTATGTATTTTCGTTAAAATATATTCTGCCTAAAGAATTTTTCATTGATTCATACTGCCTGTTATAAGCCAAAATCATCTCAAGGAAAAATTATTCTTGACTGGGATTGTGGAAATTTCTAAAAGTAAAGCAGGGAATGAGTTGCTTTTCTAGCTTGGTAACTTGAGGAAGCTGTTGTCTCAAGTTTGTATAGTTGATATGCCAGCTTCTTCAATACACCAGGACATGTTTCTCTGAGCTTGTATCTTATGCTGTCGCCTAAGAAGGAAATTCTAGGAGAGATGCACTTTTACATGCTTCTGTCTGTTTATGCTGCAAACATGTCTCGAAATCTCAGATAAACAGAAACCTGCGGCTGATTCATCTACATTCTCAAACAGTCCAACATGTTTCGAGCTGCAGGTTCAGTAAAGAAAAATGTGTGACAAACATGTTGGCTTTATCCCCTTTGAGCAGAAAAGAGTTCATAGTTATATAGATAACAAACATTTGTTTCAAACTCTCTATATTTTCATGTCGGGCCATCGACGTTTTGATAGATATTGATGACACGATAGGTGAATGACAGTCAGAGTACCTTTGTTCTACTACTTGGCTTATGATAATGATAAGATGATAACTTCTGATAACATGCTGATGATACAGAGATAATTATGAGGATGGCATTCTTGTCTTTATCACAGATTTAGTCTTCCTAGGTCCTATGATGTCTAAGTTTTGACAAGGCTCTTCCTCAGTTAATTTTTCAACTGTCTCTTGACTTTACTTTTGCTTTCTTTAATTCCACTGCAAGGCACAGATTTATGAGAAGCTATATTGCCTGGTCTAGAAACATTTTATGTCAAACTAAAATGACTGGTTTTGAAGACCAGCAATTTTAATTACTGGCTCTCAAGTCATAAGCGTTCAATGAGTTTTGATGAGTAATCAGCATTTCAAGTAGAAAGGTATTAAAAATGTGCTACTGGCCTTGTACAAATTTTTCCTCTATTTTGTAAGATTTGTATGATTTTATTTGTTTTAAGGTGCTTTTAGTGCAATAATATTTTAATAATTTTTCCCTAGATCAATTTTTACTGAAATTTTCTTTGAATTTTTCATATATTATTCTGTTATTGTCATTTGTCTTTCATGGACGGTTCTCTGAGTCTTTTTTCTTTTAATTTCTGAAAAATTAAGGGAAAATCAATTAAGCAATGAATACAAATAGATAATAATAACCAACATAAACAATCCTGTTGTGTTTTAAAGCTCTTTTGGACATTTGATTCACTAATACGTGTTTTCAAATAATCTTAAGACCTTTTTGTGTAATAGTTTTAATTAGAAAAAATAAAAAGATTTTTTTTTTGTCACAGTATTTTTTTTCCATAATGAAAAGATATACACTTTTGAAGATGTACTGTGAAAACTCCTATACTTGTTTGTAACATACTTAAGAATGTCATTATTGTCAATAAGGATATCTGCACTGAAAGTGATTTTTTTTTTTTTTTAAAAAAAGAATATTGTGTCTGAGATTACTTTATGTTGTACCGCTACACTGCATGAACTAAGCTGAGCATAGTTTAGTTACACTTTTCTGCTTATACACCAAATGAAGTTCAGACATCAGATATTAATGAATCACCAGTCACAAGAGGTGTTTCCCAGGGCTCAGGATTGAAGTCAGTTCTGTTTAATATCTTTATCAACTATCTTGACTAGAGGATTGGGTGTGCTCTCAGTAAGTTTGCAGATGATGTCAAGTTAGGGAGGAGTGTTGATCTACTTGAGGGTAGGAAGGCTCTACAGAGGGATCTGCACAGGCTGGATGATGGGCCAAGGTCAAGTGTGTGAGGTTCAACAAGGCTAAGTGCCGGGTCCTGCACTTGGGTCACAACAACCCCAGGCAATGCCACAGGCTTGGGGAAGAGTGGCTGGAAAGCTGCCTGGCAGAAAAGAGCCTGGTAATATTGGTCAACAGTTTGCTGAATATGAGCTGGCAAGAAGGCCCATATGATCCTGGCTTGTACCAGAAATAGTGTGGCCAGCAGGACTAGGGAAACGATTGTCCCCCTGTACTTGGCACTGGTGAGGCTGCACCTTAAATACTGTGTTCAGTTTTGGGCCCCTCACCACTAAAAAGACATTGAAGTGCTGGAGGGTGTCCAAAGAAGGGCAACCAAGCTGGCGAAGGTCTAGAGCACAAGCCTTACGAGGAGCAGCTGAGGGACCTGAGGTGGTTTAGCCTGGAGAAAAGGAGGCTGAGGGGAGAGGTTTTTGCTGTCTACAACTATCTGAAAGGAGGTTGTAGTGAGGTGAGTGTTGGTATCTTCTCCCAAGTAATAAGTGACAGGACAAGAAGAAACAGCCTCAAGTTGTGTCAAGGAAAGTTAAGATTGGATATTAGGAAAAATTTCTTGAGCAAAGGGGTTCTCAAGCATTGGAACAGACTGCCCAGGCAAGTGGTTGAATCACCATCCCTGCAGGTATTTAAAAGACATGTAGATGTGGTGCTTAGGGACATGGTTTAGTGGTGGATTGGGCAGTGTTAGGTTAATGGTTGGACTCGATGATCTTCAAGGTCTCTTCCAACCTAAATGACTATGATTCTTTGATTCTCAGTCACTTTTACAGTGGGCCAAATCTGAACTACTGACCTGTGTGTGAAGGGCCAATTCCATTCTTTCTTTATCTAAAACCCAGAGAAACACTAATATAAAATAATATTATTGCTATGCAAACCAAAGTATAATAGAACATGAAAAACAGTGAATGTTCAAAAGATCTGCTTGAGTGAAATCATAAATTAGAGATTATTTTCTGCTGGGAAAGCTGAATTAAAAATTGGTCTAGGGTTGTTACTTGCCATTGTTTCCATAATGTAATACTTTATTTAATTGTATTTTAATTTTAGTTTCTCTCATGCTTCCAGATTAAGAAAAGGATTTCCCACTAAAAATCATAGCACAGGAATGCTTATGTAATAGTTGATCTTAAAAATATTATTCATTTTTAGTATACTATTTCATCCTGTTTCTTTCCACAAAGCTGTTAAATCCAAAATGGGGCGTAACCTAGTCACGAAGTTCTAGAAAGAAACATTGTCCCCACAATATTGTGTTTCAGACACCCTTATGTAGACTATTATAAAAGATTCTGAGTTACCTTAAATTTTGCCTTGAAAAAGGAGGTGTTCTTCAAATAACTGGTGCCTTATCTGGATTCTCTTTAAGTTGTGGGTATATTCGAGCTGCAAACTCAGATGGATAAGGCTACATAAAGTCAGATATTTATCTTCAGAATGTTTGGAAACATACTTGACATCAACTCTGTTATTTACTTGTAGCCTATTTCCGGGCTAAACAGTCAGTAAATTTCTGACTACTACGTTTTTTGAGAGAGAATAGTGACTTAAAAAAAAAAAAAAAAAAAAAAAGACATTAGGTGAAGATTAGTTTAAGAAGTTTCTCTAATTTAAAGGAATAATCAATTTTTTAAAAAATAATTTTTGGAACACAATTTTTAAGATACATAGTTTCAGGATTTTATTTTTTTTATTCTTTGATTTGGAAAAAAAAAATTTGTTATTTATTTTTTATGAAACCAGAAAGCTGTAGCTCATAAAGTATCTAAATTAACTGAATGGAAGTATAAAAGACAACACAATATATTGAATATATAAAAACAGTGGAAATTATAGCCACAATATATTTTAAAATGCTATGGAAACTTTTTAGCTGCATGCATAATAAGAAATATAGCATTATGCTTCCCATTTTTGAACCTCTTCAAGAAGTTATTTGTAACAGCTAAAGTAATTTTTTTTTAAAAAAAAAGGCTTACACAAATCTAATTGAAACTTTTAATTAGTCTTATGTTATTTTTAGACTGTCTCAAAGCTTCATAATTGAGCCTTCACAGTTGTACAAACAAATAGAAGACCAGTAAGAACCTGACATTCATGATGTTTACTAATGAAGTCAGCCTGGAAACCTCTTCATTGAATATTGCAATTTGATTGCCATCATATTCTGATTGGACCCTCGATTTGCATTTTAATGAGCATGTAGTATTCGAAATGCAAACCAGGGTGTTATCAGGGGTACTTCACTAGAACTGACAAGATTAAAATGAAAAACATCTAATGTTCTGTTTTATAAAAATATTTAAAAAAGAAGTGCAAGACGGATACATTTTAATTTATTAGAAGCAGCTTATAATAACTGACATTAATTAATTAATTTTAAATTACAAGAAATTCCTGTGAAAGAATGGATTTTAATCTCCTTATCAAGAAATGTATTCATTAAGATTATTATTTTTACAATGGACTCCCAAATAGCTACCTAGACGTTTTCATGCTCATGGGTCTTTAAATATTTACTTATTATGACAAAGAAGAAATATTACAGATAGTGAAAAAAAATTCTTAAAACATTTTTTCTCTAGGTGCATATGAACTACTTAATCCACATTCAGAAGTTCATCAGTTTCATCAGTTTTCTTTTGAATTTCTTATTTCTTATTTATTTGTTTTTAGCAATTTAATTGTTATTTAATTTATTTAAAGATTATTTAATTTCTTATTTATTTTAGAAAGGGATTTTTAAAAAGAATATTCTGATCTTTATTAAAGATTTTCTTAGTGGTAGCAAATTTTACAGAAGAAAAATAATTTGCCTTCTTCTAAATTCATCCATCATCAGATTGAAGCATGGAATTGATTATTTTTTTTCTTCTTGCCCAGGGTTAAATTCTATCACTGGCTAGAGTAGCTATGAGGAAAGGCTGGTAGATAAATAGTCTGCTGAAGTAAATACAGAAAACTGGTGAATTGATCAAAGCTTTCCTACAGTGAAATAAATTTAAAAAAAAATCCAAACACACACAAAGCTAGCAGGAATGAGAATTCTTTTTAGCAAGACTGTAAGAAACTGGCATGGGCTAGGGTCATTAAACCAAACATTCTCTTGTAAATGAGCAAATTATCTGCTCTTATAAATGGCTGAAACTCCACTATAGTTAGTGAAGCTGCCCTGCACTGGACTTTTTCCAATTTATAACAATAAAAAAAATATTGACTCTGAAGTGCTCATGTATTTTCCAATGCTCCTGAGAATGCAAGAGGAGAGGAACAGACGACAGGAGGAAAGGTTATTTGAATGCAATAATTTACTACTGCTATTGTATTTTGCTATTTTGTTTCTATTTCAGGTCTTTATATAGCTTATTTTGAACAGCAAGCAAGTGAATGTGTAACTGCCCAAGCAGTTGTGGAAACACCTGTTTGGGCTGATCTGTAACGGTTTTCTTTTCTGTATGCACATTTTGCATGGGTTTAACTTTTTTGCTTATCAGACAATATCATCTGTCCTTCCATATAAAGTACTTTGTATAAATCTGTCCAGACTCTTGATCCTACTGATACGGTAACCACTACAAAAGAGTCACTGTACTGATCAGCACTTCATGGAACATACTTCACTTTTCAGTTCCTTGAAATAATCAGTTACTATAGTCAACCGTCCCTCTTTGCTGAGAATCTTTTCCCTTCAGTAATCACATTTTTCACTCTTTTCATCAAGTGTATTTTATGGATATCTAGCTAATACTACTTAATATATGATCCACTGTGGTAAAGAAGGCTCTCATGCTTGTTTTTTGTATCATTTATTTGAGATATTTTTCTTTCTTTTCTTTGTTAAAATTTATGATAGATTTAGCTAGTTCTTTTTTAAAGTTTATAATAAGAGCGAGCAAGTTGGAAACAGTTGAAAGGTGGCATTTCTTTTCAGGAATTAAGAACAGTTGAACTTTTCTCTGTTTATGCAGTCATTTTTGATCTATGTTAAAATATTGAGAATGTGTTGATAAATACACCCATTCAAGGATTTGGAGAGCCAGAACAGTAAAAGCTAAGGCTATGAATAGACTGATATCTGAATGGCACATTATATCCATAGATAAGTAGTTGAGTTTTATTTTCACTTTACTATTCTGGAAAGAAAATCTCTGGTGACAAGGTACTGTAATTCACCAAGATGGTCAATGACCTTTCCTCCTTTCCAGCATCATTCAACTGCAGCCCTTCTCAAAAATGATAAAAAATAAATCAGCAATAGTTGTAAAAGGTTCCAGGTCCATTTATGTTGTTATGTCAGGTCTGGTGATCTTGCTTTCAGCTCATTTCACATCAGAAATCTTGCATGAAGCATAAGTTAGTTCTTGAGAATGGGAGACTCAAACGAAACTTCAGATTATGAACAGAGTCTGAGGCAACTTTGACTTTCTTTTATAAACAGGTAATAATCACTACAACATTACTGTCATTGATACAATGACAACAAATACAACCATCAATTACACTCAAAGCTCCTAGTGCAACATGTAGCTTAATAACAGAAAATAGTTTACTTAAATTAAAGCTGTCAGACTTCACCAGGACTGAGAATTTAGCAAAAAGACCCTGAAAGCCTCCAAGTTTTATTTGCCGTTAAATCTTTATGTTTGTTTCGCATTGCAAATTAAATGTACCTATGAGGTGCAAAATGGAAAGTAAACTGCTAAAAAAGAGAAAAAAATGTCACAGAGTTGGCAAGGAATTGAAATTTGACTAGTGCAGAAAGAAAAGTGCCTCCTCATGTGTGAAGAGCATTCAGAAGTTAAATGCTATTTTTTTTTTCCCCTGAAGGTAATGTAGTTCATTGATCAACATTATGTAAGACAAGTCTGAACAGCAGGCTGCATTAGGATGATTAGGAAAGGAAAGGGTAAAGATACCATCTAGGGAGCATTACTGAATATCTTTTTTTTTCCTTATAAAAGCTATGCAAAAGTTTGAAACACCTTAGTGGGGGAGAAGGGTATTTTTAGACACACAGGGTATTGCAACTGACAATAATCAGGATTCAACAATGAAGAGGACAATTTTCAAAGGCTCCTGAGTGATTTGCACACTGATATTCCACTGGCTTTCAGGGAAAACAAACTACCCAAGAGCCTTATAACAGAATTCATCTCCCTGAATTCACGCACCTGAAATGTGGGTGTATAGTGTACAAAGAGTCTCTCAGTCTCTTTCACAGTCAAGTGAGACAAATAAACCTCAGTAAAGAGGCTTTGTCACTCCTTTTATCTTCAGATGAATTGCCCTGTATAGATTCTCATTTCTTGCAACTGGTCATAGAGTGCAAACAAAATTTCAATAGGTAGTTACTTTTTAGATAGCTAAAGCTAGCTGAAACGCATCCTCCTGTGAAAGATTTTGGGAAGCATTAATACACTGTGTAAATTGGATTTTGGTTTTGGGGAGGAGAAGGATAGCTGGTCCTGAGGCAGATTCATCAGCAACCAATAACCCCAAAAGGGGTTTAAACGTTGAGCTTGCTTTTTCTGAAAAATAAACACTAAAATAAATTTTGTGCAATGGAGCAAATTTGTCATGTTAAAAATATCTCCTTTTGTCTGCTGTTTCCTTGCACAAAGGGCTTTTTTCAGATTCAACCCAACTCCAGAAATCTTTCCGTCACTTTCTTTGTTAGAATAATTTGTCAGAGTCCCCTCTAGGTCCCAGGAAAAAAAAATAAAAAAATCATTGTCACTCAGTTTTGAAAGGAAAATATTTTTAAAATTTCTCCTGAATTACTGATATAGCTGTTTTAAATTTAACACTGCCTGATATACAATGAGATAATCAACGTTTTTTTAAAATATCACCAGAACGCTGGCTCTTTATCCCTGGAATAAGCATAGCTTTGGTGTATGTTCGCTATTTCAGATAAGAGGTATAAAAGCATATCTTGTTCTCAATTTATTTTGGAGTTTCTGAGAGATACCACAATCCAACAGGCAGAAGAAAGAAAATTTGTGAGAAGAAGGTGCTCTATTAAAATGTGGGTTTAGTTTGATTCAAAATATGGATGAAAACTTAAACAATTTTAAATGATTCACTTCTCAGTACAAAAACCTTGCAACCAAACAAAAATATGATGAAAAATAGGAAGCTGCAAACATTGAATTGGACTGTTGAGGCTGTACATAAACAGGATGATGATGAGCAGGCTAGCAGCTTCTGTATGACCAGGAGTGTTACTGAAACTAAGGACGACCTCTTAAAGCTTTTCTGCATGATAACTCTAAAATAATCCTCGTAAAGTCATCCCTGATTATTTTGTGCATTTGTCTATAGTATTTAAGTTAAATTTGACTTAGGAATTTAAACTCCGTGTTTAAGGACAGTACTTTTTTACCTGATAAATTATCCTCCAACTTTCATTTTTATTTGGAGTAATTTCCTCCTTTATTACATGTTTGTTGATTAGACTTTCATAAAAGTATTGATATGCCCGTCAGAAACCATGGCACTACTCACAAGTTCTTTTATAAAAATATGACACAATTTGTTCTATTTTTGTAGAAGGAATTCCACACATACAACTTTATATATTTAAACATGCTTATTTTATTCATGGGTTCAGCACTGCCCAACACAAAAATATTTTTTACAAATTTATTACCTTTTCTTTGGATGCAAAATTTGCCATTAACTTACCATATACTTTACCATTTTTGCACTAATCACATTCATAATTTGCAAGTATTCACTAAAATTTTTTGATTAAAACAATTAAAGAACAAGGGTTCTATTCTGTTTTCTTCTTTTACTGCATAATTATTCATGGTGTTTAGTTAGGAGCTGAAGTTGTGTGCCATTTTTTCTAATCATTTACAGGGCTATGTAAATGTTTAACGTTTATCTATTGTGAAAAAGGAGTGCCAGGAGATATGCAAAGACCAAAATTCCTGGATGAATAATAACATATGCTTAAATTGTGATTTTTCTTGAGATACATAAAAGGTTTCATAAGTAGCCAGCTATTGTTTAAATTTGCACAATTAGCTGGACCCTCCATAAAACAATTCCAATATTTTCAATGGAAAAACGCATGCCAATTTGTCAATAGGTATGGTATATTCATTATATGATCAATTTAATAAATTTATGTATATGAGCTCCGGCCAGAAGGAACATCTTTCAAAAGAGATGGAGTTTTCAATGCTGTGTTTATTGCTTGTCTAACCCAGTCACAGCCTAACTTCTATCCCCCTGGGAGACATGTTCACTTACGACTTGGCACAGTGTGAACTTAACAGATGGACAGAAGCAGAAGTAGCCAAAAGCCAATATTCTATGTACATTTTTGGTGTTTGCTGATGACAGGATTCTCAGACAGGCATTTTCAAACAGCTGTCAATCCTAAAGCTACGTTAAACTGATACAGCGCTACTAATTCAGCTTTGAGGTATTTCCACTTCAAAAAATGATCATTTCTAAGCTATGCAAGGAAAGCTTTTATGTTGGATTTTTGTTCCGTGGTTCATATAAGCTGCAACAAGGAAACATCCATATGACTTGAGTCTTCAAGCACTGTATCCTGGACATTATTTTCTGTTTGCCCCTGTGAAAATATCCCTTACTAAACACAGCTGAAAGCTGAAGCTGCTGGGGCACATTTGGAAGCCAGACGAAGTAGAATGGTGTCATTTCACCACAAACAGATGTATTCATGCAGCAAACAAAGGCAATTTAAATTTCAGTGTCCACTGAGGACATCAACCCTTTTGAACTGTCACATTCAGACAGGGTCAAGACAGTCAAAATGAACTGATTATTCCAAATTTCTTGAAGATTCTGCAGAAAATCCAGTTATTGCTCCCAAATCCTTTCTGTCTTTAGAGTCAAAGGATCATGTATTGAGTCTGATTGGTTCTGTCAAGAAAAGCAAGAGTTTTGTATTATCTTTAAACATCTGTGATAAATATTTGATCTGTGACATTCTGTTTCTGGGGAATATTGCCAACAGGGATGCTAACAAGAAAACCTTTTGATTGTAATCAGAGTGCTGCTAAGCATTTTTGGAAGCTGTAGAGCATGCTTGTGCATTTCAGAGAGGCACACATTCTCCATGGCAGGAAATAAAATCATGTAGTCATAGAATATTGCGGCTTTTGTGTCCTATGCTCACAGCATGCCCTTGCTTCCAGTGCTTTGTAACATTGATCTAGCCACCTATCCTCTCTCTACTCTGATATAGTCACTTACAAAACGTTGCAAAAATTTTTATTTCCCATTTAAATGAGTTTTTGAGAATTAACTGATGTTCATACATGCTTTGAGGTTCTACCTGTAATATCATAATAGATTGGTGTGTAACGTTTAATAAGAGTAAATCAAGATTGCTATTTATATGGCATGTTTGTCATTACAGTTTTTATCCAGGAGGTACACTGGAGAGTAAAAATGGGCCACCATCTATGAGAGAGTACAATAAAGTTAAGTCATGATTTAGTGATACTAAGCTTTCAACATACAATATTGTAATGAGAATTTAAGAGCTTTTGATAACCTGGAAAAAATATTTTTAATGCTGAATGCATATTTTATCATTTATTTTTTGTTCTGAGCAACTATTCTTTTACAAATTCCTTTTTACATTGATTTAAATTTCTTTGAGCATCTTTTGTGAAATGTTAGGTTTCTGCTCATGATGTAGATGAAAGTAACAAAGTTATTAGAGATAAAAATTGAATTTTTTTTTTTTCTCAGTGACTTCCTTATACTTCACGGTGTTTACTATACAGGGGCTACCTGCAAATACAGTCAGCCACAGGATTTAACTGATTATGCAACAACCTATATGAGAGAGCTCTAGTATATTTGGGATCCTTAAACACATCCAAACTTGCTTTCATACAGTCTAGACAAATAGAAGACAGCAGTGCTGAAAATGAGGAAACTAGTTTACTGATATGCTCTGCTGCTGCTCTACATGCAGCTCTGTTGCATGCTGCCAGCTTGGGTCTTTTATTCCTAAATTCACCATGAATGTTTTGAGTTTGAGGTATGACTTGTCTGTTAGACAACAGTATGGTTGAAAAAAAGCAGATCAAGAGACCTGGCAAGCGTAAGTTCTCTCACCAACATGCTTTTATCTCTGTTGTATGGATCAACATTGAAGAAAAGGGAAAAAACAGAGAGAAATTAACACCTGACCTTGGAATTTGACCCTGTGCATAAACTTTATTGAGAAAGTGTAATAAGAAGGAAATAGCCTTAATTCCTCCCATCAGTGGAAAATAGAGTCTGATAAAAAGAAGGGCAGCAGAACTAGTAAATGAAGAATGCAGGTGATAAAGAGTATCTTAACAGAGTTTTAAAAGAGAAATATCGTATCTCCAAAAATCTCATTAGGATAAATAATACCTTGTCTCACTAGGGATCATTTTGAGCACATTATATTGAAAATGACATATTTTTCACTCACTTAAAGGTGTCTATTTTATGCTTCATGATGGAAAGCAGCTTCCTTTTCCAGGAGTCTCCTGAGCATGGAAAGAAATGGTACAGGATGTTCCATCTTAGCATTTTTGGCAAGTTGTTTAACTGCTTCTGCTGAATCACATTTTAAAACTTTGACAGTGACTTAAATGACCACAGATTTAAGCTTTGCTCCTAACATAGCATAATGCCATAACTCTCTTCAGCAAGGCAGTGACAAGCAAGTTTAAGCAGTGCAATGCACTCTCTGCGTGCATGTAGTCCCTCATCTCTCCTTAATAAGCATGCAGAGATATAAACTGTGCAAGACACAGCAAGCCAGGGGAAAAGCACCCCATTAATCTCCAGCAACTGGAGCGGTTATTTTTTGTAATGAAATTTTGTTCTATCTTTCTAATACAAACTGGTGCCTGTTTCCTATTACTTTTTAGGTACAATAGAAGAGATCTTTGATAGCAAATTGCCTCTTCACTCTCTGCAGGTCATGCATTCTGCACACAAACACAACCCTGAAATACTTTTCCTGCAGAAAAATACTCAAGAAGAAAACAGTCTACTCTAAGTTCACACTTGACTCTTCATTCTTTGTTGCCTACTTTTTCTATATGTGTCTTGATCAGTAAAGGACAGAAAATTTAATTGTGCAGTATATGCATGAAACTCTTTGGTTTCGTATTAACCCTGTTCCATGTTCATACTGATAGAGACAGAATAGCCTAAGACTGCTATTCTGGATTGCTTTTCATTATTTCTAACCACAGTAATATTACTGATTGAGAAGAGTGGTCCCCAGTACCATTAATATTTGGAACTATGGATCTGCTTTTATTTTCAGTATTTAGAGAGGAATATTTTGTGCATACTCTGGGCCCATGAAGTGTTCTTTTCCTTTGTCTACAAATCCATAAAGGTTCTATTACCTTGGACAATAGTTAAATAAAAGTCTTCATTTAAAAAATAGACTTCTGGTCTGAATTCAATGCGTTGTTCTGTTGGATCTTCAGGTACTTTTGCATAAAGAAAATCCCCTTTAATTAATTAAGTAATTTATGACCTCACACCTCACTGGGAACTGGTTGCCTGCAGAAAATTTTTGTAGTGGAAGATGAAAATACTTCCTTACATTCAACTCTACCAGACCACGGCTCAGCATCTATTTCTAAACATTTATTTTTCCCTTGCCATGGACCCCACAAGGGCTGTCTATAGGCCTTTACCAGTCCCAACTTTGCAAAAGCTTTCTGTCAAACATGGTGTTTATTAATTTTTATTATATTTTAATAATTGTGTAATAATTAGTGTATAATAACTGTTTAAGGAGCATTTATTCTGTAAGGAGCTAGCCTTGAAGAGAGTAGATCATCCACATATTAAAAGAGTTTCTGAGGCAAAGGGTGGAATAGAGAGGTGAAAACTGCAGCTAGTATCATGTTTTGAATAGTCGTGTGCTAGAAGTATGTAATATTTAAAGAAAAAAAAGCAGAATAGCGCAATGCAATCTCTCCTCTTAAAGTGAAAAGAGCAACAGAAATACTCATTGTTGGTAGGGAGTGTTTAAAATGTCAGGCCTTTATTACTGGACAGCAGAGCTCAGTAAATAATAGAATTAAATCTTAAGTGAAGAAGAATATGATTTGGTTGTAATCCTGAACCACAGTATTTATTGTTTGAGAGAACACTGATGCCGTGGAGAATTTGTGCATAGGGTCGAAACTTCATAAACTTCATAAAAATTATTGTAAATGTTTGTTTGAATATTTCCTGACAAAATGGATGTACAAACAATGTGATATAATTCAGTTTGTGAACTGCACGACATGAATAATACATTCTAAGCAATTTGTAAATAATCATAGAATCATAGAATGGCATAGGCTGGAAGGGACCTCAGAGATCATCTAATCCAACCTCACTGTCATGGGCAGGGACGCCTCTCAACTACATCAGGCTACTCAAGGCTCCGTCCAACCTGGCCTTGAACACCTCCAGGGAGGGGACATCCACAACTTCTCTGGGCAATCTATTCCAAAGTCTTACCACCCTCGTACTGAAGAATTTCTTCCTAAGATCTAATCTAAATGTTCTCCTTCAACTTAAATCCATTTCCCCTTGTCCTATCAGTGGACACTCTTGTAAAAAGTCCCTCCCCAGCCTTCCTGTAGGTTCCCTTCAGGTATTGGAAGGAAGCTATTAGGTCCCCCCGAAGTCTTCTCTTTTCAAGGCCGAACAATCCCAGCTCGCGCAACCTGTCCTCGTAGCAGAGGTGCTCCAGCCCCTGGATCATCTTTGTGGCCCTCCTCTGAACATGCTCCAACAAATCTATGTCTCTCTTATGGTGGGGACACCAGAACTGGACACAGTATTCAAGGTGGGGTCTCACAAGAGCAGAGTAGAGAGGGAGAATCACCTCTGTTGACCTGCTGACCACACTTCTCTTGATACATCCCAGGATGCAGCTGGCCTTCTGGGCCGCATGAGCGCACTGCCGGCTCATGTTGAGCTTCTTATCTATAAACACCCCCAAATCCTTCAGAAAACCTTTATTCTAAACAATTCAGCTGTTGAATTTTAAAGAAATTTGAAGGAAATCAGGAGCAGTTGCAGCTCATTGGCTGACCAAAAATACAACCATGATTTCAATTATTGGTGTTGTTTGGAATAATTAAGTATGTAAAAAATGGACAGAATCTACAAGATGAATATGCCTATTAATACATTAGAAGTAACCCAAATCAGTACAATATGGCATTATTTGTCACTTAGAAGGGTTGGTTTAAAAATTACCCTTCAATATTTAAAGTCTTGCACATAGAGCCATGGCATGAAATGTAATGGAATTACATTTATTCCACAGTGATAATTCTGGATTAATGTTTTCTTTTTTTTTTTTTTTTTTATGCATAAATGCATCTAAATTCAAGTTAACTGAAGCTTTGCAGATGATTTACAATGGAACATTAGGAAAGAGGACTCAACTGTCATTCTGGATTAGTTAAACCCTAATATAAAGGGAATTAATTTAGTGAATATCCGCAATCCTCATTTTGCTTAGAACTAAAAACAAGAAAAAAAAAATGAATATGAGAATATATTTTCTCTCAAATATTCCCTTCTAATCCTGTTAAGTTGCATTAGAATCCCATTAATACCAACAGAGGCACAGAAGTCTGCAGCTGTGTTGGTGTTTGCAGCAAAAATAATGGTCAAACCACATTTTTACATGTCAAAAACAGATTCCATACAACTTCAGATGTTTGAGCTAATGACATTAAATCTGATTGTTTTTAAAGCGTTTCTGTCATGTCCCAGCAGATTTTTGAAATCCAAAATGTTTTTTCATGAAGTCTAAATCAGTGCTCCTAAAAATACAAAAAATAAGTCTTTTGCCCTAAACCTTTTATCCAAATCCTGTACAAGGTGCTGTCCTTTCATCCATATTGCAATAATGTGTACAAATTTTGTGGAAATAACTGATGTGATAGAAACGTAATTCTTACAGTAATTGTATTACAGTGTAAGTGAATGCCCTCACTTCAGAGAGAAACTTTATAAAAAAGGCTTGGAATGACCAAAAAAAGAAGCAGAAGCTTGTAAAAATCTGTAAAAGGAATTTAGAACCAAAGTTACCATAACGAAAAGAACTTGCTTAGAGATTTTGTAGTTCCTGAACTCAGTGCTGTCCATGGTCTGAGACCATCACAAGTGCTGGGCATCTGAGCGGATCCGTGCACACTGGGAATTCATTTTTGAAGTTCAAACAGATTTAGATATGAAAGACCGGATGAAGAGTTCAGTGTAAAGTTTTTTTGATACATCCAGTTAACTATATTACAACTGTCCAAATAATTTTCTAGTTAAAAGGTACACTTTCTACCTTCTCTCTTAAGCAGTTATACACTGCTTGTAGCTGGATGCCCTTTCACGTAGTCTGCACCGTCCTTTCTGAATCTGGCTGACAATGCATCATTGCTCAGACCGGAATAATATCAGGTTTGTGGAGAAGATTTCCAGATTAAACAAGAAATACCTATGGCTACTCAGCAGTAAAGAAAATCCTGAACAAGGTTATTCTTGATAACAATTTAGGCATATGTGCCTGAAGGTTGAATTCAGGCAAGTTCCCCTTTGCTTTGGCCCTCAATAACTCAAGCATTTACATACACTTAAAAGCTTGAGTTTGTCAAATGTCTTGCACTGGGTGCTGGTAAATTGTACCTGGAGGCACTACAGCTGAGGCTCATGATCCGACTTTTGTAAAGTCATTGACACTACATGATTATTTAAGTGTTCATTCAGTGGTTTGAGAACTACTGGTGTAATATTTGTTTTTAGTTGTCATATAGCCTGTACAGAAAAAACAAGTCAGGATTATATTTAAAATACTGTAAGCAGCAGGTAAATGGAGAAAAATAATGCAAAATGGACTGACAAGTCCCTTTGAAATTATTGAGAAGACTTTTCAGCCTAGCTGGCCATCCAGTACAGGTTCCCTGAGTAGGGCTTTACATCATCAGGCTGACAAGTTGCTGGATCTAGCCAAGAACTTACTGACTTGAAATAACAGTAGAAATCAAGTCAGCCTAAAAGGATTACAGATTTGTAAAACAATAACTTTGCCTAACACTTACAATGCAGTCTTAGTATTTGCATATTTTTTCATGCAACTAGATGATTAAAAGCAAAACATTTGTTCACACTTCATTTACATTTATTAAGGTGCTAGTGTAGTTACTCATCCAAGGAAAGCATATATTCAGGACAAATAAGTTAAATTTCAGAAATTAATTAGAAAAAGTAATTATGCTTATTCTTGTAAATTAATGAACTTCAAGGAAATCTGCACCAAAAATTTGTATTTATTCGTCTCTAAAAATACCTCTTTGGAGAGCATTAACAAATCATGACCTTGAGGCAGTAGGGCAAATTCAAAGGGATTTATTGCTAATATAGAAAATGTGAACTTTTGAATGACATGGAGCTTATTTGTTAGCTAATTACATTCCAGAAAGCTGTTTAAGATAATATTCAGTGCAGTAAAACTTCATCTGGAATGTCATGTAGAAACTTGGTTCTTCATATTTAAGAAGGCAATTTGGAATAAATGACAATAGGATGATCAAGGCAAGTATCTTATAACAAATTAATGTTGAAGTAGCCTAAAATAATTTAATTTGTTTGCCCCATAGGAGTTATGGTTGTTTTTTATATATATGTTGGTTGCGTAATCACCATGGAGGGAGAAGAAATGCTTAAGTAAAAGGAAAAAGCAGGGACAAAATTATATGCATATAAATTGAATATGAAGAACAAAATGTATTGTGTTGATCTATACTTGTGCAAGATATCTTATGCTCCCTTATGGGATTTAAGTTCACTGGTTCTTTTGACTTTCATGTATTTCCCCCTATACATTATTGGTTGTTGGCTTGACAGTGTAGAACTCAGCTCATGACACCTTATGCCAAACTAAACTCTTCCTGTGCTCAGTTTGTATAAATCTCATTCCAGAGAACGTGGATACATGTCTGGGCTCACTCCTTTGAGTATTCTCTGGTGCTCATGAGAGTCACCACTTCTGTGAATAAACCATATTGTGGTAAGTATGAGCCCAGGAATGACAACATTTACATCCCCTGAGGAAGAGGCAGAAGCACTATCTCACAAGAAAGATACTTAATGTACTGTGGTCAAAGAGTAACAAATCCATGAGTCTTTTTCCAGAAATACAAATACAGGTTACTCACATATGCACCACTTCAGTATCCAACATTACTTGATCCTACAGTGGTGTTATAAACAGTGGAATCTCAGAAGCGTTATTAACATCAGCAAATTCCTTTATACTTCTCCATATTATCGTTTGCTGCTTATATAGCTCTTAATATTTAAGACTACATTGTTCTGTCAGACAAGAACTAAGTACTTAAGACAGCAAGTGGCTTGTATGTTGGAGGTGGATGAGAGAAGGGCTCTATATCATTGAACTATTACACAAAGCCTATAAATTGAGATATATATATATAAGAGTATTGTGTATTAATTTTTCCATCTTTTGATATCTCATACAGGTCAGGTCGTCAGCCTATAGCTCACTTCTCTTTCATCAGCAGGCCTTTCACAATGTAATTATATGTTTACCTGCAGAATACCGTTCAGCTGCTGCATGGCACACCTGTATGAAACAGCAGGTGGTGGTGGTGAGTTTTAGTAAAAACAGTACATGAAGCCTAGAGTTGAAGCTCTGTGGAAGTTCATTTACTGCTTTGCTTAGAATTGAAATAGTTTAGTGAATTACACTATATAAGATGAAATAAATGCAGAAGTGGTTTAGACCAAAGGTTACATCACTTCTGTATTATGTCTCCGACAGTGACCTCTTATTATAGGGTGACTGCAATAGGGATCAAGCAGCAGCTCCTGCTGCAGGAGCAGTTCTCTACCCTGTAAACAGTTCCTGAGACACCATTGCAGAAGTCAAGCCAGATGATTTGTCTCTCTGGATTGCAAATTTCAGCCAAAAGGTTTAATCACCCTTGCAACATAAACATCATTAAAATTATCAGTGCCATGTGTGGGTGTTAGTAATATGCTTGACCTCTTTGTGTGTAGCAGAATAAGGGAAAGATTTGTAGAATAATTTCACTTTGCAGGCCAGGCCAACTGTCTCTTATTACTTTAGAGACAACTAATTTTTTTTAAAATTCTTTGCAGGTATACAATTATATGTGAGTTTTGGAAAAAATGAGATCTTACTAAATTAAAACAATTTTCAATCTGTCAGTTTTAGTTATACAATGAATATGTCAATTTACAATAGGACTGACTCAGCATTAAATTTACATAGTCTAACTTACGGTGTGACAAGTGAAATACACCAGGTGACATAAAAACTGCAGCAATCAGTGCTGATGAAGACAGATAATCAGTACCATATGCCTGAAGTAGCTTCCTTCTTAAGGGTTGGTTAGAGATTTGTCTTTTTCTTAAAGCTTGGATCAAACAACAAATCTGAGTGTGACAACATGGTTTGGACAAAGGGAAAATATGGCTCATCACTTCTTCCTTCCAGAAACTCACATGTAATAATGGAAAAGGGTTGTGTGAAGAGACAGCAAAGTTTTCTCAGAGTTTAGTGCACAGGTATTAGAGACACCCAACAGGAAGGAAGGGGGGAAGGAAGGAAGGAGGAAGGGAGGGGCAGAAGGAAATAATTTTGTTAGTTTTGTAAAAAAAGCATAATAATATCTGAGAGGTGAGGAAGGAGCTCCTGTTATATATCTTATCTGATTATTTGCATTTTGAGCCTACCTGAGCCTTTTTTCATTAGGCTACACTTGAATTATCATTTGTTTTTTAAAATTTTATAGATTCTACATGGTATTTCTAGAGTGTTTAATAAAAGTAATCAACTGTCATTATTTCAAGGACATAGTTTCCAGTAAAAATCTATATGTGTATGTGTACATTTGTATGCATGTACATATATGTGACATTCTATAATACCTCATGATACATTTTTCTAAAATAAGAACAGATGCACAAATGTTGTTTTATGGTCTAGTTCATACATTTTGTCTGCTTTAGAAAAATCTCTCAAAATATAGAATTCCCTGTAGGTTTTTATAAGCCAAGTTTCTTAGAATAAAAGGAAGACATGTAACTTTCTAACTAGCTTATTTTGGCTCAGGTTTTTTGAGGCAGATGTTACAAATGACGAGACTTGTCTGTTCTGGGCCTCAGTGTAGAAATTATTCACCACAGCAGACATAGTCCTTTCAATTTTACTGCCAGTTATGAGCTTGTGAGTAACACACCACAGTGCCTTGATTAGTTTTTGTTTTCACTCCCTCCTGATTATAGGTAGGACTGGAAAAGAATGATAAGGATATTCTTCCTGATAAATCTGATTTTGAGGGCCAGCTCACTTTCTATTTCTTTGTTCACTTGGTTTGCTTAAATTAATCTAGCTATTAGCTCTATCAGTTCTTAAAAATAATTTAAGAACTCAGCTGCCTCACCTCTTATTCTCTTCAGGATACTCTATTTCTCACAGACCTTTCGTAACACTGTCTTGACTGAGGTCTGAAATACATGGGACAAAATCAGGGTTACTGAGGGAGCAACTAATATGCATAATTAGATTTTGTTTCCCTTTCTGTAAGCCTGTGTACTCTCTTTTATTTGAATATGGGCCATGTCCTGAGGATTTTTTTCTTCATTTTTCAAAAAGTTTAAGCATCATTTGATTGATATGTCTTTTTTTTTTTTTGACATATATTTTAAAGTATATTGAAGTCTGTGTCCTTTTTCTACTGAAGTCTGTAGAATATTTTGAATAAGAATATGCTGCATGTATATAAACCACTTTCCTCTGAGACCATCATAATTCTTCATAGTCTCTCTTTGTAATTATATATAAATGCTCCATAGTTAGAAAGTCATTAACAAATATGACCTTGAAGATTGTCTTTGACTCTGGAAAAAAGTGTGAGGGAGTGGGAAAGAGTACTTACTTTTCCTGCGTAGCTGATGGCAATTTTCTTTCGCTTAAGATTAAGCAGAAGATATGTGACAGAGCTAATGGTTAAGCTTGTGGATAGAATTCTGGTCTCATCTAAGTTGATCAAAGTTCTATTAATTTAATTTAATCCAATACAAACAGGACTTCAGCCCAAGTCTCCTGACTGATGGTATTATGGATGAATTATAAAGCAACCCAGCGAACTAGTGTGTGATGGTGTTCCAAAAATTTTTCTCAATCAGATACTTTCTCTATCATGTGCTAACAGCATCTGAAAAAAGATATAGACACCCCCATGACACTCATTATAATAAACCAGATTGCTAAATTGGTGTTTTATTACCTGCACAAACAAGATATTCAGGATGAGCTTTTTACAAGTACTGAGGGTTTTTTGAAATTTGTGTCTGTTGAACTCAAAATTAACTATCTTCAAAAATCATTTAGTCTGTCAATGAAGTCTAGATGACTTAGACTACCAAATAATTCAGACTATCACAAAATACTGCCTTTTGCATTACAGTAACACATAAGCAAAAATGCTGTATGGATCATGATAATTTTTTATCTATGTTTAGAACAAGTTTCCAGGCCTGAATAGACTTAAATTTGAGAAATCAATTACCTGGTTACATAAATAGATGTTAAATAAATCTCACTCCAAGGAAAATTAAAAGGCAAAAATTGTTCTGTTTTAATCATCTCTATAGCTCCATTTTCCTTCTAAACGGCAAAACAGATGAAATCGTATTGTAAGCAATTCTGACATCTCTGCTTGTATTAGAAAACATTTATTTTCATGTAGTTTTGATGCAATGCAAGGGAACATGTCAGCAACGGGTCCAGAAGATTCAATTTTGAAAAACAACTATCATTATTCAATAACTTTGATTATTATCTTTAAAATCACAGGTGGGTTTTTTTTTGTGATATCAGAAAGTGTGGGTGGAAAAGAGAAAGACAAATGTTACATGCAAAACCACTCAAATTAAAAAATATTGTAACACAATTTTATTCTCATCTCTTTTTTTTTTATTCTCATCTCCTCCTCTTTTTTGAGTGATGATCTTTTATGTTGTTTTCCAAACTGAGCTGATCCATGATACATTCTGGGAAGATGAGTTTTGTACTGATTACAGGCCTTCACCATGGTGCACTATGAAGACAGAAAGTTGGTATTCTTGAGTAACTTTCTTGGTTCATTTAACTGGATCATTATGTTCTCATAAAAAGACTTTGTTATGGGAACCTTAATTTTGAGCCCATCAGATTGTCCTGAGGAACAACAGCAGAATGGACACTGTTAGTGTCTAGTGAAACTTATTATTCAAACAAGGCTCTTTCAGTTCAGAAAATATCTAGATTTTGTGTATCAGCAACTCCATCTTTTAAAGCTTAGAAAAGCATGTAGAAATTATTTTGTTACTGTATTTTCTTAGGTGGCTGAGCACATATTTGTAGGTATTAAATACAATATATGAAAGATGTCTTTCATCAATGTGGTCTGTCTTTGAATGGCTGTGCTGAAATTTGTTTTAATTTAACCGTGGAGAAAGCTGCAATGTTTGCCAGTTTACTATATGTTTATTCCCATTATGGTTTATTAGGCACTGATTAAGAACAAAAATAAGTTCTGAATTCCCAACTATTTATAAAACTGATGGTAAATAAGAGAAACAAAACAGGTGCCTTATTATCCCTAGCAACAGTCATGCACAGTAATAAATGTCACAATGGTTTTAAAAAAGGATGGCTCATGTTTAGGTTTAGTTATCAAAATCCACAGCATATAGGCTGACAGCTTTTGAAATACATAAACTGTTTCTGTCCTTTTTGTTTCCATAGCAACTGAGTGCTCAAAGCTTTAGTTTTGCACATAAGGAAGAAAAAATGCCCTCTCAGAGTAGGATCTGGAATTGTTTGGAACAAAGGAAGAATGTGAGGAATGGAAAATTAAGCAACTGCGCTGACATCACCACCCCCCCTCAAAAGAGCAAAACACAAACAAGGCTAGCACAAAGATTTTCTCTTTTGTTCTGATCTTACAGATCGGGTTTTTTTGAGTTGGTAGAAGCTTTGTCTTGGACATTTATGTAATCAAAGGCTAGATCCTTTCATTGTGCAGTGCTTTAGGATAGTAAAAACCTCACAGTGATATTTATTTAGATGATCACTCTGTTCACCTTGAAATGGCATTTCATTATAAACACAAGCTTATTAGATACTCTGTTTCTTCTTGCATTACAGAATATTGCTATTCATGACTGTATCATTAAGAGTCTGTCACTGTTTCTAGTTTTGCATTGTTTTGCTTAAAAATATGTTTTAAAGAGGAATGTTGTTTGTTTCAAAATATTTTGGTAAGATTTGCCACGTGAGGGAGAATATTTTACCAAATTAAAAGCGATATTCATGAATATGTAGAAGCATACTTATTTAAGTCACAAAACATTCAGTAGTAAAAAAATGAAAAGAAAAACAACGATGTACTGGGAGTTACAGAAGGCATCCCACGACTAATACATATTGGAGTAGGAAGATGCTACAGTATAAAAGAGGACTAGGGTTTCCAACCATGCTCAATTTTGGTATTTTATTTCCTAAAAAAAAGGAAAGATAAAGATAAGAGAACATCCCTGGACAATTTATCCCCAACAAGCAGAACTAGCAATGCTCATTCAACAAATGCAGAGATTTGATTCCTTTCAGGTATTCAGGGGAATGGATTTAACATTTTCCCGCATGAAAATATGCAGATTTAATCTTAGGCTTACTTGTTAATTTGTCAGGTAGATATAATATACATGAGAGAAGACACTACTCCTACATAAAATGTACAAACAGATTTTAAATGCAGAGTGGGACTAGTTTGAGCATACTATTCTGTACCATTTCTATTATAAAATTAACTTGCATATAATAATCCTTCTCTCATCTGTGACAAGAGGGGCAGCTGGAATAGGTCCATTGTCAACAGACATCATGCTTATTCCCAACTGAACTGTTCTTGATTTATATTAGGTAAAATGAAGGCATTAAAGATATATACAACATGTGATCTTTAGTTCCAAAGGCTTCACTTGTCAAAAACACAGCCTCTAGAACAAGAATTAAATTTGAACTGGCTGCACACAGCATTACATATAGTATTTAGACATACTACAGCTGCAGTAAATTCCCCTTAGAATTTTAACACAGAGTTTTATCAAGGAAGGGTTATGTCTTTAATGCATAATGATCTGATTAATGAAAACAGCTTTTAAGGAGTCATTCCAGTCTACTAGACAAATAACAGGCCATATAAAATACTGTATGAATCAACACAGCCTGCAACGACTTCTCGGAGTCTGTTTTGCTTTGGTGAATAAATAAAGAATTTTCTTTGTCTTAATAGTTGAAATATATGCTGGCTCAGTAGACCATGAAGACATCTTATAGGATACATAATATAGAATCATAGAATGGTTTGGGTTGGAAAGGACCGCAAAGATCATCTAGTTCCAACCCCCCTACCATGGGCAGGGACACCCTCCACTATACCAGGTTGATCAAAGCCTCATGCAACCTGGCCTTGAACACTTCCAGGGGTGAGACAGCCACAACTTCTCTGGGCAACCTGTTCCAGTACCTCACCACCCTCTGAGTGAAAAATTTCTTCCTTATATCTAATTTAATTCTACTCTCTTTCAGTTTAAAGCCATTATCCCTTGTCTTATCACTACACACCCTTGTAAAAAGTCCCTCTCCAGCTTTCCTGTAGGCCCCCTTTAAGTACTGGAAGGCTGCTATAAGATCACCCTGGAGCCTTCTCTTCTCCAGGCTGAACAGCCCCAACTCTCTCAGTCTGTCTTCATAGCAGAGGTGCTCCAGCCCTCGGGTCATCTTCGTGGCCCTCCTCTGCACCTGCTCCAGCAGCTCCATGTCCTTGTGTTGGGGACTCCAGAGCTGAATGCAGTATTCCAGATGGGGTCTCATGAGAGCAGAGTAGAGGGGCCGAATCACCTCCCTCAACCTGCTGGCCATGCTTCTTTGGATGCAGCCCAGGATATGGTTGGCTTTCTGGGCTGCAAGCACACATTGATGGCTCATGTTGAGCTTCTCATCAATCAACACTCCCAAATCCTTTTCCTCAGGGCTGGTCTCAATCCATTCTTTGCCCAGCCTGTATTTCTGCTTGGAATTGCTCTGACCCATGTGCAGGACTTTGTACTTGGCCTTGTTGAACTTCATTAAGTTCTCACAGGCCCAGCTCTCCAGACTATTAAGGTCCTTCTGGATGGCATCCCTTCCCTTCAGTGTGTCCACAACACCACACAGCGTGGAGTCATCTGCAAACTTGCTGAGGGTGCACTCGATCCCACTGTCCATGTCACCAACAAAGATGTTAAAAGGCACTGGTCCCAGTACTGACCCCTGAGGAACACCACTTGTCACAGGCCTCCACGTGGACATGGAACCTTTGACCACAACTCTTTGAGTGCGGCCATCCAGCCAATTCCTTATCCACTGAGTGGTCCATCTGTAAAACCCATATCTCTCCAGTTTAGAGACAATGATGTCATTTGGGACAGTATCAAATGCTTTGCATAAGTCCAGGTAGACGATGTCAGTTGCTCTTCCCCTATCCATCAATGCTGTAACCCTATCATAAAAGGCCACCAGATTAGTCAGGCACGATTTGTCTTTAGTGAAGCCATGTTGGCTGTCACCAATCACCTCCTTATTTTCTATGTGCCTTAGCATAGTCGTCAGGAGGATCTGCTCAATGATCTTGCCGGGCACAGAGGTGAGACTGACTGGCCTGTAGTTCCCTGGGTCTTCTTTTTTTACCCTTTTTAAAGATGGGGGCTATGTTTCCCCTTTTCCAGTCAGCAGGAACTTCACCAGACTGCCATGACTTCTCAAATGTGACGGATAGTGGTTTAGCAACTTCTTCTGCCAGTTCTTTCAGGACCCGCGGATGCACCTCATCAGGTCCCATGGACTTGTCCACATTCAGGTTCTTTATGAGTTCTTAAAGCACAGAAAACCTGCTGAAGTACTCACTGCTGTTTTTGAATGAACCATTCATGCTTTTGATGTACACAGTAGCCATTTATAGATATGTCTTCAAGATAAATTTCATCTTTCAACCCAATTTATTCTAGTGTTATGATCAGTAAACCTTAGCTTTACTTTAGCTCCTTATGAAAGCTGCAACTACTCACATTATAAGTCTTACTTTTAGCTGTTCTGCACTTGCAACTGAGAAAGAAATGATATGAATCAAAGGTTGCCAGATTTGATAAGAAGGAAAATAAAAATTTTATGCACGATATGAAAAATTTGAAAAAAAATACAGTTAAACTGGTTAATAAATAATTAAAAACTGCTCTGTCTTGAAATTCAACAAGAGTTTAACATTATGGGAGCTTTCTAAACTTTTTCTTTAAAGCTGTCCACACCGCAAAAGCTCCTGGAAAATCCATGCTTACCATATATTTGAAAAATAAAACTGTTATTTGGCAATGCTATTGGATGCTCTACCTTCTCTGCAATACTGTCAAAATTTCCTAGATAAATAGTCTACTATTTCGCAGGCCAGGCACACAACATGTTATATATTTAAGATGAAAATTTCAGGATCTTAAATTATAAATTACAAAAGCTCCTTCTGAAGTAGTAATTTAGGTACTAAAGTAATTTAGGTACTAAAACTGCTGATTTTCAGAAGTGCCTAAACAAGATAACCATGTTCTGAAAATCTTTGTGGGAGCCGATCAGTATATCTAGTTGCCTGATAATTGTAAAATCTGGCCTTAGATATGTGGGTACTAAATGAAATCCATCACTTTTAACAAGACTGATGCCTAGATCATTCAAAATATTTCTGTACAGATATGACCTTTCAGCATTTTGGAAAAATCTGACCATAAACATACAATAGTATCTACATGCAAACTTTCTCTTAAGTGGCACATACAAAAAATATCATCCCACATCAGTTTTGTACAGTGAATTTTAAATTAATTAATAAAGCAGATGTAGAGAGAAAGGATAACAGTATGTAACGACTGATTAAAGTTCAAAATTCCTATCTTCTTTCTATCTCACATATTGTCTTAAGTGACTGCTTAGAAAAAAGAAAAAAAAAGAAATTGGCACCCTAGCATCGATATTGACTTTTTATCCTGCTCAGATACATGACTCTGGGATTCTATGGACACATTTCTGACCTCCGTAAATAATGAATAGATTTCACATGACTAGCTTTTTCAAATCTTTCTTTACTGTACTCTCATGGTAACTTCTTCTCTTCTGTTTTGTTATTTAGTAAGTCTATGTTATGCTTTGAAATGTGATTGCTAAGCAAGTGCCAGAAATTTTTGGCTCCTCTTTCAGTCATTGGGAGCTTCACCAGATTGCCACGACTTCTGAAATATGATGGATAGTGGCTTAGCAACTTCATCTACCAGTTCTTTCAGGACCCGCGGATGCACCTCATCTGGTCCCATGGACTTGTCCACCTTCAGGTTCTTTAGATGGTCTCGGACCTGATCTTCTCCTAATTCAGTGTTGTACAAACTGGACTGGAATATCTGTCATAAGAAGCAGCTGGTCATCCTAATAATGAGTTTTCTTTTGTCACACGAATCATGATTTCCTGATTTGTCTATACTATCAATAAACTCTTACTTTGGTTGTGAAACAGTAAATCACTCTGAATCTTTATTATTGCCTGTCTCTTACTGAAACCTTACTGAAATCTATGATTAAATTACAGCTAGGAATGAATTTGAATACACTGTATGGTTTTATATTATTTTAAATAATATCACCCTTTTAGTGTTTTGTTAATGGTACAATTTCAGGGAAGTATCTCAGTTCTCTTTTCTTAGTCATCTAAGACATTCTTTAAGCACATCACAAATATAAAGCAAATGCTTTTGCTAATTTTAGATGGCATTTCAGACTGCATTTTCTACTTTTCTTCACATTTCAGACAAAACTCTAGGTTTATTTAATGGAAGAATTCAAAGCACGCAATAGCTCTGCTCTTGTTAAATTCAGTGACTGATCGCAAGATATCTTGAAACAGCAAGCTATATAAATGCTAATAAATGACCACTGCATCAATGTAATACAAAAATGGAACACAGACATGAAAGAACATAAGGAAACGAGCCCTATCGCCCTATATCCCTCTCTTGATACAACGTTCCTTTCCCCATAGAACCTATCTATAAAGCATACACAAAGAGCAGAAACAATTTTTAGTCTTTCATATCAGCTTGAAATGGCATTACGCTCTTACTTTCTGCTCTTCTTTAGTAATTTTTGTGACCTTTTCACAATGTAATTTTTCAAATCTCCAGTAGCTGTTCTGCAGTCTTCATTAGATGTTTGGAATTTAAAGCAGTCAGAGATTACAGGGCACAAACATGTCTATGTTCACATGATTATAATGTATTGGGAAATTTTTAAGGATCTGCACGCATATAGGAAGCTTAAGATTTAAAAATGTTCATGCCAGTCCATTTCTTTAACACAGACTAAATGTCTGTGTATAGCATGATCAGTTCTACATTCCTGTGCAGCATGGGACCTCTGATCCCCAAAAAAGAGAATAAAAAAAGTAATGAGGTGGCATCAAGAAGCGAAGGAACAGTTCCAAGGTGAATTTTCATTCTTAGTCTTAAGAGCAATGGAATATCTTTTTACAGTTTAAGATAAAACATGTGAAATAGGTGATGGAACTGAGGGTACAAGGAAAGGGAGGACCACTGAAGAGTGACTATAATATAAAAGTTATACTATACGTAATATAAAAATATATTAATTATACATGCCACCAAGGCAGAGAGAATCTCCAAATCAGAAGAGATATGTAGGTAAATCTACATTTGTCTGGTTCTATACTCTTGTCTCTGTTTATTGTTCATTCTGAAATATGCAAATTTGTCCCTCCAAATGCAAATACAGATTAGGGTTCTGAAATGATCACACATTAGAGTATATAGAATGGTGGTTTTATTTCAGTACTAGGATTCAGGAAGTTTCTCTTAAACTATTGCAATTCTTGAGATTAACAGTATTGCATAACAAACATACTTAATTACCTCTCACAAAAATTTCTGCTAGAAGGCAAACGTGTATCACTTAATGTAAACAAAACTACCAGGAATGGTAGTTTAATAGTACTGTAAACCAAACCATAAAATTCCAAAGCTAAAGGTCACCTCACCTTTCAGGGGGAAATTGAAACAGAAATTGGATCCTCACAAAAAAGACCATTATTCACTTATTCCTAACCAGAATTCAAGATGGAACGGCTCCAAGTGAAAATTCAAAATTTAGATTTTGAGATACACTTTCTTCTCAATGCCAGTCACAGCCACAAAACCTCTACATTTTCATAAAAAATATGCATACACAGCTATAGATATACCTAGAGATAATACACACAGGCACATACAAGGGTTTCAGGAACTTATCATTACAATGCATCAAATTCCATGTTTCAATCTGACAGTTATGATAAGACTAAGAACCCCTGGGCATACGCTCTGCAATGTCAAAAATGCATTCAGTTAATTTTTATTCTAATCGGAGTCTGGCTAGACTCTTTTTTGTTAATTTGGCTTTCTGTGTTAAAAATATTTTATCTTATCAATAAACATGAATTTCTATCATGCTAAGGTATTTAGATTCTTAATCAGGTACACAGTCTAAATTGGTTAATCAGAGTTCTTAGAACATTTTTTTTAAAAATTATATTCCATGTACTTGTTAGTTGATGCAATATTTGAGCTGATTTCTCAACTATTTAGCACACATGATAAACAGAAGTCTAAAACTCCGCTTGGATTTCTTTGGTAGCCTTACCCACTCTGCATTCAAGTTTTCTCTATGTGCATGTTTGTCACTCATAATTAAATATGAATAGAGAAGAAAAAAATCACCTAGCAATAGAAGGCAAAGAATAGCAAATGTCATGGGTTTAGATTTGTACAGCAAATGGCACAGAAATTAACAGATTAAAATTTATCTGTTTCTTTTCACAGAATCACAGAATGTAGGAGGAATGAAGAGACCACCTGGTCCAACTTTCCCACTCAAGAAGGGTCACCAAGAACAGAATGTCTAGGACCGTGTCCAGATGCCTTTTGAAATCTCCAAGGATGGAGATTCCACAACTACTCTTGGCAACTCATTCCAGTTATTAAAATTAGTGAGCCAATGAGCCTTGTAAATTGTGATTAAAAAACAGAGCTGGATGCACTCAAGGGTCCAAACCTTGGGTGTCTCATGAACGCAGATCCACTCAAGACTGAGTGACAAAAGCAGTGTTTCTCTGTGTGCTTCCTTTTTACTAATGAAACTTTTCAAACTATGTCCTGCTCCCATTATGTGAGATTAGTATACACAAAGAGGGCAAGAAGAGATACTGTAAAATTTCTTCCCATGTTTCACTTAAAGAGATCACCATGTGTTGAATATGCATGAATGCTAAACTACAGCAGTCTCAAACATAGTCGTAAATAAGCATTCCTGAGAAAGGCAGTGCTTTTGTCCAAGAATATGCAACAGTTTTGATCTTAGTCACAAATGACACAATTTCACTACATGAATATAATTAATCTCTTGAATGGAATCTTTTTAATCACTCCTAAGAGATTTCTAAATTTTCTGAATTATTTTTCTTCTTTCTTTTTTCTATTTTATTTTTAAATTGTCTTAAAGTCTTTCTTGAGAAGAGACTTAAAAGCAAAAGAACTTTTTGGGCAGTAGATTTCTGAAAGGTTGACAATTCATAAATGCAGATTTATTCCATGCATTTTATATATGAAAACTGAAAAAGAATGAGCTGTTTGCGACCAAGACTGTTTGCTATTCTGCCTAAGTTTGAACAGGTGGATTTTCAAATGGCTTTTCATTTTCACTAAACACAAGAGAACTGGGAAAATGTGAGGGGGGATGGATGGCTAGTTTATCCTTGTAAAAGATAGAGAAGTTGTATTTGTTGAGAGAGTGCACTGTTCAGATTCACAGAGAGAGTATGCCCTCAATTTCACTGCACTATACCAGTGTTCATTCAACTGATGAAGTTCTCAACTCAAAGGGCAGCATACACTTTGTTCTAAGTTCCTGCTGGAATGGAAAAGCTGACAGGGGGAAACTTGCACAAAAGATATTGTGCTGTTAAAGTTTGTTCAAAGCGACAGTTGTCAGATCTCTTTGAAATGAAATTGAAAAGGAAAAACCAATTTTCTTTGAGGACAAAGTTCAGCTCATTTGGTGTGCTATACCTGTCTAATTTGCTTCCCTGTAAAAGAAATTTTGACTAGGTCTATTTGAAAACGTAGTTTACGCTAGCACAGGCATAGCTCAGAAAGTTTATTTCCAGTTTTCATAATATGTATAGATAGTAAATAAAAATGAATATCTTTCTGTTTAAAATGACAGGAATGTCAAATTTAGCTAAAGTGATTGATTTTTTTTTCTCTTGTCTTAGCAAATGTGATTTTTAAGGCATTGACTTGAGATAGGCAACACAATTTTTAAAGTTTTCTTTATTCATTTTTCAGTAATGAATAAATAATGAGATTTAGTATATTTCAGGAGCTAGCTGGGATCCTAGGAAACAGAAGTTATTTTGGAAAAATTTAAGTAACAGAACCAAATAAGCAATAAATCTAATTTTTTTTAAATTTCCCAATATACATCAATTTGACTTTGAATAAGATAATAATAAAATATTAATATATAATATGGGCTACAATGTTTATTAACTATAAAATTCTATTATGTATATGATTATCACTATGAAAATATAATAACATCTGCTTTAAGAAAGGATTGAATATTTAGATACAGCAGACATTTGGATGTATTGAAAAATAATTTGAAAAGCTCCATCTTTACGTTTCAGAGTGTGTTAGAAGAGTTGGCCAATTGTCTAGCAGTCTATAGGATATTCTTACTTCTCTGTTTTTCATTGAAAAAGTTTTGTCACACTGTGGTACTCGCAAATGTAAAACATACAAATGTAAAAATGGCAGATTTGATCTCAGGACTAGAATCTTGAAATATATCTGTTATCTTATTCAAGATCAACATGGTTCTGTCACTGTATATTTATCAAAGCATCTCATACCACTTCTATGTAAATAGGATGTCTATATTTAAGAAGACTAACTCAATCTATATATCCGTTGAAAGCATTTTCAGAAAGGGAAGTGACTGAATTGGTTTGGAAAATGCTCTTTTTAGGTGTTGGCTATTGTCCTGGTTTCAGCTGGGACAGAGTTAGTTCTTTTTACCAGCTAGAAGAGCTCCGTGTTTTGGTTTTAGTCTAAGATTCATTGTGAGAAGAATGCTGATAGAGCACTGATGTTTATAGTTGGCACTGAGGTCTCAAGGACTTTTCAGCTGCCATGTTCTTGCCAGTGTGCAGGAGCACAACAGGATAGGAGGGAGCATGGCTGGGACAGAGGGTCCACAACTCCCCTTGCGATTTGAAGCTAGACTTAGGATTGAGGGCCAGACTGGCCAATTAGTATTCCATATCATGCAGCATCATGCCCAGTATAAAAGTCAGGGTCAGCTGGAAAGAAGGGCCTTTGCTCTTCTGGAGCTCTCACTCTTGGACTCTCAGAGTGCTTTCTCTCTCTCTCTTTTCGGGTCTCTTGCTCGTCCAGGATTGTGGTGTTGGGACTTTCCTGTTTCAGGATCATTAGTCCAGGATGAGCCTTGGCCACCTGGGGGTGAACAATTACACTGTGCATCACTTGTTTGTATATATTATTAACATTGTACATATATGTATATATTCATGTAGTAGTAGTAGTAGTAGTAGTAGTAGTGTTAAATTGTTCTTATCTCAACCCATGGGTCTCTTTTCCTTTTCCCCTTTAATTCCCTTCCCTATTCCCGGGGGGTGGGGGAGGGTGAGCGAGTGGCTGTGTGGAGTTTAGTTGCCAAGTGGCCTAAACCACGACAGCTATGCAAGCAAATATTCCTTTGCCATTAAGATCAGGTTAACCACCAATTTTAGCATAGCTTTATACTAAACTACAGTCAGACTCAAGGTTTTATCATTACCTTTCAGCACTGTGCTGATTCATTCTGCTTTGAGCTGTTTCAGTCAACATCTGATCAGCACGATCAGTTACTGGATCTAGGGAGCTGCCTACACTAGAGCTCAAAATGTAATTAATAACGCTACAACACATGAAATCTAATTATCTAACTTAAATGCAATTTTTTGTGGCAGGATTGATTTAGCGGCGTTTGAGATGTGGAAAGATGATCCTCAAAAAGGATCATGGAATGGGGGTCAACGAGTGGAGAAGCTTACTTTTCTGTCTCAATATAGCTTGTGGCCAGACTATTGTATCGTTGTACTGCCAATCAGCATTAAAAAGTACCTGTATCTAAAAGAAAGGCCTTGATTCAGATGTATTTTGGCCCTGCTTTAATAATTTATGTTTGTAAACTGATATTTTTTCTATAGAGAATAATCCCTAAATTTTGTAATGCAGATTATCCTACACAGCTGAAGTGTAATGTAATTACCAATTTACAGTTAGACATCCGAAACACAGAAGTTACCACTGCTTTGACTAAAATCACTCAGAGGAAGCCTGTAGGAGAACAAGGTTTTGCACTCAGTATGACGCTTGCAAACATCTTCAAAATTGGACTTCATTTTTTATCCTTTTTTAAAAAAAAAAAAAGCATAAGAGATACTGAGAGTAAATAATCTTTAAAATTTTATTCTTTACAACTTAAAAAGATAAGCAGGCTGGTCATAAGTACAGATAAAAGAAACTGACAAATATGTTGGTATGTTCACAATGTGTGTAACATTGATAGCAGGATCTCAGAGATGACAAAACAATATTATCATCTGTGTAAAATGGTTAAACTCGCTTGGGTGAAAGCTGCATTCAGGAACAGTGGTTATTTAGCAGTAGGAATACACAACATTTGCATGCCATCAGCTTTCAAAATAGCTGCATTTTCCTTCAGCTTTGGAAAACTGGGACCACAACAGTTGCCTGAGGAATTCTTTTGTTTTCTGAAAATGATAATGGTCTGGCATCATTAGGAGTGAAAACTGTTCCCTTTAAAAGGTGATAATACATCCTAGAGGGAGAAGAGAATGCACATATGTGTCCTGAAGTCTAAGGATGTTGGATCAACGTGCACCTGGGAGAGGAATGTGCTGAGTCATATGCACTGATGGGTAAACATATTTTTATTTTTATTAGATCTACACTTTATCTTGGTAACATGCTGCTGCAAGCTGAGATTTTCGCTTTTTGTGTTTTTTTCTTGTCTGTCCTGAAGCTAAACATTTTAAAAGCCTGCTTTGCTGCCAAAAGCAGAGAGTGACATTAGGCTCAACCTCTTTCCAATGAGTGAATCATGGCCAGTTTGCATCATGGTTTGCATTGCTGAAAAAATGTCAACAGACTGGCATAACAGCAAATAGGTTAAGCTTCTGTTTAGTTTGCAGATTGGCAAACAGATGAAAATCACTGATATTTCAATTATTGGTAAGCCAATAACCTCTTCTGGGTATGAAAGAAACTGAAATATGTTCAGTCCTGGAAAATTCAACAGTATTTTAACATTTGCTCTGGATTGTTTCTTGTTTGACAGGGTTTCTGATGGAAATGGAATTCAAAAAATATCAACATACTGTGATTATGTTACTGTAATCTTGCAGATAGTCATAAGGCTGGAAAAAAATATGTCATTTCAATAACAGATCAATTTTCTGCTTGTTAGAAACAATGTATGTTTTCAGAGAGGAGGGATATATAACGTCATGTGCACATTTATAATGGAGCACTTGGAAGAGATGCGTTTTTGTGGTTCACTTTGCGCAGTTAAAATTCAGGCAAGGACGTGGTCTGAATCTGAATTTGCCAGAATCTCTCTGAAACCCTGACAGTAAAGGAAAACAAAAGCATTTTTATAAAATTGTATAATACATATATCATGAATCTACTAAGTTCAAACTGTAAGTCTCAAAACTTTTTAAATCCTGAGGGTTGGTTTGACGGATACTGTTATATATGGATGCAACACAAAAAACCTTGTGCATTTATGCATTAACCAACTCAGTCTCATTTTCTCACCCTGGAAAGAGCTGTGACTGCTTGTCTAAATCTCTGAGATCATGTCACTTAAAGGCAACTCCTTCTTACATCTTTCTCTGAGTAGAGCTAATGTCCAGTTCCTTTTCACGGATAGAAGACTGCCTACTGCTCCGTAAAGATCAAAAGCATTCGGCAAGATTTGCACCCACTGAGATCATGCATTTCCTGGTGCTCCAGAAAGTAAGGCTAAGATACCTGTACTGCTTCACAAATACCTTTGAGAGTCAGCTAACAGCATCAGGAATCTTTCACAGATAAATGAAGGAAGAAACAGAAGCTTCTTTAGTGTTAGATTCTGAACTCCAAACTTCACTAGACTTACCTAACTAGTCACCAGCATGATTCCTTGCTTGATCTCCAAACTTTACATAGGGTTCATGTTAGCAGGGGTGGTGGAGGAGGAGCAGAAATCAACCAAATGGTACAGTTAAAACATTCTTTGATAAGATAGGCTTACATGGTTATGCCTACCTGGTTTTTATTCATAGACATGTCTGGTGCATTGCTCCATTTATGTTTAGTATTTTAAACATGAATTTGTTGATCAGCAGTAGGACTGCTAATATATGTTGTCTTCTTGTCAGGGATTGGATGACACAGGGCTGTGATGTGATGGAGCTGAAGCTGGCAAGCCTTGAAAGAAAAGAAGCCTAGGGAGACTAGAGAGGCAAAGACCGAGTCTGAGTAATCTTATGGCACTTCAGGGTGTCACACAAACTGCTGATTTATCAATAGATTGAAAAAGAGTAGCTATGTTTGCATTTGTAGGTGATAATGTCAACAAGGTTTAAAAAAGGGTGGGGATGAAATGAAACAGCTTTTTGACATGTATACACTTGATAAATTAAAAAAAAAAAAAACCAAACAAAAAAGTATCTTGCATTTTCATTAGATCTTGAATTTCAATAAAGTACCAATGGAAGATGTTTACCTGGGCTTCCTTTGGGGAGAGGGGATTATATTTTTCAACCTTCATAAAATAGTAATTTACAAATAAGTTTTTTATCACCCTTAACAATGAATGATACCACCTAAGGGCATAAGTTAAGTTTTATGTATGTTAAGCTCATTAATATTTTACATTCAAGGTTTAACAAGCTTTTACCTTTTTTTCATTTTTCACACAAGATTAACAACCTGCTTGAATTTGTTTTATTGCATACTATTTCTGTTTTCCTTAAGCTCCTCTCCTAGGTTTAAAATTTAAGCTCTTTTCTGCAATATTTTCTTAACTAGCAGAGTTTAATTCTTTTTCCACCTGAGAATTTCTATTTAAGCATGAGATCAGCCATTTGGCATGACATGTTTCAAAGAATTACAATTAGTTAACGAATTTGCTGAACTATATCACGGATATTTGTTCGTGAAGATTTCAGAATTGCGAAGAGGCTATTAAGAGTAGGGGAAAAAAGCAAACACTCCACTATTTTCACAAGAACTATTGCATAATGTTCTTTTTAGCACATTCTTCTTTCATTACTAAAATAATGAATTATTAAAAATAATTTCATTGATTTTTATTGAGCTTACATGTAGTCTTTCAATACTCTGGAAAAGAGAAGCAGAAAAAAGCAAGTAAAATGGTCTCATGGAAAGATCTTGTCAGTTACTCAGCATTTTAAATTGAATAAAAGAGCTATTATAAGAAAAAAAAATACATTTCCGGATAATTAAGTGCAAAAAAGGAGTTCCAGACAGTTAAGTGAAGATCTAGACATTTATTTGGATTTCAGGCACCTGTTTTCTCTATGGTAGCAGAAGAATCTGATTTTGAGTCATAGTTTTTGAAAACTGCTTCTTGATGCTGGGTGATTATGCCTTTAGCAGTACTTTTAGTTGTTATTGGCATCAGAATTACAAATTTAAACTCATTTTTATAGTTATAGATGGAGTGTGTGGGAGGGAGTTTAAGACCAAAGATTAAGGAATTAGATTTTCTGACTCTTTTAATGCTTTCACTAAGTAAGAGTCAGGTACATTCCACAAAACACTATAAAACAAAGATTGCTTGGTTCAATATCTACATGAAACAGTGTTCTTCCCATCACTGTTAGTGATTCTTACTGTGGTATTGGTCAAGATCCATTCTTGACCTGAGTAAGTTGAAACAGATCCTTACTCATCTGTTGTACTAATTAACTTATATGTAAAATACAGGTAATAATAATCTTAAAATGCTGATGGGAAGGTTTTAATTAATTTTTATAGCATATCCTCTTTCTGACTGTGATAAAAGTGAAGAGTCTTTTATTGTGCAACATCAACAACTCTTATTCTTTGTAAACTATATAAAAAAATGGACCACTCGTTGGATAAGGAATCGGCTGGATGGTCGCACTCAAAGAGTTGTGGTCAATGGTTCCATGTCCAAGTGGAGGCCAGTGACGAGTGGTGTTCCTCAGGGGTCTGTACTAGGACCAGTGCTATTTAACATTTTTATCAGCGACATGGACGGTGGGATGGAGTGCACCCTCAGCAAGTCTGCAGGTGACACCAAGATATGTCGTATTGTGGACACGCTGGAGGGAAGGGATGCCATCCAGAGGGACCTTGACAGGCTGGAGAAGTGGGCCTGTGAGAACCTCATGAAGTTCAACAAGGCCAAGTGTAAGGTCCTGCACATTTAAAATAAATTTAATAAATTTAATAAATTTAATAAATAAATTTATCAATATAAATCATATTTTCTTCTCAGGCTTTTTTTTTTCATAGACTAAACAAGGTGGTAATTTTTAACTATCTTTTCTTACTTTTGAAAATATACTACCTCACTAAAACATTTGGTAGTAATTCATTAACTCTTTCTCTCTATTGTCAATGACGATGCTGAATAGGGAAATGTCTTTTCTTCTCCTGCAGTCCCATTTGTCATCTGTTATGTTAGTGTTAATAGACAGTTTGGTTCTAGTGTCCTGAAATGCACTCAGGCATGCCTTCGGGCTGATCTCAGCCCTGAACTAACACTCCACTCCTAGCCAGCAATGAGCTTTCAGCTTTATTTAATATAGGATAAAGGTATCCCACTAAAGTCACTTATTTCTGTCTTTACTCTTTGCTGTAACAGTTTAAAAAAAAACAAGCAAAGGAGTTTTCATTCCACTTGACTCAAGGGCTATACCTAGCTCTATCCCTTATTCTTTTTCCCGAAGAAGTACAAAGTGACTGCAAAAGGCCACAGGTGGAAAGATCTTCTCCTCTGGAGGAAAATCTTCATTCTATAGGTGTACAGAATAAACATATAAAATAGAAAATCTTTTCCTTTCATTCAGTTTGCTTCTAATTAGTTAATCCAAGTTTATATATACTTGTGGTAATTTCAAAAGGGCTGCAGAGCACATTCAGAGCAGAGTTTATATGAATTAAGTTCTCCCTGCCAATGTCTTTCCTCTTTTCCACTATTAGATTAGGGTGCACCCTATGAGCATATGTGGAACCTGATACCAGGATCAAGCTCTGACAGAAGTGGTATCTTGAATACTATATAATCAGTAATTTTAGCTGCATTGTTTGCTTTTTTCAAGCTGTAAAAAGACATTTAACTACATCAACTGTTTGTGAAATATTGTTCTTTCTGCAGAATGGGATAAATTGGCAGGTGGCTATAAAGCTAGCACTCAACGTGTTTTGTTCCCTTAAGGTGTAATGCAGTGTGGAAAATCTTTAAAACTCTGAGTTGAAAACATATTAGTCTGTACTCAAGGCACAAAACGTGCAGTCTTAACCAGAAGTCAACCACGAGTTACAGATAGAGACAGAACATACCCTCTGGGGACCTGAATGCATCATTTCCTTAATAATCTTATGGTAGTGATTTACATAAGATAGGGCATGGGCTGAATATATACACTATGTAAAGCTCTGTTTGCTCAGAAATAACCTGTCTCAGTGTATTTGTATATATCATAATAAACTTACATGTTAGCTACTTTTTTCAAACCGGTGCCCTAGATTTAAAGCCTACTAAACTGTATATAGTGACTAGATAGTAGTTAAGGAAACCTCTTTGAGATAAAGGTTTGAGCCAAGATTTTGCATTAATAAATCTGTCAGGAAGAATGATATCTGGTATTTTGATGCATAGGTGTTGTGGTTTGACTTCAGCCAGCAGCCTAGGCCCCACACAGCCTCTCATTCACTCTTCTCCATCAGGATGAGGGAGAGAATTTGAAGGGTAAAAGTGAGAGAACTCGTGGGTTGAGATAAACACAATTTAATAGGTAAAGCAAAAGTTGTGCTTGCAAGCAAAGCAAAACAAGGAATTCATTCACTACTTCAGGCTCCATCATACATAACAGTTACTTGGGAAGATAAGCACCATCACTCTGAACATGCTGGTTTATTCCTTCTTCCCTGCAGCTTTTATTGCTGAGTGTAATGTCATCTGGGATGTCCCTTTGGTCAGTTGGAGTCAGCTGTCCCATCCCAGCTCCTTGCGCATCCTCAGCCTACTCACTGGTGGGGCAGTGTGAGAAGCAGAAAAGGCCTTGATGTTGTGCAAATACTGTTCAGCAACAAATAAACCACTGGTGTGTTATCAACACTGTTTTAATTGCAAATCCAAACTATAGCACCGTATCAGTTACTATGATGTAAATTAACTGTATCCCAGCCAAAACCAGTACATTAGGTTAACATTTTGAGACCCTTGGTAAGATTTTTTAAAAATAAAATAAATTAAAAAGAAATAAATCAAAGCAGCTGCTATTATTACTTATAAAAACCCCCTAAAGATATTTTTTCACAAGGGTTCTTTATAAATTGCTGCTCTAAACACCTCAGGAAGTACTCCACTCCTCCTGTTATAATGACTAAAACTGGAGTTAAAAAAAAGGGAATGAAAAAGATAATGGCTTCAGCAGGGACCGTTAAACAACTAAACATCACAAACCTGAGTTGCTAATACAATATATATTCATGGCATCAGAGTAGACAATTAATTACTGCAAAACAGAAGAAATCCCTAAGAAGAAATAAAAGATGAAATGTTTGGTTTCCCACCTATGTAAGACAGACTAATTTTGTCATTTAATTAGGCACTAAAAAAAAAGTTTAGAAAAACCCTCATATGGTAAAGAAAACGAATAACATTGTGTCTTAATGAGTGATGAAGAACAAAATGTTACCAATCCTTACACCTCTATCAAATCTATACTTAGAAAATTTCCCCATTACTATCACTGTTAATCATTTGCATTGAAGAAGTTGGCAAAAGCTATCAAAAACTAAGTAGTGTAACTTGAATGCCAACTTCACAAAATAATCAGTCTGGTGAGATGTATAATAAAATATGCCAGACTGTGTCATTATAATGCACTTTTGAAAGAATTATACATATTCGTTTTCCTCATTTAGCACCTGAATGACAACAAGCAGGTGAGAACATCAGTACAATACATCAAGCAAGACATTTGCCATTATGAACAAAACATAAAAGAGTGTGACAGAGTTGAAAAATGGAAGAAATGTTCTGTTCATACCTTGCAGGCATTGTTGTTCTTTGATAGTGAAATGAAGCTTGCTGGGGAATGGGGTATGTCTTGTTGTCATCGCAGGTAGCACTTCCACGACAAATTGCAAGAGGTATGTATTTTTTAATATAATCCTCGACAAGTTTTTTAAAGGTATTGTCAGTGTAAGGAAGCTGCCAGTTTGTTCTCAGCTCTTTTGTTATATACCCAAATCTTTTCTTTTTTTTTTTCTGTAAAATACGAAGGGCTAAATTCATCACTAATGAACTCCAAAACCATGGCTTTATGTTGTAAATAATGAAAGATGAAATTATACTGTGACATTACTGAGTGACAGAAGAATCAACTCTCTTCCCTATTTCTATAATGTGTTTTTCAATTGCAAAAAACAGATTTATGTCTGTAAAACAAATAACTAAAAGGTACTTTCTGATCTCTGATTTTTCCCCTTCCTCTCCACTGTTTCAAAATACAATATTGACAAGATGTTGTCTCCTACCCTTCAGGCCAAAGTCATTCTCTGACGAATTGCGTCCAAACAGATTGCAATATAGAGCTGCCTCTTAAGAATTACAACTTACTGCTTTGTAACAAGACTATTTTAAAAATCATAAACTTACATGAAGATGTTTCAAATATTCTAGAAGGGACAAAAATATGTTTGACAGTTATATCTGGGCCGTGTTTATGATAGCAAATATTCTGGAATAAAGAAAAGCTTACACAGTCATAATGGCAAGGACAATATCCAGACCACTATTTTCTTGGTTTGTAATGATACTCTATGTTTTATGTAAAACTTTGGGATTATTGACTTTCTTCAAGAGAAAATCAACAATAGATGTTAGTGGCTGGTTGTCCATGACAAGACATCCTCTTTCAAAGCGAAGAGATTAGTTCTGGTATGCGGTGGATCTGAAATATTATGGATAAATCTTGAACTATCTTGAACTACACGATCTGATTGAATGTAAAAATATGTATTATTACCATTTGAATGATGAATTATAATCAGTGGTAGCTGAAGCTTATTTTAATCTTTTTTCTTTCCAGTATTAAAAATCAGCTGGCATGTGTTAATACATAAACCCACCCATTAGATATCAAAAATGTTACCATAACTAGCCATTCTAGTGACTGGTAAGTCTGTGAAAGAAAGACTTTCATGGTCATTTGGTGGAAGAAGTATAAAATCCTGTTTCAGTTTTTTTATTTGGCACCAAACACCATTAACAGTATCTTTTCAAAATAGAAGGGTGAGGTGGGATCCATCCGTCAGCAGACTTTAAAACACGGGGAAGAAAGATTTGAAGCATTTTTGGGATGACTAGAATTTCACTATCAAAATTAACTTAATGTCTGAAAATACGTATGTATTTAAGATCTTCCTCTCCATTCTTGACATTATCACCTAAAATTTCTCCCTTTGGAAAAACTCCCGTATTTTTCTATCTTGATCTGCAATTCCTTTCTTTTGGATGGGAAAATTTGTTTTATCTCATCACATTTCTTATATTTCTGAATCATAAGTGCAGCTAAGTACAATGTCTGCTTTATTGTGCCTTTAATTTTACATTCTTTGCATTAGTTGTAGATGATCTTAAGCACCATGAAATAGTAATGACTAATAATTGATATGAGTTACAGAGGCACTTTGACTTTACTGTGCAGAAAAGACACTTTCATTGCTTATTTCCTGCCAGAATGTAACTTCTTATTGCAAAGTGGAGTTACTTTCTTAATCAGTGCATTCAAATCTGATTGCATACGGACTGTATTTGGTCTTTAGGATTAAGTGGCTATTATAAGATCTACAAACAGCAGATGGGTAGAAGAATTTGAATTGTTTTGCCACACCAGAGATGTGCTGAGAATTTTGGCAAGCATATGGAATATTTGAATGGGTAATGAAAACACTGGGCATGGGACAAATGAGACAAAATACTGTGAGATAAAACAACCTACTCAGCTGTATGTGTTTCTGGGGTGAAGGGGGGAAAAAAAAAGGCAGTACGAGTAATTGCATAAAGTATAGGGTCCTGAAAGAACTCAGTTAATATTTCAGGACATTATTTGTGAATGGAATTTCCAGACACAAAGGCAAGTGAATGTAAAACTTATCACAGAATCATTTACATTGAAAAAGACCCTTAGGATCATCAGTTTCAAACATATGCTTAACATTTCCACTACTAATACCTAAATCGGAAATGATAGACATATAGAATCATAGAATCATAGAATGGTTAGGGTTGGAAGGGACCTTAAAGATCATCTAGTTCCAACCCCCCTGCCATGGGCATGTTGTGTTTCACTTAATTGTTGATATATAATGTTGCACATCAACACATAATGGAAGTCTACTGGAGCTGTGAGTAAAAAAAATCAGTCTCAAAGCTTGACAGCCCAAGATCAGAAACCATCTTTGAAAGAAAATAAATGTGTATCTGTGTTATATATGATGAACACAAAATCAAACCACCTTGATTTTCTGAAACAGTCAAGAATGTATAAGTAACTGCTTTATTCATTTCTGTATTTCATTTATACGTTTACAACATTTAGTAGCTAGAAACGTTCCTAATTTAGCATATTTTATTCCTTTTTCCTGCCACTGATTTTCCATCGTGCTGACAGTTATCTCCAGTGTCTAGAAAATATTTTGTCTTTACATAGCAACTATTTAACTTGCTAGATCAATATTAGTTTCTCTCATCATTTTTTCTTCTTTAGACATTTTTTTTCTTTATTTCTGCACTTTTCAGCTAAAAATACATATGGTTACTGAAAATAATTCCTAATATGCAGTACTGTAACGTACGGATAAACAAAAGTTAATTAGGACATAGTAATTAAGGTGATCTTTTTATCGCTCTTTCAGCATGAATAGTAATGAATTAATTACAAACATTAAAATTCTAAAATAACATGACAGCTGATATGTTAATGGAATTCTTCAATTCTTCATTTTACATGCATGAATTGCACATTTTTTTAACTGTGTTTGTGTTTTCTATGGCTCTCTGATTTCGTAGATTGATTTAGTTTGTAAATAAAACCTAAATTATAAGACATATTTTGGAATTATGGGAGCTCTGTATAATAGGTACTTCAGCAGCCTCAAAGTAAGGATCTGTGGAATATAATCTGCCTGCCCTTGCGACATTTTATATGCATTAACTCAAGGTCAATACATCTCAGCACAGAAACTGTCTGATAATTTACTCAATCCTGTAATCTATCACATACATACTACCTATTCAGATTAATTACGTTTATTATATTACTTTTTGTATGCCTTGACAATTGTTGGAATATTTGTGTAAGCTTGTTACTGGAAGCACTAAACATATGTCAGCCAAGTGCTACACCCCTCAATTCAGCCTCTGGATAGATGGAGATCATAAGACTAATGACTTTACAGTTGAAGTTTAGTAATTCTACACTTCAGGAATGATCACTGTTACGTATCTTCTGTCAGTGAACACCAAGTGTGCCATTTTAAAGGAGAAAATATAGCTACTCATCATAACATTTGGACCTAAAACCTGCTATCATATTTTCTATTACAGTAAGAGTTTTTGGATTAATTTGAAGAACTGGAATGAATTAGGACAGCATGCCTTTTTAGTCCTTATCATAAAGAGCAGGCTAAAGTAAATTTCTCCAAATGTCTTGTTTGGAAAAAAGCATATGAATAAATATTCTTGATCTATTTTTTCAAGAGCTCAGTGATCTATAATAATTCGTTACCTCACCTGATGTGTTTCTATATAACATTTCACGCTTGGACTTGTTATCTAACTTTATATCTGGAGAAGACAGGAAGGCCAAGGACTCAATAGAAAGGAAACCTGAAGAAAACTGAAATCTGATTTATGGTCTCCTTATACCCTTCTAGAATATACGGTCACCATAGCTGAACTGGTAATCTTGGTATCTTCCCGCCCAAGTTAGAGACTTATGAACTAAATATCTTTACACCTAAATCTTTTAAAGATTTTCACCATAGATGCATTGGGAGCATATTATTGTTTGCAAGGAACACACTAACATCCACAAGCATTTTCATACAAAGACATGACAGACCTCCATTAGAGAACACTGCCTGGTGGCAAATATATTCTAAAGGCAATTTCTGACTAAAAACTCAATGCAGGAAAGACAACAGGTAATAATGACACAAAGTAATGAAATAAACTAAACCAGAAATTAGTTTCAGACCATGACGGAAGATGTCTGTACGAACAAGATAAATTAAACAGTTGGTGTGGACCTATGAATGACACATACGGTAGTAAACATATACTAAATGGCACTTGTTTCTCTAAACTCTTTTCTGGACTGATTATCCAATTCTGTCACAAAATAATTGATTGGTTTCTCTTTCCTTGGACAGATCTATCTTTTCTAGATTGAACGACATTGTGCATGTTGATATGTAAACACTAGTGGAGAACTTACAGTATCTTCTGGAGCCAAAGACTACATTTAGAAAAAAAAAAAATATAGTTACATTAAAAAAAGAGAAAATATCCTTTAAAAAATGACAGACAAAAGAATGACTCAATCAATATTCTGAATAACTTGAAAAATTGGCCATTTAGTCTTTTTTTCAATAGAGTGCTTGATCAGAACTCTATTGAAAATACCTATGACTATTTATTTCTGTTTATCATTCTAGTCATAATGTCATCTGTGCAGAAAAGAGAGATTTATGGTATTGAGCTGAGAACAACAGTTTGACATCTACCTGTAAGTTGCTGTCAGGGATCTAAAGCAGCCAGGAGCATCAATAAAATTTGTATTTTCAGCATAGGTGAAGTTTGGTTTTGCTTACTTCGCTGAGAAGAGACTCATGCATTCCCAGCACATAATCACATTCTATAACACAAAATTTGACTAACTGACTTCAGTACTTATTTTCTTTTCACTATTGAACTTATTTTTGTTTTATGGGAATGAAGCATCTTATGCCAGTCCTGACCAAGCAACAAGATATACCATATTCTGAAATGGAAAATAAAACAATATGAACATGTGAATCACCTTGGAGATGAATCACATTGCTGTAAAACAAATAATTTACATTTAAATAACTTATCTCCTTTTCACCTAAATTAAAAGTAATCTTCATTCTTTCTCAACTAATCTCCAAATTTATGAGCTAGTTTGATCATATTTGTGCAATAAAACTGAAAATTTTAGATATGGTAGGTAATCAATTTTAGTCTCGTCATCTGTGTTTCCAATCTCATTACAGATTGCAATTTTCAGTGCAGATTACATGATGACCCATCAGTGGCTTTGTTGTTTCTGAATTACCGATTCCTCGCCTACTGCCAGATAAGAACAAAGCCTATGCATCAGTCTGACAGCTTGCAAACAGAAAATGGGCTTGTAGGATTGGATTTAAATCCCAGGTGTAGGGGATAATTACCACATCAGTCATGCAGTTACTGAAAAATGGTATTTCAACAAGAAAAATTACATTCCTTTTATAGTGCCAACAGAAATCATTATTTGAGGCTTCATACTGATTCAGTGTATCATTACATGTGCACTGTACTCATTAAATGTAATGTTTGTTACAACCTAAAAAATATATTGTTTCAGATACTTTTGTGGCTGAGTTAGCTTAAATCAAGATTTGTGAAACCTTGACAGAACCGAGGTCATTCAAAGATATAATATACGTTATACAAGTGAAACAACAGCTGAGACTAAAGCATTCAAAACCTCTGCTGCTTCAGGGAAAAAAAAAAGGAGACTGAAGTAGGAAAGCATAAATCCTACTTTGGAAAATCCTCTGAGGTTAGACCGTTTGATGCAGGCCTTTTCATTAAAATAAACAGAATAGTAATAAGAGGCTATCAGCATTCGTGTGGGCTTCTCTATTCTATACTTTTCAGTAAACAAGATACTGTTATCAATTAATTATTTCATAGGCCAAAAAATCAAAAGCATGTTAAAAATAAACAACAAACAAATTAATTCTTTAATATCACACTGTTTAAGCACAGATTTACTGTACTTTTTATTTTATAGCTCGACTATGGTCAAGTCTACTTTGTTACTAAGCAGACATAAAACAATAAGTAGATTTAATAGAGTACTCTGTGGCTTCAGAGAATTAGCAACTGGAAATTTGGAAGAAGGAGAGAGAATCATAGAATCATAGAATCGTTAGGTCTGGAAGGGACCTTCAAAGGTCATCTAGTCCAACCCCCCTGCAAGGAACAGGGATATCTCCAACTAGATCAGGTTGCTCAGGGCCTCATCCAACCTGGCCTTGAATGTCTCCAGGGATGGAGCAAGACACAGGCTTGTTAGCCATCTTAAATGGGAATACTTTCTCTTGTATTCTATATCGACAATGCATGCCTGAGTTGTGCCAGGTGGACCAGCAGTGCCCTGGATTTCCCAAGGATAGCTTTGGCAATACTCAGCTAAGGTTTAAAAAGGCAAATGTCTTCTGTAGTATATTTCTTTAATCTTATGAAGTGAGGCTTTTACATGGTCTTAGAAGAACTACTCCTGACTTTAGGAAGCAAGCAGGAACACTTGGATTATTTCAGGAAATATACATGGATGGTTCAATCAGTGCCAGGGCTAGGTAAAAGGGTCATCTTAATGAGAAAAAACATCACAAACGTGTCATTCACAGAGGTTTTTATGTAGCTAGCCAGGTCTTGGTTCATCTTTTGTACTCTCACAATAGATGTTGGAAGCAAACTCAACTACTGGAGAAGCTATGAACAAAAACAACTGTGTACAGACCACTACCAGAATTTTAGACACCACTACTAGATTTCTAGACCGTTAGCCTGACTCCGACTCCTCTTTGTCTGTGCGCACTGCTCTCTCTCCTATCCTAGCAGTGTTTCTAGGAGAAATCTGTCTCCTAGGACTAATTATTCCCTCTCACAAACTCCACCTCCTGCCAGACACAAAATCATTTTGTAATCCAAACTACACCTGAGAGAGAAACTCCTTTCTCTCATCTACCTCAAATTCATCTTCCTCATTGATTTAGACTTTTCAAGCATATGGGGAATAAAGGAGCCCGTGGCCTACAAAAGATTTGGGGGCTGAATACTTCTACCTGAAATGAGACACATGCAAGAGTTAGAGTCTCCCCAAGGTACGAGTTGATTGTATTCAGCACTGATATTCTCATAAATGGCCTCTGCTAAACTATCTCCGAAATTGGCTTCTACATAGGTTCAGTGAAAGTACAGAAGTGCTAGAAATAGCAGTTGGGCAGTATTGGGAAGCACTGACCAGTCTGTTAGACCCAGGGAAAATTTAGGATGTGTTTTTCCAATGTATTATCTTCTTTAGGAGATAGATCCATAACATTTTGCTCAAGGATCTGTCCTTGTATCACTTTGAACAATCTAAGTTCTTTTTATTACCTGGCAACTAAGCATGCTCTTGATGAAATACAATGCAGTTTTCTGGGGAAGGGCTATGTCAGATACATGGTGACTGAATAGTTAGAGGTTATCAAGGACCCATTGACATAAGTCTTTGTTGATATTTTCAGCAGGTAATAGTTCAAGAGACTGTAAGAGAAGTAAACAAGAGATTCTGTCTAAACTTCAATTAATTCATCATTTTGAATGTATAAAACTAGGATTTGCTGGGAAGAATACTGCCATGTACTTCAACAGGAAGTGAAAACTCATGACATGAGTACTATTGATTTGCAGTTTATTTTTTAAATGTGTGGCTTGTTGCTTTAATTAGCACTGTTTTCTGAGGAGTACTCTAACAGTTACATCTAAAGAAAATTAGTTGCACAGTTTTTAATAGTTTCAAAGAATGCTAAGAAAATTTAAAATGGTAGTGCTGTGATCCTGGGAAGAGAAATGAATAGTTACTTGCAAATCAGGTAGTAGTATTAATGCATTAATATCTGGCCAAGCAAAGTGAACGAAACTAGAAATTAGCATTTTGTTCTGCTCTGGAAGTGCCAACTGCTGTAATGCTGTGGAGAATGGAATTTAACCGCATGAGCAGTATCAGTGTCTTACATGTCATAGATAAATCGTGAGGTCAACACAAAGCAGATTTAGGGATTATTAAATATATTGCAATTGCACAGCATTTTGAATACAAGTGTGTTCTATATCTGGCTTTCTTTTCCAGTTTTCATGGAGGTTTTTTTACCTCAAGTATCTTAGCACAAATTAGTTATTTTGAGTTCACTTCATTCGAAATGAAATACATTTTAAAAATTTAACATTAAAAATAGCAGTCCTGTTCTTATTGCAATTTTTAGTTAGTTGAACTGTGCAACTAACTGCATCAATCTGTATATATATATTTTGCAGCATTGGCTAATACGGAAGATAGCACTAACACTATAAGATCTGAATATGTCTTGTAAATATTAAGTGATAGTGATATAAATATTACACGTCTAGCATAAGAATGACTAAGACTTTCATTTTTATTTCTTCTCCAGATTAATATTTGTTTTTTCCTTTCATTCTTTTGTTTGAATCCTAAGAGGCCAAATTATCAGACAGTCAGCTAACTTGAACACACCAAATATAAGTACAGCAAACAGGTAAATGGGCATGCAAAACACTAATTTACACTTGCAAAACAGGTAATTTCACGCACTGGTGGTAGCTTGCACATACAATTATTCATCTTGTTCATGCATATGCATGGCTTCGACACAATTGCCTCTTTACATATGTGCATATATTTCACAGACACAATTTAGTCACCGATATTTAGTCATTATGATTTGTGGGCATGTTTAAACCCTGCTGTGTTCATTCAGAATAGAATATAGGTTCATGATCCTTTTGCAGAAGGTAGTTATATCGTATCAATAATTACTGGTCTGTTAAGAAAGACAGCTTCAACAACTCCCAAGCTTCAGAGCATTCCATACTACTCAGTCTCCTTTTTCAGTAGCATCTCTCACTTTCCCAGAACCTGCACCTCTCTCTTCTTCACGTTTGACTTTCAGTATTTTCAAGGAAAATATATGAAATAAAAACACCACAAGATGTGATAGGCAAACAAATAAAACATTTAAAAGATGTCAAGTTGCCATTTCACCCTATGACATTGTTAGCAAGAACTACAGTCTATCTGTAATTACTGTAGATTCTTAAAACTTCGAGAGATGCAAAACAAGAAACACCGAAGAGCCATATATACCAAAATTATCATAGACAACTTCCCTTATACAATGAAATTTACAGTCCTTTTATTCTGACACAGTCCACATGATAGATGAGCACAAGCCAGAAGTTCGTCACTGCAAACAGTATTTTGAGTAAAGGGCTGCCTGCTACCTTGCTACTACATGAACATGGAGAATAGGTGTTTTAAATCTTGCACGTCTCTACACCTGACATTCTTAATACAGACAATGAACACTCTCATGCAAACATGTTATATTTCACGATACATATTCTGTTCCCGACAGGAGGTGGAAGAAAGGAAGACTAGTGACAGTGATTTCATATCAGTTTTATTTATCTTGAGCTAGCTCAAGATGAAAAAGACATCTAAATCAAGACAAAGGAGACTTGAATTCTTTTCCTTCCTATATCTCGGCCTTTGACTTTTCTAGAGTCTCCTGACCATCGAACTGTGCACTAAGTTGAATTAGACAACTCGCAAATTCTCCTCTTGTATTAGATGGCAAAACTAAGGTATCTTTCTTAGTGTCAGAGTCCTTAGCACATTCTCCTCCCTCCTGGGGTTTGGCTGTCTTGGCTGGGGACCAGCTCAATTACAGAACAACTGAGGGTAGTTCTCTGCCCTCTGAGGACCCTGTGGGAAGGCAATACTGAGAGTCCACAGGAAGGGTCCACCCCTCTTCCCATTGGAGTGGCTTTGAAGATGGGAGTCTTCATCTGGGGGTTGCTTGAACTACAGTCTCAGCTGTGCGACAGTCATGTACCCTGTTGATCTGAACCCTGAACTTGACCCAGATGATGAACTCCCCAGCTTGAACTTGGACCTGCCTATAGACTTGCCCATCAATCATTGGGTTGTGTCTGACCCTGGTTATGGCCTCCAGGACTGGTTCTAGCCTGTTCTTGTTCTTAGACAGATCTCATCATTATGGATTTTTCTTGACAACCTGTCTTTTCTAAGCTGCCCTCCAGCCTGTCCTGCTCCTGGCTAGGGCAATGGGATACGCCCTGGCTGTCAGACACCCACAGGGAGCCCACATGGCTCGTGGCACCCAGTCTACAGGGAGCCACTGGCCTGCACAGCCCCTTATTCCCTGTAGTTCAGCATTCACGGGCTGGTAACATTCTTGATGCCTGTCTCAAATGTCTGGTTAATGGAAAACCAAAAAACTAGGAACTGTAATATGAGCCAAACTTAACAAGAAAAGAAAATGGTCTCCTCAGCTAGGAATATTTCTTTTAGGTCAGAAAGAGGCCTACTATATACACAAATAATTTGTTCTACATTTTTCTATACATAAGTTCAGAGACAAGAAGAATACATTGAAATATACTTAATAATTGCAGAGGATATCAGTCTGTCTCAGACTGAATCTATAATGTTCAAATAAAATATCTATTCTTTTAAACATGGCATTATATAGAAAAACAGTAACACATTTTTTATTTTAAAATAGGAAACTGGAAATGAGTACTCTCCCTCTCCCTCTCCCTCTCCCTCTCCCTCTCCCTCTCCCTCTCCCTCTCCCTCTCCCTCTCCCTCTCCCTCTCCCTCTCCCTCTCCCTCTCCCTCTCCCTCTCCCTCTCCCTCTCCCTCTCCCTCTCCCTCTCTATTCCCACCAAATTATATTCCATAACAGCTAACCACATATTCCAGAGTTTCCAAAAACAAAACAATTACTTCTGGGCAATTACCAAGAATGGAAGCTTTCAGCCTGAAAAATAACTGGTTCGGAAAAAAATGAACAAAGCTAATTGAATAGTGCAAACAAATTTTTCATCAATTTGCAGAGGAGGAAAAAGGCAAATCTATTGGCATATTTTGGTTAAATAGCTTCAGATATGCAAAAAGAGATAAAGGATACAGTTATTCTATAGTTATGATAGAGGGTGAGATTTTAAAAGGCATCAAATATTTTCCTGATCCAAGAATTGTTGTATCGGGCACTTCCTTCTTTTCCATGAATGAAACCTGACTGATTGCAATTGAGCTAAAGGAATGTAAATTAAAATGCCAAGCAAATAGAGGCCATTTTAAAACCGTGGATGTCATCTCTGTTTTCAATCTGTATCACGACACATAAGAATAATTATAAATTGGAATATGTGATTAGAATCAATGGATAAGGCAATAGCAAATGTTATCATCTGCTTGGACTTGTGCAAAGCATTTGACACTGTCCTGCACAACATCCTTGTCTCTAAAATGGAGAGACATGGATTTGATGGGTAGATCACTTGATGGATAAGGAATAAGAGTTGTGGTCAACGGCTCAATATCTGGGTGGAGAACAGTGATGAGTAGCATCTCTCAGGGATTTGTGTTGGGATCAGTATTATTTGACATTTTGTCAGGAACATGGACAGTGGTATCCAGTGCACCCTCGGCAAGTTTGTGGAGGACATCAAGCTGAGTGGTGTGGTCGATAATCGACGGAAGCGATGCCATCCAGAGGGACCCTGACAAGCTTGAGATGTGGGCCCGTGTGAACCTCATGAAGTTCAACAAGGTAAAGTTCAAGGTCCTGCACATGGGTCGGAGAAATCTCAAACATGGATACAGGCTGGGTAATGAGTAAATTGAGAGTATCCTTGGGGAGAAGGACTTGGGGGTATTGGTGAATAAAAAACTGAATATGAGCTGGCAATGTGCACTGGCAGCCCAGAAAGCCAACCGGATCCTAGTCTGCATCAAAAGAAGCGTGGCCAGCAGGTCGAGGGAGGTGATTCTCCTCCTCTACTCGGCTGTTTTGAGACTTCACCTAGCGTACTGCATTCAACTCTGGCAGTCCCAGCATAAGAAAGATATGGATCTGTTGGAGCAGTTCTAGAGGAGAGCCATGAAGATGATCAGGGGGCTGGAGCACCTTTCCTATGAGAATAGGCTGACAGATCTCTCTAGACTAGCCTAGAGAAGACTGGAGAGACCGCATAACAACCATCCAGTACTTAAAGAAGACCTGCAGGAAAGATAGGGAGGGACTCTTTGTCAGGGTGTGTACTGATAGGATGAGTCATAACAGTTTTAAACAGAAAGAAGGTAGACTTAGATTATATGTCAGGAATAAATTTGTTACTGTGAGGTTGATGGGACACTGAAACAGGTTGCCAAGAGAAATTGTGAATGCCCCTCCCTGGAAGTGTTCAAGGCCAAGCTGGACAGGGTTCTGAGCAATCTGATCTAATAAAAGGTGTCCCTGCCCATGGCAGGGGGTTGGAACGACATGATCTTTAAGGTGCCTTCCAACTCAAATCGTTCTAAGATTCTATGATAAAAAATATTTACTACTAAAAAATCATATTTAACATACTGATTACATTTCTAAATACTACAAAATCTGATTATACTCAGATGTGTGCATCAAATGTTACAAAAAAAGACCCCGGTAACAGTCCCTCTAATTCTCCTTTTTGTTTTATAAGTCCTTGGACATCTAGAAAAATTTAGATTTTAAAAATTTGTATTCCCAAGACTTTGTACTTTCCCCACCTTGAACTATACCCAGAAGATTAATTGAAAGAAATAAAGAAGTCCTTGGCTTTAACCAGCATGCACCCTTTTCTTGTCTGCTTGCCCTTGTCTTAACTTTAACTATAACAAGAAGATATATATCACCATTAAGAAGAGTAACGGAAGTTCTTCATGCCAATCAATACCTGATATCTTCCTGCACTGGGGACTGTATAGCATCAAGCAATAAACTAGGCAGATAGGTATAGGTCCCAAACACTAATCCTAAACCCTTACCTTATTTTATTGTTAGAAATCTCATCAGTAGAAGAATAGAGAATATAAATCCTTGGCTTCAGCTGACAACAGCATTCTTTCTGATACAATCTAATATCTTTTGTCATTTGTTTTTGTGTTTTGGGGTCTTTTAACTTCATCTGTATGCAAGGGTTAGGTTTGGTGTTACAGTTATGGTTTGGGAATTCAGAGCCTCAAAAGACCAGGTTACCAGTTTATTCTGGATACTGCCATGCCTTAAAAGTTAGGACAAACAGAAAACATCTTTTTGAAATGTAAAATATTGTAAGACTAGCTTATTGCTGGATGTTGCAGGGCCTGCAGCACTGAGAAAAAGCTGGTAACAATGCACAGACAGTTTGATTTTTTAATTTTTTAATTGAGTTGGTTCCTCTTACTCAATGTTATGGTTTATTTGGAAGTTAGCTTTCAGTTTTAGAATCTAAAGCATCAAGATCCTTATTTCCTTCCAGTGTTCCCAAGACCTGCAGTTATAAAGAGGTCTGGCGACTTAAGATACCAATGACCTAAGTCTTTTGCTTTTAATAAATGAATAATATGAAGGTTTTGTCACAGCCTGTCAGTTTGGTGTAGTTATGGCATGGCCCCAAGAGTATATGTTACATGCTTTTGGGATGTAGTGTGGAAGCATGGGGGAGTTTCTATGGATACAAGTCTGTAGATCCAAGAGAACCAAAACTAGTGTAAATTTTTTTCAATATCTTAAAGGGAGCAGTACCTAGTGCAAAGCCCTAGAATCACACTTGTATTTTGTGTCAGAAAAAATAAGTTGATTTGTTTCAGAACAGAACTTGAAAATAAAACATCTTAAATGCTGTATATATATATATGATTAAGGGATCAGAATCAAGGATAGAATGCAAGGTTATGTTTTGTTTTGGGGTGTTTTTTTTTGGCAGAGCAGTGAAGAGTCAGCTACTGCTTCTTTTTTCATGTCTGTGAGATCTTTCTGATATTTCCTAAGCAATCCCCCATCACTCACGCAGATCTTTTCTCCACTTTAGGACTGAAGTAATTTTAGTTAACACTTTCTAGGCATGTATGCATGGAAAATGTATTTTTTTCTATTTTTTAAAGTCATTTAAAGGTTTTCCTACAATCTATTTCCCTGAAAAAATATATCATAGTAAATTGTTGTGGGTTTTTTTTTTTTCTTCTTGGTATCTTTGCAAGCATTTTTTTTTTCCTTACATGGAATGTATAATTTTTTTTTTCAAATAACAGTTTTGTTCTTCTCAGTTGACCTAGCTAATAATAACCCTCCTCTTCAGTGAAGAAATTAATCATTGACATTCTGTGGTCTGTGTTATGTGGGAGATCAAATCAAATGATCAAGCTTATCTTTTCTGAGCTTAAAATCTCTGAATGGTTGTGAAATGTTGTCTTAAAAATAATATTGTCTGTTGGATAGGATGCAACTAGATGCCCTAAGCATGAAAGTGGCCTTGGAAATTCACATTTTGTGATTTTATAAAACAAATTGAAAATCCTGTTGAGGCTAGACTTTATATTTGTTGCATCTAAACACAATGTTTCCTTCTCCTTCAGATTAAACGACAATCATAAGATGCTAAGTTATGGAGGAGTGACATCTGGCTCCTTGGCAGACACCTCAGGCAACTCTGTTAATGACTTTGGAGATGGCTATATATCTGTAATAGAGTTAAGTTTGTTGTCTGGATTGTATTACCCTCTTATTCTCTTAGACATTTTTCCATTTTGTCCTTTAGCTCACATTGGAATCACTGAACCACTCATAACCTTGACTTATAAGCCTTTTCTTGTATTTCCATCTGCTACCGTATGTTGGTTTTGTTGTTGTTGTTGTTCAGGTTTTTTTCCCTCCAGGAAGCTCTGAGCATACTTTGCAAGAACTTCAAAAGGAAGGTTTTGTCAACAGGAAGTGTATTTTTAATGCTTGATAAAAAGGAATATTTTAGACAATACTTAGAGGTCCTTACAAAAGACATTGCAAAGGAAATATACACCTACTGAATACTTGCCCTTGGAACTGAGAACTACACCTTAAACTTCATTATAAAAAGCAACAATTCCACTAATAAAAGTTACGAAGGAAGGAAAAATATTTTAATATTTATTAACAGTTGAGTATGTATAAAACTATAAGGGTAAGAGTAGCAGACAGTATTTCAAACTTACAAATGAAACATTCATTACTATTATCAGGTCAAAATACTTGCTGATTTAATACCTAATGAATGGAAAATATGCTTTCTTCATTTTTTTGAGGCATATTCTAAAATGTGTGTGATCTATTAAAATGCCAATATCAGAAGATATCTGAAATCTTGTATTCTGAAATAAAATAACTTTTTAACCTTTCTATCTTTCATTGCACCTGGCTGGCCTATGTGATGTATAAACCCCAGAAATACTGATTGGATCTATTTAGTTCCTGGGGAAGAATTCTAAATCCCTTGGGCAGATCTCCTCAGTGTATAAGAATCATTGATATGGCATAAAAGACTACTATTTTCATATTTGCAGCCGTTAGGTCTGGACCATTTTAACCTTTCCCTGCTGATATACAGCATATGTTTCAAATGTAGTCAGCTGGTAAAAATTAATTTAACCCTCAGGCAACAGTACCATCTTCTGTGCTGGTTATGAGATAGCTGACCTTCAAAAACCACCCAACTCTGCGGAAACAGGTGCAGCACAGTACCTATACAGTCAGACAGCAATAAATACAATGTGATACCTAAGACTTCCTCCAAGAAGCAAGGCCATGAAGAAGTAGCTGTATGTCTTCTTTTGATCCTAGAAGCACTATGAAGTCAGTGCCTACCTCCTGATGCTGTCTTCTAGAATTTATATGACAGACATGTTCCTTTCTGAACATGAACATGACAACTCAACTTTCTGACGGCAGAAAGGACACAGTATACAAATGATAATGCATCTTTTACATCAGCTAGGATTTAAACCATTTAGGATTTCACCTTCACCAAGAAAATAGCTAGCAATGTAAGACAAGCCAGTGATTCAGATGCATGAAAGAGACAACTATAAACAGTTTCCATTTCTGAAATGTATTAAAGTACACAGATAGTACTGTTTGCAGGCTGTGCTTCAGTTGTGCTGCATGTGCATCCTTTTGCCTCCTTAGGAGCTATTAAAGCCATCATAAAATGCAGTATTTTGTATTTTAGCTTCCAGCTGAAACACTCATATATCATGCATTCATCATATTTAATTGAGAATGACTGAAAAATATGGGTTTTTTCTTTACTTTCTTTTTTATTTAATTTAAGCATGACATTTAAAATGTGTGCAATCAAATTAAATATTATTAAATAACTATAGCTAGGAATTTACAAGTAAATTTCTAAGTTAGAAAAAACTCAATTCAAAGTTCAAGATTTTTAGTGTTGAAAATATACATTATCATTTCCCAAACCATCTGAAAAATTGCTGAGATGAAAAAAAACCCAAAAAAAACCACAACAAAACAAAACAAAAAAATCAAACCTCAAAGTATTATAAAAAGGTCTCTAATTTAATTGGCTAAAGTTTTGAGAAAGTTTTGATAACTCTGGAATTTTTTTTTTCCTGTATTTTCAAGTCAAAATAAGCACAGTATAGATATTATTGCCAACATGAAATACCTTTCAACTATGAATTATTCCCATTAGAAACCATGGAATCTTATTTTCAAAAGTTGTCAGTCTCTTGTGTCTTGCTCAACACAAACCTTCAACCCTATTAAAAAATCAGTGCTGCTAGTAAAGGTGTGAACAGATGTTTTATCTCCACATTTTGTGCATAAATGCAAGTACTCTGATGTAAATTGATCAAACTGTAGAAACAAATCATTTAAGATTTGTGCAGTGATTAATAATAGAAGCCAGTAATCAAATCTCCCTGCCACCAGCACATCTGTTACAGAGAGTTTCTAGTTTGCCCTATTATGCAAATGTGCAATAAAACAAATAAATTACTTGATTTAACAGCTGGTTGAAAAACATTGTTCTTAGGTGATTTTTTTAATGTATTGTTTTTACTATTGATAACCGCTTGATGTAGACTAATTCAATTATTCTTATGTAGAGGGTCACAGAACTGAGAGAGGAAAAAAAAGTACCAACTTTTCTCAGGAACTGTTATAGAATTTTAAAGATATTTAGAATTCCTCAGACACACATAGCTTCTGTAAGAACAAAGTGCACAGGAGGAGAAAGTTTTACTGGAGTCCAACACTTGACAAATATCCACATACAACTTGGCTCTTCAATGTTAGTAGCGTCACATAAGTAAACCTTTTTGGTACCTTGAAAGGACCAGCTTGTGATTCATCACTGCATATCAAAATGATATCAATATGATCTTAGAAAACTGTTTCTGGATGTTTTCTCTCATAGGCTCATGAACTGAGAAGAGAGGAGTATCAGCACAGAAATACCCTTCATTTAAGATAGACTATATTGTGTGGTAATGCATACTATAGATTTCAGCAGCCTTTAGCACCAGGATTGGAGAACTTCAAAATTTTTTAAGGTGAGCAATGATAACTTTCTCCTTTTCTTTGTATCAGGGGAATATGACATATCGTGTGATAGTTTTGATTTGTTTATTTTTTTCTACAATGCCCTGGATGTATATTGGAAGAACTAAGACCACTCTTACTTCTGTAGAATGGAAGGAAAAATAAAGAATTGAAAAACAGAAGCAGTAAAATATGTCCCTAAGACAGAACTTAGTTCTGAAAATGTTTGTTCATTTTTTAGTGCAACAGTACGTGTTTCCCTCAAAATTCTGTATGCTGAATTATACATTTTATGAAGTAGTGCTATAAAACCAGACAAACATTTATTTCAAACAAACATCATCTTTCAGCTCCTTGGGTTACCAAATATCCAGCTGTGCCAGCAAAGTATATTGCTCTGGAGGGATGCATTTTAATGCAGCCATCTCAGAGTAGACTATGCTGGTTTATAAACTGCATTCAAAAATAACCAAACAGAAAGTTCTGTAACTATTCGAATGTCTTATATCCATTATCGATAGACCACACTAATAAACAGCACATATATTCAAGTCGTCCTGTAGACTAAGGGAGATAGAATCTACTCTTTAAGTGAAGATGAAAGTATAACATGTCCACCATTCTCAGTAACTACTTATCAAAAAAGTGGTGAAAAAAACTTTCATGTCCATTTCTTTTGTATGACAAAGAGAAAAGAGACAGAGCAGTATCTGGGAAGCATACAAGAATATGACACACAGTCCTTATTCCATTTTGCTGGAACTAGAAATTCAGCTTGCGTACTCAATATCTTTCTCTCCTGAAAAGTGATTATCAGCACAAGTTAATGGAAATTTTGATACAAATGTCAAAGTCTGCCAGGCTTTGTTTGTTTTTTTTTTCTTTTCTACATTTTTTTTATGTCTATTTGTATGTATAGCAGAAAAGACAGTTGATTCAAAAGAGATCTTTAAAAGAGGGCATCACAGTTAGTGTAAAGAAAAAAATCTAGCAGTTTGTCAGGAATTCATTAAGAGAAACACTAAAAAATGTCTAGGCTTGTTCAAATTCCAATAAATCTCCTCAGTTGAGAGACTAGGTTTCAGATATAATAGGAATGAAATTCTTATTCTTAGACTTGACTGGCCTGATTTTAGTCAAGTCAAAAATCTCAAGTAAAATCATCCAAGCAAAATTCTTTGTGCAGTCCAGAATGAGAGAAGAGAGTATAAATAAGGATTGCATATTGTCAAAGTATCACTAAGTGAGTGTGAGTTTATATTTGGTATTTTTAACATGCTGTGTAAAGCAATGATAGGGTTTTTTTTATGAAAAGAGGTTGACAAAAGAATGAAGTAAAATTTTTTGTTGAAATGGGCAGAACTGATCAGGATCCCTGTAGAGCTACTTAGTGCTTAAAAGTAGGCATCTAGTGTTATTTCAGAAGTTTTAATGTATTCAGTCACACTGGGTTGTGTAGAAATGGCACAGGACACAAATCAGTCATGCACCCTTTTAGAAAGTCAGCTGAACAGAAGACATTAGGTCATCTAAAATAGTATTAGAACCTTCTGTTACCTGACTTGTTCCCTAGCAATGTCATGCTCAATACATCATGGAAAACGTCAAATGACTACAAAGTTCCTTTTCTACATTCTTTCTCCTAGAGCCTCATTTTCCAGATTACTGAAGTAATTCCATCTACTAGTCAGTTTCCACAGTGAAAAGAAAGAAAGTTGTGAAAATACCACACAAGCATATGCAGTTTTACATTTCTCATGTACAACTCAATGGATTATGTTGGGAAAAAGCACACTGTCCAGACCTCCCTCATCATTTCCCACCAACACCATGTATCACTTCCACCATAAGACAAGAAGATAACGATTTAAGATGAGAAGATAAAGATTTAAGAGATGTAAATGTAACCAATTATATTATCTTATAATTATTCGGTGAATTTTAAGAAAATCTTGTGACTGAGAGTTTAATACTACTTTTCATCTCTCGGATTTATAGTTTTGTGAACAAAAAGTGACTTGTAATAGCAAACCTTTGATGTACAAGCAGTTTTTAGGAGAATCTCTCAAGATCAGCTTTCAGGAGTTCAGATACATTTGATCTGCTTTAACACATGAATTGTTATGGTTGTATTCTAGGACAAGAACTTGAGGAGGCAGATATGTGGCCTGAATACTTATATGTCCTAACCGTTTTGCATCTCTACAGTGAAGAGAGGTCATTTATAATATTACTGGAAGCTTGGACAGTGTTCAAGTAAATCTTGTGTGAACCAGGGGGTGACTCAACTTCAAAAAAATCAGAGTTGCAATTCCCACATTCCTGTTTAGATATGAGGTTTGTAAAAGTCACAACTTTGTTCGATCAGTAAGTAATAAATATTTAGCAAGCTATATAAGGAATCAGCAGGTTGACAATAACCATTTGTGCAAACACAGAATATCTGCCAAAAATATATTCTATGTTTTTAACTCAGTAAGTTAACAGGAATCATATAACAGGAAATATAGAAGGAAATCAATAATTTTGTGGTGTGGTAACAAAACAGAATGAAAAAGAATGTAGACTTGTAGTGATCAAGTACAGCAGAAAAATGATCCTCAAATCAATATTTGAAGATGAAATGAAGGGAAATGGAAATAAATCACTTGATCCGCAAACAGAATTATCCTGCTAGGATCAGTGGAATTACAGGAAATGAATGAATGAGCTGAAGTTACAGATACAGCAAAAAGTATGCATTTAAAGCATACATAGACTGTAACTGAGGAGGGCACTGGGATCATAAAAATGGCCACAGAAGCCTGTGGTAATAGAAATTCTAAAGAAACACAATAAAAATGAAATATGGTTATTGGAGTACTATGAAATACATAGATTAGTGAGACAGTTAAATACTGTTCAATTGTCCTCACACAAACTGTCCCCATTCTCCCTGGCCTCAGCTGTTCACAGATGTCAGTCAGCTGCTCTACATCCCCTTCATAAAATCATTAAAAAGAGATAGATTTGATTATTTTCTGGTAACAAAGCAGAAATGTAGGAGTGTTGCTCAGCTAAAAGTCTCATGAACTAGTTGTCAACTGTCTTGTATATAGTTTTCATTAAGCAACTCTTGATTTAAACACTGTATCTTGTCTTGCTTCTTGTTCTTCAGACGTAGAACTGTATTGGTAAGATTTTCTTTAACCTGGACTTCTATCCTTCACTGATATCTGCAAGTTTGCAAGGGAAAAAAATTGGTTACCCGTTTCCTAAGAAATCGTGCATCAAAAACTGCAAAGTCAATCTTACCCTACTACCTGTTTATCAGTATATGGAATGTAATCAGATGTATGGTACTCTTTTCACATGGAAGAAACAGTATCAGTCTCATTTTTTTATTGTCTTCTATATAAATTTTAATGACAATTTAAACCACCTATCACCATTTGTTATAAAACACCCTATCTCAAAGAAGCTGAGTTCAGATAGAGAAGCTGCATATTGGTGTAATGGTAAACATTACACAGCTTCTTGATAGTGGAAAGGATACCATGTTTGCAGAACCTTACCAGCATTTGACATAATAAAGGACTAGTGGCTGCTAGCCAAGATGAAATACCACTCCATGGTAAGACTGACACTGTCTCTGTGAGAAAAATCAGTATCTTTTCAAGGAACTGTACAACAATCCACAGTGATGCCAAAGAAAGTGAAATAGACTGCAACAAAGATGGGATCTGTGCATATATTGCGTAACATCACTACAAGCAGTCAAATAATCCACTTCAGCACCAGCAAAATTACCTATGCAGCTGATTTGTGCACCACTGCCCCAGCCAAACCTGCACTTAAGCTGAACCATGAAGTATTATCACTGCTTTCCCTGTGCTCTGAGATGTATATAATTTAAAGAAAAAAGTTTCTCTTCAACGTCACTAGTGTAGGAGAGTTTCTTTCACCAAAAATTAATCGAGCCAGTAAACCTTTTAGAACAACTTAGAAACTTTCAACCCAGTGCACCTCTTCTCCCAAAATTCAGTTTAATATTGTTTCAGATAGCTTTCTTTAAAGCAATTATCTAAAAGAGAAAGTATAAAGCTAGTGCTCAGAACAATGTACATTGCGGTATGTTGTTCTGCAGAATGCCATTGATTCCAAACTGGAGCATTTGAAACAGCATTTCAAAATGCTTATTTTCTGCTGTTTTTTGGCATCGTTACACTTGTTTGGGAAAGGATAGTACCTTCAGAGAAGCTGCATAGTATACTGAATGACAGTTACCAGTGCATTACTGGATGCCCTAGACCAAGTAATGGGAACAATCAGTATGTTCTTTTGGGGACAATCCTACAAGGTGTCAGGAAGGCAGTAAGCGCTAAGGCAGAATGCACACCACAGTCTAAAGATACAAAGTGCTGGTTTATAGACACCTGAGAGACTTGGCTGACTGAAACAATGAAAAACTTCTTTCCTGTTACAATGGAATCGATTTAGAAAACTTTAACCATACAATTTTAAACATTAAACATGTTGCTTAGGTAATGATATGAGGGAATTAGCATTTCTGATGTTGCTGAAAACTTTCTGTAGTCAAGGAATTCTAATGACAACAGAAGTGTTTACTTATCTGTTAATAAAAAATGACAGAACACAATATAATATGTGGAGACGGACTGTTCCAAGGATAGATTTAGGACAACCTGGAGATCTGTGGAAAGTAGTATAATGATATTCTAACGCAAAAGAAAGATAATGCCAATGATCCATTTACGACTATAGAGCAGCCTATAACATTAACTTACTTTTAGAAAATACTATGCTGGTAATGGAAGTATATTAGAAATAGTAGTAATAAAATGCACCTCTTCTGATATTCATGTATTTTGATGTCATTTAGAGGACAGAACAATTAGGGTAATAAAGAATAATACTGTTTGCATTCAAGGTTTAGGAAGAGTGTCTTCCAGATCTAACAAATAAAGGTACTTAACTTCTTGAAATTGAAACATTTCTAGGTCACTTGTGCAAGTATATATATATACATCATGATCTTTTTCCCTATCCCTATATACATGTGACAAGTATCAAAACATAGAACAAATCTAATTTTTCTTTTGGACACTGTTTTTTTTAGCTAAGTGCTCACGAAGAATACTGCATTGCCTGGATGTATTGGGCTCTGCATTTAAAAAAACACCAGTTAGCTACCTATTCAGACCTGGGTCAACTAACATTGACATAAATCCTGAGAATGGCTTACCTCTGTGACTTTAGCACCATTGAAAGATACATGAACTACTTTGCCACTATATTTAGTACATTCACAGGGGAGACACTTCAAATTCTGAAAAGTTTCTGCGTATCTAAGCAGGGCTTTATATGGTTTCATTCCTTGATTTTCTTTAAACATTGCTTGCATTTCAAGTGAAATAGATAGTTTTTGTTTTCACTGAATCATGTTTCTTAATGTATCTGCCTAGTCACTTTCACTCCTTTATTTTTAGAACGCACATCTCACTTTTCTCTGGACTGATTAATTTGGGAGGAGAAGGAGGCAGGAATCTCATCATATGAACTCTCATTTTCAGCTCTTGTCATAATGCTATCTAACCTTTGCCAAATAATCCCATGGAGAAAACAAAGATTAAAGTCAGGGAACTTGAATTTTACTGGTGTCTGTGCTTATCACTAGCTGTGAGACCAATGCAGAAGTTAAACCCTTTCTTCCTTACTTCCAGCACAATAAAATAGGAACAGCATGGTTATAGAGTCCTGTGTCATATATAAAAAGTATACATAGGATAAAAGAATACAGCAGGAAGTATATAACAAGCTTGGAAGATCTGACATTAATACTAGGACATTGATAGTAGGATAAGAATTTTTTTTCCCCTCTCATATGTCCTTCAATAGAAAAGTTACGTTGGCCCAATAGACTAATGGTTGCATGATTCCTTGAGAACAACTAACCAATATCTGGCATCAGAGGCTTCCTGTGCCCCATAGAAATACTTCATCTGTATTAACTCTTTTAATGAAAGAATTATTTTACATATGCAATACATTTACATGTTTATTCTCATCTTTACAGGATAATTTTACATATTTAAATTCTAAAGCAGCTTTACTTGCTCATTTATGAAGCAGTATGGCTGAAAAGTTAAAAACGTCACCATTTACATTGAAGCTACCAGCTGTTTGAATTATATCCTTTTCATCCCAACAACTTAAATAAAAACAATAGTAAGAAATGAGAAATCAAAACCAGAATAAATTGCAAACATACTTATCTTATTCTGTCCTCCTTTCTTAAGTGACATCTCATGGCACTAATTCATAAACACAAGCTTTTTGGCTTAAAAGATTCAAGCCATTAAAAATTCTTGAAGACTTTTGAATTCCCTGCCGCTTTATCTAAATCAGCCAGAACTTTGCAAGTTTGTAGCTCTGTCCTTTGCTACATCACAGTTCTTGTGTCTTTTCCCATTCACTCTCAATGTCATATGTTGAAAACTTCCTAAAATCTCCCTTGATCCATACAGACATGCCTCAACCAAAGGCTACTTTGCTTCTCTTGTGATGTAAAAAATTGCAGTTCTTCTGATAATAACCTCCAAGATCGTAAGGATGTAAAAATCCCTAAACAAAGTTAAAAGCAAAAGAAAATACAAGTTCCCTATATGTCATAAAAGCAATAGTAACAAACTAATGTTTTTCTACTGAAACAAGAGAGAGTTCCTGGAAGACTGTTCTGTGAGGAGATTAGGTAGCTCCGGAATTTCATTCACTCTCTTCCGAAACATGGCAAAGATCACAGCATGCTTTGAAATTCACATATGTATCCATTATCTGAAATAGGAGAAAGTTTGGTGGTGGTCACAAACAGAATAGAGAGGATTGTGGCTGCTTTTCATTCAGTTTCAGAGGGATGTAAAGATCAAACTATAAGGACAAAAATTATCTTTCTTTTATTTTAAAGTATAACAAGGGAACCCAAACAAAATGGCTAGGATCCTTTCCTACTTTGTGTGAATTGAAGTAAGAAAGAAACATTTAGGTAGAGAATAAAACACTCAATATTTTCTGTAATAAGATAAAATTCTACATATCTGCTGCAGTTTCACTATTATATATGTGGATCAATTTGTGAACTGCAGATTCAGGTTAAGCATACAAAATAAGTTGCCTCAGGTGAACTTTATCTTACCAAGTTGTGTTTTTTTGAGGTATACATACATCTTTCCAAAGAAAGCCACAAATCATTTTCTAAAGCAAGTGTTTCCCTGTTGTATGAAGACTTAAAGATTCAGTTCTCTAAAGCATTTTGCACAATTTTTGGCTGCTGAATACATTATTTCATAGTGTTCTTGTTTCACAAGTTTGGCTTCTAAAGAATAACCAATGACCCTCACCTGAAAAAGGTCCTTTTGATTCATTCTGGTGTAGAGCTGAAAGAGTATTGATCATCCATTAAGCAAATTTAGTGTGTGTAATACCATCCTCAAGGTGGAGATAAGGAGAAATGCAGTGCAGGAACAATAAGACTACTTAATATTCTAATCTTAATCACTTATCTATTGTCCATTTTTATAACATTGCTCTCAGTGGACACTTTCTTTTGTCCTGAACTATCACTCAGCAGTGATATTGAAATTCACTGGAGATTATTTGGTTGCTTTGGAGTCCTATTTTAATTTGATACTGATTAATAAAAAATAAAGTCTTACAACTGAGATTATAGAAAGCATTGTTATTGTTTTCATACAATTCTAAAACTGAAGTTAAACTGACAAAGTGACCTTATTCTGATACACAGTGTTTTGGTGAAAAGATAAATGCAACTGTATTTCATATCAATGAAAAAACTATTGCAATGTTGTATTATTCCATGGGCACATCTGCGGTTTAGTGTTTATCTATTCATTCCGAATAAGATTCTGTGAATGCAATTAAGGGTCACATATTTGGTATGAGGAGTCAGGGATAAAGGAATTAATTTCTATTTTTTCCTTCCCTGAAGCTACAAATTGGCTTGCAGGTTACTATTCATTGGAACACCCCAGAGTGCTGACAATAAACAAAGCAGCTATAGCTGCACTCCACTAGGCAGCAGAAAATCAGATCCACAGAAAAACACTGAACCATAAAAAGCATAGGACATTTATGATCAGAACATGGATTTACAGAACTTTTCAGTGATTGAGCATTGCCTAACATTAGAGTTCAATTAAACAGAGATGTCTAATTTATATACCATATATTCTGGCATTTTAATTCTACTACTACCATAACAATTATTTGCAATTTATTTGTGCATTAAAAACATTACAATTTACAGGAGTTTTGTATTATTTCTTTCTTTCTGCATCATTTTTTCCACAGTATATTTTCACATTTTCTAGCACGTGTCAATACAATCGGATCTGACCAACAGTGAATTAAGACTATCTGATGTAAAAACCTATATGTGAATAAAGCAGGACTTAACAGTCATTATGGAGTTCAATGAGTGCAAAAAAGCATGGGGCACTTATTTCAAGAATCCATTTGATGTGAGAATATGGTAGACTGTGTAGACATCACTAGAGGGAGTCACGACCACACAAACCAGATTGGTGCACTTCTTAAATACTGTACTAAAATGAAATCTGGCTCCAGACTGACATTTGTGCCATATTATACAATAGTCACCTGTGGGAATTTCCCATTTGTTTTCTGGAGAAAGGGAGAGGGGGAAAAGCATCCGCCACATAGATAATTTTTTAAAACAAATATTAAAGGAGTTACATTAACAGAATTTACTGATTTTATAAGTAGCCCAAAGAGCTTGTTGGGGAAGATCTACCTGGGGTTTTCCAAGGATGGAGACTCCATAAATTTTCTGGGCAACCTGTGCCAGTGCTCAGTCACCCTCGCAGTGAAAAAGTGTTTCTTCTTATGTTCAGAGAGAGTGTCTTGTCTTTCAGTTTGTGCTCATTGCCTCTCGTCCAGCCGCTGGACATGACTGAAAAGAGCCTGACTCTGTCGTCTTTGCATCCTTCCTTCAGGTATATACATCAACATGACCCCCCCAAGACTTCTCTTCTCCAGGCTAAACAGTCTCAGCTCTCCCAGCCTTTCCTCATAGAAGAGATGCTCCAGTCCCTTAATCACCTTCCTGGACTTTCCCTGGACTCTCTCCAGTATATTAATGTTTCTCACACACTGGGAAGCCCAGAACTGGACGCAGCACTTCAGGTGTGGTCTCACCAGTGTTGCTCAGACATATAAAGTACTAGAGACAGTATAATAAAGATGTGTATTCTTAATGAAACTAAAATCGGAAAATTGATACCTGGCAAGAAATGGAAAGACTTTGATGATTTGGGGCAACATTGTCAACAAAATCCAACTCTTTTTGTATCCTGCAGAATAAAACAGGGTTTTTTTTGTCCTACATTCTAGAAACAATTGCAACTAAAAACATAGCACAGCTTTCTGTCAAGAAGATATAATATTAATTTTACCAAAACCTTTCAGTTTGAGACCTTTACTGTGACTAGAATGTGTTCTTACTAGAGTCAAGCTCTTTCCCATGCTGTGGCTTCAGGTTAGGTCTGACAGCAGCAAGACATTTGCTTGCCTTTGGATTCCGATGGCTGCCGGCTTTATTCCTTCTGTGCTCATTTGATTATAGCTCTTGGTCCCATGCAGGTGCCTATGGTGATGCCTAAAGAAGTCTAGGTGATGCCTTGCATTTGAAATTGTATTAGAGGTAACATGGGAGAGGAAGATCTTAAAAAAACCACTGGTCAGAGCCATCGTATAGATGCAATTAATAAATTTGACCTGTAGATTCGTGATTATTATTCACTTAAAGTGAAAATTGTGTTTCTCCTGAGCCTGTTTCAATAGCACAGGCTTTTTAGCATTTATATGCCAATCAAGCAGTTCAGAAAGAAAAATAAGTGAAATAGTTAAGATAAGAAAGGTTTTAGAATGCCTTTACAATTCCTTCCTGTACAGCCATATGCCACTCTTCCTAAATTAATGAAAAGCACAGTGACTTTATCCAACTCAGCCTCTCTTTACCAGTTGCCATCAATCAAATAAACAAACAGCAGCATTTGACTGATCTCACCGCTCAAATGACAATGACAACTAAAGGCAGGCAGAGGTATCAAACAGAAGACTACAAGCAATCTACAAGCTAAATTTAAAAAAATTCTAAATTTCTGATAAATCAAAGTAATGTCACAAACAGACTGTGAAGAGAAAGACAGAAATGTGTTAATTAAATTTGAGTATACAGTATTTCTTCATACATTAGACCTCTTTAAACCACCTTTATTGGACTCCAGTGGAGGCTATAAAGAAGGTGATTTTGTGTCTTCATGTATCCTTTTTTTTTTTTTTTTTAAGGACTTAAAGAAATACTTTTTGTCTTAGCTTCCCTTTCCTGTATGTAACTTCCCTTCTACTTCTAAATGCTCTTCATATGGCAATTCTCTCCTCTTTCAACTGCATTTCTTTCCCTCCTTACTACCTCAAAGTTTAACAGGAGAGTTTTAAAGTGCCCTTACAGAGGGCCCTCAACCAGCAGCTCTGCAGAACTGTGTTTGAATAATTCATCAGATTCAATCTTACAGAGTGACTAATGTGCTAATTATACAGAAGAGTCATTTATAAGGTTGGGTCGGGTGCTCAATGCTAAACATTGGTATAAAATATTCATATGGTATTTGGGAATTTTCTGAAAACTGCAGATATGATAGACATCCATAAAGATGGATAATTTCCTCAGCGCTATGGTCCTGCTTCACTGAAAAGATTTATCAGAAATCCAGCATCGAGACCCACTTCTTGGAGAGGTAAAATCTATTATGACCGTATGTTAGAAACATATTACCTAAGCATGCTGCAAAGCTATTTAGAAATAGCTCATCAAACTGAAAACCTCCTATAGTTGCAATAAGCCCCTTAATTTATTGTCAAATCTGAACCTAACGTTGTATGTGGACTGTCATTTAGGACATCTTGTTAAAACTGCTTATGAAAGATCTGTGTGAAACATAAAATTTGGCCATATGTGTTTGGCCACAATACTTTACCTTGAAATATACATTTCCGTTAGGTTTTAAAGTGAAGAAATGGGAATCTTTTGATTTATAACAGAATGTGGAACATAGTGAAAAATTGATAACAGTATTTGTTACTGGAATAGGTTACATTCTTCTTTCAGTAACATAAGATGCAACGAGGGAAAATGATGAATGAAAACTTATGCCAATAACACAATAGTCAGAAAGGCTATAGATCCAGAGAAGAGATCTACAACAGTTTTGTAGCCAAATGGCGTATGGTGCCATCTAAAGTGTATATACCATATTATTAGGAATATTTTTGTCAAGATAGTATGCCAAACCTCTTTCCATAGAAAATGGAAAAAACTATTTTCTTGTTTCATATTAAAATTTATAGGTAAGTAAACTCATTAGCCATAATTTTCTAGACTAAGCCTCAGTTATTAATTAGTATAATTTCTTTCACACACTTTTGACAAAGTAACTGGCTCATACTGGCCAGTATTTTGGTCAGCTTAGATACTGCAATGTCCCACTACTGTTTCCTCCTTGTCTTCTTCTTTTGCTGAAAACAACAAAAATCTAGAAGAACAGACTCAGAAGTACCTCTGGTTACCAAGCCAGCCATGGACAGTCCCAGATCTGCAAAAAATGCCCAGTGCATTCATGGTGTGGAAGCAGACTGCTAGACAGAACTAATACTCCTTTTGCATTTTTCCTTAGGGATTAGACCATGTAAAAGGGGACTACTGGAACACTTTGTCTTTTCCTTACAAATACTGCTAAATTCTTGTCACTTCATTTTACTTTCCACTTAGGACAAATATTTTTGCATGCTTAATATCATGGTTCTTTGTTTTGCTCACAGTCGTCTTCCACAGGTCAATGCTTGTTTAAGTACATGAACTTATCTGTGACTAGCCTGCTGTTTAAACAATGACCTTGACTTCTGATGCCTTCAGGCTGCAACTCCACTCCCAGCAGGAGATCTTCTGTCAGGCTGGATGCTCCAAAGCCCTCATGAGCCTTTTCACATCTTGTTGCTGACATTATTTTGAGCTTTAGTGTCATCACAGCATCTTTCTTAGTCATGGCATAAAACTTGAAATAACTAATCTAGAGTGTCTTCTTTTCAATATACCTCTCTGTCATACAATGTCTTATTTTTCTTACTTTCAACTGGTTTAGAGATATGAAGGGTTATGTGAATTGCAAATGGGCTTAGGCAGAAAATAGGTGTCAGTAAGTGTAAGGTTCTCTTGAGCACATATGGCCAAAAAAAATAAAGCATGTTCACAAGAAACAGTTTTAGGAGACTGGAGAGTGAGCTGGTGATGTACGATAAGCAGCACGACACTCTTATATTTGGAAGCATAGGGCTAACTGACAAACCTAAGTGCAAGACAGTCCTAAATTTATGGAAACCAGACCTAATAAAACAAAGAAAAACTTCAACAGTAAATCTTAGGGCAAGGATGACTTTTCAGTGATATGAATTTCACCTGCTATTTAATTTCACCTGCTATTTCTAGGGGATTCTCTTACAGGGAGTCAAGAGAAAGCTAGCTATTATAAACAAGTGTTCATTACAGATTTCAGTCGGTTTTTACTGACTCGGGGAAGGGAAGAAGGTAACAGACAGTAAACAATAAATCACTTAAAATCCCACAGAATGGAGTAAAAGTTATTTCATTTAATACATCTGCCCAGCAAAGGAAGCTAAAAGTCACCCAGATTAATAAGCCAATTTGAGAATGTATTTGAGAGGAAAGCACTAATGGGTAATTGGGATATTTTGACTGCATAATCAAACACTATGTGCATGTTAATTTCAGAGATACAGAATAAAGTGTCCCTATCTCAGTAAGAATGGACCTTTAACTTTACTCACACATGGAGAGGAAAGAAAACTATATGTTTACTACAGGAAAGAGGATCTCACGTGCTGCAAAATTTCTTGGGCAAGTATCCATCCTGAAGACCTCACAAGTGAAGCTGAATCTTATTTCCTCTTCAGAAGAGTCTGTAGAGTCCTTACAATTTAAGCGCATACATTTCAACTCAAAAATTTCTGTTTAGACTGTTTTGAATACTGATAGCAACTTAAAGATTGAACATCTTTGGTTAGACATGGATCAGTTTACCAGGTTTGTTTACTCACTGTGTCTGTTAGATACATGTTCCACATGAATCCTTCCTTGCCAGGGAATTGCAAATCTTCATTCTGTTAACGCAGTGAAGTCATCCCTTGAAAGTGGGCATATGAATGCATGATCATGCAGTGTTCCCTAGAAAATCAGACATTACTGAATGTATTTTAAAAACTCAATGTTTTTTTTTCAGTGTCTGGTTTAACTAAATCTTTGTTTATGCAGATGACTATATCTGAATACACCTTTGACTTCAGCTCAAGTCCATTTCATGTATCACTGTGTAAATTAGATAAATTTAGATTCTGGTTAAATTAACAGGCTGTTTCTCGAATTATTCTATATATTCTGTCTCATGAGACATAAAGATTTTTCACTATAATGAGTATTTATATAAACATATTGTGCGATATGCCAGATGGTTGCACTGCCATTCAGAGGGACCTCAACAGACTAGAGAAAGAGGCAGATGGGAACCTCATGAAGCTCAACAAAGAGAAAGGCAAAGTCTTGGGTCTTGGAAGGAATAACCTCAGGGACCTCTACACAATGGGACCAATCGGCTGGAAAGAAGCTTTGCAGAAAAGGACCTTGAGGTCCTGGTGGACAAGAAGCTGATCATGAGCCAGCAATGCATCCTCACAGCAAAAAAGGCAAACAGCATCCTGGTTGTGTTTAGCAAGAGTGTTGCCAGCAGACCAAGAGAGGTGATCCTGTCCCTTTCTTCAGCATTGCTGAGGCCACACCTGGAGTCCCAAGACCATCTTAACAATCAGACTTCTGCACTGAAAGCATTGTATCACAGAAACATAGAACAGCTGAGGTTCAAAGAGACTTCTAGAGATCATCTATTCCAGCCCCACTGCTCCAAGCAGGGTGAGCTAAAGCAGCTTTCTCAGATCATAAGTCATTTGTAAAAATTCAGTTAATATTTCAAACTAGCTGCTACACTCCACAATAGAAAGACTTTATGAGGAAGAGGCATCTTACAGAATTCCCTCTAATTGATCCAACATACACATATTTATCATTGCATTTCAAAATCTCAAGCTAGCTGATATACTTTTTGTTTCCAACTAGGAAAGCTGAACAAATTTCAATCATTCTTGAGAAAGGATAGACAGAAAATTATTTATATCTTTATAGAGACTGGATTCTACATGAAATTATAAACACAAACATGCAGACACAAGCAAACATGCTCAGGACTTTCATAATTTAAAACAGAAATTGCAATCGTTTAAAACATTAACAGATAAAAGAGATTATTTACCATTAATGATTACAGGAAAATCAGGAAAATCAATCTAATTGCTTGCATACTTCCACATAGTATTGACAGAAAGAACCTAGAGTGGGCAACGTTACATTAGTTGGAAGATATTACCAGCCAGGCAGATTCAGTGCCATTCAAAAAAAACCAAACCAAACCAAACCAAACCAAATCAAACCAAACCAAACCAAACCAAACCCAAACCCAAACCAAGCAAACAAAACAACAAACAACAACAACAACAAAAACCACACAAAAAGGCTTATATGCAAATATTCAGGACTCTGATAAATGCAAGATAATTTGATAGCTCTGGAAATTTTTCATCCTGCAATATCAATTAATCAAGACCAGTGAATTTCAAATTTATTTTTTCTTAATTCAGAAGTATGCAACTTAAATAGCTAAAATGTCACACTTGATTATTATTTGGAAGAACAATTTTTCTCCATGTGGCTGACTGCACATGAAACTGATTACCCCAGAAGTCTCTATACTTTTGTCTTTTGTTTAAAGTAGTAACGTGCAGGTAGCAAAAATAGCAATGCTACAATTTTCATTTGTCTTCCAGTGACATTTATTTGTTGCAACAAAGTATTTTTGAGCAGCTGTCTCTGAGACAGTGGCCAGCGTCTGTGAAATGCATCTAGAGAATGGCCCCAGCTAATGTACTGCCGTCACAGCTTCTTACCCTCAGCTGAAGACCTAGCCCCATTTTTGTACTGATTCTACACCAGGGAGAACTTCCAGAAGAATCTAAAATTTTGGTGTTGTGAATAGAGGGGAAATAAAACCGGTCCTAGGGCCAACACCGAATATGCAAGACAAGCAAAATCAGGAAGTGGGGCACAAATAAGGATGGTTTATTTACAAGGGCAACTTTTATAGGTTCTTTTCGGTATTGCCTTTGATAAACGAACTGTAGAGCTACGGCTTATCTACCAGACAGACCTTATAGGTCTGATACCGAAAGCTCACGACCAGTCTGTTGTAGCCCGGCTACGTGGCACAATAAACCCGCTAATGCACAAACTGCATTAGGAAGCAAAATACACTTGGGGACAAAATACGAAATACACCCGAGGACAAAAATAGTAAAATACACCCGGGACAAAATACCAAATACACCGGGGACGAAACCAACACTCAGCATAGACTGAGGCAGAGAATCTTACCCACGAGGCGTCCTAAGCTTGGGGGGGCTAGAGAGGAGTGCGAATCCCTCAATCAGTCCATCAGTATAGAGCTTCGAGTCTTCTCCTATCCCCCTTTGGGGTCAAAATTGGGAGCATATTTGTACCCAAGATCTACATTACATCATTAGTGTAGACATGCGTGTGGGGATGACTGTAGGCAAGCTTATCACTTACGTTAATGGCACAAAGTCCATCAATTTCCACCATGCATGGGTGGAGGTAATGGCTCGTTTTGTCCAGGGCGGGAAAATGGAAGAATGAGGCCACCAGACCTCCACCCAGTTTCACACTCCTCTCAGACATTCAGATAACACTTAACACCAGATATGGATCTAGTGATAGTTATAGCTCTAATTGTCACCTCACCCTGTTATTGACAAAGAGCTCGTGGGCATCCTGCTGCAGACATGTACATGTCTTACGTGACTTGGACTTTGTGCAGGGACTGTACTCTTCTACATTTGGTAAATGAGTTATGAATACCTTTCTGAGAATTCCGAGGGATTTTCAAGGAGAGGGCAGATCTTCACAGGGGAATTGTCCTGTAGCTTGCTCCTTTCAGGGTCCTCGTATATGAACTTTTTATGCAATGAAAGGATCCCAACACATAGCACTAGGACAACACATCTCAGAAAGTAACGCATTCACCTTTTCCTACAGTGAAAATGAGTGAGAAGAAAGTTTAATGTCAGTGAGGAATCTAAAGATAAGTGCTAACTCCTGAGGAAAGGTTTAAAACAAAATGAATTTATGTACTTAACAAATACACCTCTGCCTTTTGCTAGCTCTGCTCAATGCTACTGGTCAATGTCCTCCTAGGGAATGAACGTGCTATTGTTTTGATGTCCTGCATGTCGCTTCTCTGTGCTGTAAACCCTGGATTTGGGAGATTATGCAATCCTGCAGGCTGGCATAGTTTATAACTGTGGGGTAAGGTCAGCACAGTTCTCTGAACATTTTTTTTCTTATGTGTAGAATGCAATAAATCCATTGGTATTCATGAAAATGTTACACTTCTGGAGATATAACATTAATCAGCTGTAAATAAAGCCAAATTTATCCTGAAATGCTAATGTTTGTAACTTCTGGCTTCAGTGTTCGTTTCTTGCCATATTTTCTGATTGTCCAATAGTCTCTCCACCCACCCACCCACCTTTACTGCTGCCTCCCTTCACAGTACCTGTGGAGGTTTCATTAGGAGCTTATTATATCATTGTATTTATAGGTTACATTCATTAATTCAGACTTCTGTAATTTTAATTTTTTTCTTTGGAATTACTTCTTTTGTATGTTGTTGAGGATCTTGACAGTTCACACCGGAAAACAGATTAACAGGCCCCATACAAAAAATAATCAATCCAGATTATTATGACAGTATGACAGAATAAGCATTTAGAATTTTTCCAAGTAAGAGTAACTGAGGCCTGCAGGTGGCCCTTGCTCAGTAAATCCTATGGCTGAACCAAGAAGGGCTGTGGAAGAGCTGGAGACCAGCCCTCCTATGGCATTCCTGGGGTAGGGCCTGGTAGTCGCCGGGGCTGACATAGGGTCTTGGGCCCAGAGTAGGATGAGGGAAGCCCTGGGGAGGTGGGCAAGGACAATCAGGGCTGGGAGTGCCTTCAGGCGCACAACATTTTGTGATGTGTTTTAAATTAGAAAATCTTCCTCACAAAGAAGGAACTGACAAATAAAGTGAATTAGTTGAAGAACAAATGAAGTTAACCCAAACAGAACATAATTATCCCCATTTGAATTTCCCACACATAAATTATTTATTCCCATATTAGGGAATTCCCATATTAGGGGAATTTTTCATTCATACTGTAAACAATGTCTGGAGAAGTCTTTTCAGATTTTGCTCAATGATTTGTTCTGTCTCTGGAGCAAATGAGATAAAGTGCTGTAATTTATCTAAGAGGAGGACTACAGAAGGCAAAAAAAAATCATTACAGTTCTAGCTGAAGTGTACAGAAATTTCAAAATTTTTTTTTTTAACATGATTGACTCCCATCACTGTTATTTGAGTGCCTTTCATCTCACTTCCATTAGGTAAATATGTCTTCTCTTAATTCCAGGAGTCACCACACATTCTAGGTAAATCAAGTGTTCCCCCAAGTTTACAGTTGAAAATTATTAGCTCTTATGAAGAAGAATCATGTATTTGAGATTATAGATACAAGGTGCTTACAGTAAAACAAAGATTCTTTCAGATTTCGTATTTTCCTAGAGGAATATTTTAAGTGTCCTGCCTCGTTCATTTTGGGTTATTTTCATTCATGAACTATTCTAAATTGTTGACAGTTCACTACTGAGTGCCAATGACTTGTGTGCAGCAAAAGAAAGAATATAAAATGCTTTTCTATCAGAAAGGGTTATTAATTTCTCTAATTAATTTTATGATTCATTCTTCCATACCTGCTTTAATTTTTCTTACAGTTAAAAATTTTGATTTTTCTGAAGAAACCTAATACAAAAGGAAAACCTTACTACAGGTCTTTGCATTTTCTTTTTTTTTTTTTTTTTTTTTTTAAATATCATATCTGTCATGAAATAAAAATATTACTTGAAATCTTATTTTTAAATGAAAACTCTTCCTAACTGATCAGGGTCCAAAAAGGGCTGTTGGATAAAAACACTGGTTTTCATTGGTTGACAAGTTATGCTTTATGTCAGATGTATTACCTTGGTGATGTGATGGCAAATAGACAGTTTTCCCGTTACAAACTCATACTATATTTATTTCCTACTCTGACTGTGTTTGGTTTTAACTGTTCAACAGTGTACAAAGCTGGCATATGTCTCACCAGATTATAAATTCTACAAAGCTGTTAGCATTTTGTGAAGTATCGTAATGTACTCTTGACTGATCTTTTATTACCAAAGGCCTCAGTCAGCCAATGAAGACTGAAACTGGCAGACTATTTAGCGTGCCCTAAGTGTAACTTTGAGACAGCAGGAGCCAGAGCTTTCTGTAATTATACTCCCTGATTGTGGAATCTGCTCCCTATTGAGACTGGAAGAGCAGCATCTGTTGTGACATTTAGGTTAAAATTAAAGAGGTGCACAAGTTTGTTGATGCATTTAACTGTGGGGAATCATCTTAATTATTATTTTTAAATTGTTCTGTAAAAAAAAAAGAGCATAAAAATGAAGCTGTGGAAACGACTTCATGTTTTTGTTAAGAGACTGTTTTAAATTGTTAGTTACTATTTGTCCACAAATGAAGGGAAAAGAAGAGGTAATCAACACCATAAATAACATCATGAACACAGAATAATACACCCAGTCTGGATTCTGAGAAAACAGTTATTGCACCCTTATTAGTTCATTCATGCATTCTCTCCACCCTCATCCTATTTGTACAGTACTTACCAATACTTTATACCTGGAGAAGATGGTATTTGCCCTAAGAAACATAAGATATTAAACCATATTTTGACTTTGCTGTGTCTTTAAAACTAGCTCAAAATAACAGAAAAATTTCTCACTTCATTTAATTAGAAGGTTATTTTTTTCTGGGTTTACTGGGGCACTTGGCTGATGTGCCCTCAAGTCACAATATTATCTAATTTTTCAAATATTATTTTTAAATATTCTGTTTTACAGTTGCTACATGTTTACTCAACAAGTAATTGTCTCCTACAGTATTTGTTTTATATTATATCACAATATAATCCTAGAATAATCTTTTTTCATTATTGGGAGAGGATATATTTAATACTGAAATACTTATTACATGTCTATAGGAGTGTAGGTGTCGTCTTCAGAATTTCATGAATTTGTCCTCACAACACTAGCTTTTTAATATAAACAGTTTCTAATATATTCTTTTATGTATGTTGCTATAATTAAACACTATAAACGCATCTGAATTTCATAATCCTAATGTAAATAAAGCTCAAAACTAGACAGTGAGTTACAGCCAGGGCTGTTGACATTTCATAATCCACAAGATAAGAAAACATAGACTTCCTTCTCTGCGTAAAGACCCTGTTTGATCCTGTACTTCTTGCTAATTCTGCATCTCTTTGTGCCTTTCCCACAGGCTTTCCCAGTCAGGAAGAGATAGCCAAATTCTTATTGTCCTTTATTTCTGGCAGTTGTCTGCTTGGAAGTTTATGAGATAGGTATACCTGAGCTACTGTAAACTATGCTGAATGTCAAAATTAGTTCAATCTTAAATTTACTGGTGCCTGGTAGATACCATCTCTCAAATACTTCTGATTCTGGAGGGCTATACCCATAGTGATTCCTCTTCTGAAGACATCCCATCCCTAGAGCTATCAAGATGCAGCTATCTTAGAACGTGTCAGCCATCCTGAGGACAATCTGAAGTGTCTATAGATAGGACATTAGTGGGAGTTGTCTCATAGCAGGAAAGATGAAATGCTTTGTTCAAACTGAGATTCATTCAGTTTAAAATACAACTAAATATATATTTGGAAAATCTTCCTTATTTTTATTATGAACAGAAAGAATTGGGTTTTTAATACTATTTTCATTTGCATTTGTTTTATGCCACAGAAAATACTTAGTTTAAGTGTTAAGTACATTCTAATTTAAAACTTGCTATGGATAAGTGGACCTGGCAATATTTTCCCTTCAACTCCAGTCAGTATATTTTTGAAGGGAAATAATTTCCAGAATTCCACCTTTGCCTATAGTATTCCAGGCTTTTGTGACAAGTTTCCTTTCAAGCTTCTGGAAAATGTAAGTTCCCAAAAAGTCTTTCATTTAAGACAAAGAAGCAAGCCATATTGAAAACATCCACTCTTTCTGCCAGCAGTATCAATCATCATCACTGATGAAGGTGTTAGTCTGAAGCACTTGCTGGGCACAAGTCTACAGAGTAGCTTATACTTCAATAATGCCCACAAAGCCATATTTCTCATTAGTATACATAGACAGATTTATCAAACTACATTGTTTATTCATTTTAAGTAAACAAATACTCCTCTATATGCTTATGTCAATAAATTTTCTTTTTAATAGACTAACACATATCAGAGAACATGCAATGGGGACTTTTTGGTGGCTCATGCTCCTGACCTCCAGACGGAAAAACAAATGAGGCTTCTCAGCATGAGTAGTAGTCTCACTTAGAAGTCTTAGCAAAATTAGTGTGCTTGCTTTTGGAAGAAGAGGTGTATAAGAGGTATGAGGATAAACAAAAGTGGTAGAATGGAAAAATTATGAGGTGTAGTGGATCTTCTTGGTTTGAAAACATATGGAAAATATCTTTCCTGTCATTCCTCCAGGATAGGAGAGTTAAAATGTTCTGCAAGCCTATGGAGAGAAACCAAAAGGATTGAGACATTGCTGTCTCCTAGTCCAGCAATGAAGAGAAGACTGAGAAACTTCTAGAGAGATGGGTAAAGGCGGTCAATGGCTGGTGATGCTGTAGATGGCAAATCCCTGAATAGAATCATATAGTTTTGTAGCCCTAAGAAAACTCAGCACTAGAAAATTGCTAAAGAACCGGATAGAGTAACAGTAATTAAAATGAGAGAAAATGTCCTGAATGTGCTGGAGAGCCATAGCTCAAAATTCAGAGATCTAGCATGAAGTTGAGATTTAGGAGTTCTTAAACATTTTCCATCTTACCAAGATTACATAGTATTTAATGCTTTCTATATTCATTACCTTCTCATGCAACTGAAGAGCAGGATTCTACATGGAGAAACAATTAAAATGAAAACTTCTCTGCAACCTTAAGCATTCACACTTGTACACAGCTTCTGCTCTCTACATTATTAAAACAAGTGTACGTGAAATATGCAATGGGGAGAATTGCATCTGGTGAAGACAAGTGGAGAATCAAAGTGACTAGAACAGATTTTTAGCAAGTTCAAAAATTTGGTAAGTGACTGTGATTCTGCAGGATTGCTATAGGAAAGCCATGCTGGCTCAGGCCAAGAGTCTGTTTTAAGTAGTGATAGCAAGCAACACCAAGGGAAGACTAAGAACAAGGCAAACAAATCATAGCTCCCTCTAATACTGTCCTCCTATCTAATTATGCTCTGCTTTGGGGATTTCCTGAACTTAATGCGATTTCTTTAACCTCTTTGGATCTTTTTTCTTTATGGTCACAGATATTTTTACATGCATAATAACCTTTGGTCAGAAATTTAGAAAGTCTGTTATTTTTCCTATTAAGAACTAGGTCCTTTCATTCAGTTTAAGCTGGGTTCTTACTACCTTCATTTAATAATCTCTTATTTTTGTAATAGGAGAAACAGCAAACAGTAGTTTCCTATTTGCACTCTTCATGAGTATTTTGCAGGCTTCTGGTATTTCCTTTATGTGATCTTCTTTCCAGGCTGGAAAGCATGTTTTCTCAACTATTTGTTATGTGTAAGATCTTTCACACTTTTGAACCCTCTTGTCTTTCTCTGAATCTCTCTCAGTTCTATTAAATACTTTTTGAGGATAAGAAGCTCAGACCTGTACATAGTACTCAAAATCTGTGAAAAGCAAAGATTTATACAGTGATTTTACTATTTTTATTCCTCTTCCTCTATTTCCTAATATTTTCAAACATTTGAGTCAGTTTTTGGTTCACTACCAAGTACTGTGATTGTATTTTCATAGAACTATGTGTCATAATCCCAAGGTCTTGTTTATGTCTTTTAGTCATGAACTCAGATCCACTTACTTGATGAATAGATTGTCTCATGTATATCACTTTACACTTCTCTGCATTGAACTTTGTTTGCTGTTTTATTGCTAAGACACTTAGTCTTGTAAGGCTTTTTCTCATTCCTTGCAGGTGGCTCTCTTCTTTACCACTTCAACCAATTTTTATCATTCCACAGAGCTTTTTTAAAAGTTAACATGCAGAGAGTTTACCTATTTTGGCTGTCTGGCAAAGGATTGGCATAGGCGAAAAGCACTTCACAAGCCATCTTAGGCAAACCGTTTCCTCTCACAAGCTGATTTACTTTAGCCACCATTACATCTTTAGTTCAGACTTGGTGAAAGGAAAGAAATGACAGGTACTTTTATGGAGTACCAGCTGTAAGAATGCATCCTCCAAATTAATCAAAACTTTCCCAGCAAAGAAATTCCCATCTTCAATGTGTAGTTAGATCATTTCAAAAGGAAAAGAGAGCTTTGTAAACCTGGAAATATGACAAATGAGACAGAGAACTGTTCTTTTCTCCAGATGAGAAGGGAAATGTGATGTTCTTCTGAGGAGTGTCTGTTAGTCTGTGAACCTTAAACCTGACAAGTTAGAAGGACTGAAATTAATTTAAGAAATTGGGGTTTTGTCACTCAGTTTAAAAGTGTAATTTTGCCTAATAACTAAGAGGATTAACAATGAAAAAATCAATGAATAAGCAGTAAGGTAGACAAGATGCTTGCTAAATCTTGACTCAGCAGTTTAAACTTACAGAGATATAAGCTCATATTTTCTTCTTTTTCAGTATTTCTGGCTTTACAGCTTATATAGTTTTCTTTCAGAATTTCTAGTATAGTTAATGCTCAAACAGGGAACAAAGCAAAGCAAAGTACTATGTTTAAATCACTTGATTCTTCCTGTTTTTCCACTAAAATCATATGAAGTGAGAAATATTCCAGCTTGTACAGATGAGCACAGTTTGAATTGAAAGATCTGTAATCTGTAAAAGAATTTTTAGATTTAAACCAGCACACTCTAATCAACATACCTAGGAAAGATATGCATTGTTTTAGATTTCAAATCAAATATACACATCTACTAGATTGCAACTACTGTTATAACCAAGAACTTTTAAAAACAACAAAAAGGGAAGTTAAATTTTCTTACAATGTTGGATTTTAAAGACGCAAGTCAGCTATAAGAGAAGACACAGGTGTAATCCCAGACTGTGCACCTTTCTTGAAAAGGAATCAAGCTGTAGCAAGCAAACTGCTTTAAAAGCATTCATAAGCAGCATTATCTCTGTGCAAATAGCATAGTGCAGAAACTCTAATGCATGACTGAGAAAAATATGAAAACACTGTCTGAGAAGACATTTTTTACTGTTGTTTGTATTGATGGAAAGGAAGAGTTTTATTTGATCTGTTTGCTGCTGTTTGTACTTTTGACATGGAAAAATCTATTTTCCTACAAAATATTTAACATAGCTCCATAATAGTGTCAACTGTGTGCCATTACAGTATAATTTAGTGTTGCCAGTGAGTTTATTACAAACTATGCGTGTATGTAAATTGGGCAATTAATACTTACTTGATTTCAGTTGTTGTTGTTTGTTTGTCTGTTTGTTTTCTTTTTCACTTTCTTCCTGAAATTAAATTCTTTGCCTACTTTTTAAAAAGATATTGGACTCACAAGCTCCCCTACAAGTAGATACGGAATAAAGGAATGGTCAGGAGCAGTTTAAGTGGCGATAACAGGAAAGACAGAAATTAAGATTCGTGTTGAGTAGTCACTGAAAGGATTAGGCAGAGATTGCTGAGAGACAGTGAGAATTTAGTGGAAAATTTTAGATTCAAAAGAGGGGAAAGCAAGAGATAATGTAAGCAGACCGTGAATATCAGGCATGATATCAGCTAATACAGAGTCAGGCCTAAGAAGTAATGAGAAACTGAAGTCAAAAGGATGAAGACAAGTGGAACTGATTGGGGAAGATGCCAGTATCTCCTTACAAAAAGATCCTGTAAAATTACATAGGACCGCACTGAAGCAATATTTCCTCTCCAGTACTAACTACAGAATGGAGCCGTTCCTTGGGGGAGAGGTAATGTGATGGACATGAATTCAGTGCTTTTCTTTTCAGCATCATTTGAGAAACCCTATTTTCTTTTAGTCCATAGAGAGTTTCCTGTTGTTTCCTGAAGATTTTGTTATGAGCAAGTTTGTAAACTAAGTAGAAAGTAAGAACTTTCGTAGTCTTTTTGCAAGAGGGCTGTGATAGTTACATGAAAGAGTGAATGAAGAACTCTGAAGAAATGGATGATGGAAAAAGGGACATTCTGACCTATTTTGGAATTACAAAGACTTTTGTTGTGAAAATGAATAATTGTTCATACGAGCCTCTGAAAATGGAATCATGTCATAGAAGGCATAGACAGTGGAAGTGTCTCCAATACTGTAAAAGGTGAATTAGACATTGACATTTGAAAAGCCAACTCAGTTGAGATTAAATACAGTTGAGATTAAATGCAACTGCCTATACTGAGAAAAGCAGTTATCCTAACTGCAGATGACTACTTTTAGTCAAATGACTAGCAAATTTTGTTACTTAAAGCGTAGAGCTGGAATACATATTGTGGAATATCAAAAACCCTTGAAATGTTTCAAAATAGTAAATGTATTCAGCTTGTTCACATCCTACATGAGAATATTTCTTAGTACATTGTGTAATTAAATAATATTATTCAATCTCCTACTAGGTTTGGTTTGTCAAGCAGTCTATAAAATTAAGACATGAGATAGGAATTATACCAATGTATATTACTGCAGTCTCTAAAGTGCTTCAGAAGAAAATAACTTATAGCAATATTGGTTTTATTGTCATAATATATAACAATAAAAGAAAAAATAATTACTTGACCTTGTACTTCTTTATAGAACTTGTGGACAAAAAGACTAATAGAACAATATATCAAATTAAATATTCAAGTACCTATATCTTTTAATCCTTAACTTGGGTCCAGAAATTTCAGCATACTGCTAATAAAAAAAAAAAAACAAAACAAAAAAAAACAAACCCAAAACTCACCCAAAAGTAGAGAGAATGGAATCACAATTGACCAGAGATTTTTTTTTTCTAAAGCACTAATTTCATAATAGAACTACATTGAAATTATAAACTCTTTAAAAATGTTTTACACCTCTGCTTTCCTTTCTGAGGGTACTACCTTTCAATTCTAGTCTATTTCTTGTTGTTGGGTTGGTTTGATTGTTTTCCGTTCAGATTTGGAGTTGCCTAGACATCTCTCTTGGTTAATATCTTACCACATCAAGTCTACCCTTAGAAAGGAGTTAAGTCTAACCTTTCAGGAGTGCCTTCAGATCCAGCCTCTCAATGTCAAAAATTGTGGCATCATATATTGGTTTCTTATTCCTTTTAATGTTTCTTCTTTTTAATGTTTTCTTTTATCCTTATATGTTTTTTGTTCTCCCTTCTCCTGCTGTTCATATTTTCTCTAGCCCAACAGGTTCCCAGCTGTAGTTTTCTGTTTTCTCTGTTTGACTGGTAGCTCTTTTGAATCCATCCCAGTATCTCTGGGTTGCTCTTTTGGCATTTGGTCTCCTTCTAATCAATGCCTTTCTTATTTTAAACTAAGGTATTCTCAGAATTGTGTTGAAGAGCTCTTTTTTTCTGTTATGACCAAACAGCTCAGTATTCTCACACTTTTTTCCTGAGGACCTATAGTCCTACTGCCTATCACTCCAGCGATTATTTAATAGACTCAGAAAGTCAGAGAAAACAAAGATAGAAAAACTATAGCCAGTTGAAGAAAGACTTAAAGTCATAGAAAGACATAGTAAAATTTTATTTGTTAGTCTGATACATGGCATGACATTTTGGAATTTGAAGACTATCTAATGGATTTTAGCTTATGGTAAAACATTTTTTTCTTTTGTTAGCACAAATCAGTAATTCTAATATATACACAGTAGTGGTCTCAGAAACTTGTACAGACATAGACCAGCTCATAAAGACCTTCTTCATTGTCGTCTCGGTTTAGGCTGATCCAGCAACTAAACTTCACGTAGCCACTCTCTCACTCCTTCTCCAGTAAAGTGGAGAGGACAAAATATAATAAAAGAACTGAGGGTCAAGACAAGAACAGAGGGAGCATCCACCAACCATGGTCTTGGGCAAAACAGACTTGGGTTCTTAAAGCAAAACCATTTATTAACATTTACTTAAAAGAATAAAGACAAGCAAAACCAGTTACTTAAGAGGATAAAAAGAAAACAAGGCCAGATCTTAAAAACAACGCCTCTCCACCCCCCTTTCCTTTTCTTCCCGCTCTACCTCCTCCCCCCAGTGGCACAGGAGGGACAGGGAATGGGGGACTGCAGGTCAGTTCATTCCATGTTGTTACTGCCGCTCCTTTCTAAAGGAGAATGAGTCCTTACACCATTTTCCCTTGCTCCATTGGATCCCCTACTCACGAGGAAAATCCACAAACTTCTCCAGCGTGAGTCCTACCCACAGGATGCAATCCTTACCCATCGGATTGCTCCGGTGTGGGCTTCACCACAGTCTCGGATTCTTAGGAAGTTGTTGCCACTAGCTTCAGAGTGGGTCATCTCACGGACTCTAAATTTGTCTCTACCTTGTGCCCATGCTTCATGACTGTCCTCAGGCTCAGGCATCTCCTCTAACAAAACACCTCCCCACCGGCGTGGGTTGTCCCACAGACTCTAGATGCGTCTAAACTGTCTCTACCTTGTCGTGCATCCCATGCTCTACTGACTGAGCTAGCTGGGCTATAAATGGCAGCAGAAAGCATTTCCTGGCTCTTCTGGGTAGTGGATTGTTGGTGGCGTGGTGTCGTGGTTTTTCCCATGGGCTGTGAGTGGGTCTCTGCTCCACCGGGGACCGTCTGGCTGCAGGGGGGCCGCCTGCCATCTCGCCCACTGGTTTGCAGGGGAATGTCAGCTCCGGCACACCTCGTTCCCATTCCATCTCACTGACCTGGTGTCTGTGTGGCCATTTCTCTCAGATCTCCGTCCTCTCTGGGTGAACTTGGCCCGGTGGGCACCCCGGGACCGGAGCTCTCCTTGAGTTCCCCAAGTGGCTCCGTCGCCGCTATCTTGAGCGGGTGGCGTCGGTCCGGCGTGGGCCGCCGCACCGGCAGGGAGCCGGGCCGAGCAGGGGCAGTGCCCCCCCCTCCTTGCTCCTGGGCAACGCGCACCTTTCTGGTTCCTTTATCCCAACTTAAATAGGGCAATTCGCAGAGGCACTGATAGGCTCAAACCTTGAGGGGGATGGGAGTCCCATCTGGTGGCCAGCTCCTGCCACCAGAACCTCCCCCCCCACACACATCAAACCATGACATTTGTCTACTACTGAAAACTGGGCAGTGTACTCTCTATAAAAACTGTAAAAAACTGTTAAGACAAAAGTTTAAAAATATTGTTTTAAAAGGGTCTTCCAAATTTCTTTAAACTCAAAATTATCCTACTTCTATATTTCTATTGCTTTTACTTCATTTTAAATAAAGTAAGATTGAACAACTAGGTATTTAAATGTGATATCATTTGAATGTCAACTGCTTACTGAGATAGGAAACAAAGACCTCATGCAGAGAATATCCTACCTCCAGCCTGCTTAAAAGTTAAGCATAAGATGCTATTATAAAAAGAATCCTGTAAAATTATAGAGAGATATGTTTTGCCAATATAAAATTTTTAAGGATTTTTAAAAAACTGGTAAAGTTCTCTATAATTTCTATTCTGTATTGCTATGATTTAATTCTATAGAGCATTTCAAACTTTGTTTAATAACCTATTGGCTTTATCGCTTCTAAATTCTTCGGAGTTTTCTCAGCATGTTTTAACTTTAATATTTCAAATTATCTCATCTGCCCGGAGAAAAGCGGCATCCTCTAAGGTAAACAGACCTAATGCATTTATGAATAGGTAGATTAATTTCAACGCATTAAGTTGCACTTTGGAACTAACTGAAAGTTGGGTACAATGTCTAGCATGCAGGAAATGTTTTCAAGCATTTGGACTCCAGTAGTTTCTATTAGATCTATGGAGGAAGCATTTTATTGCAGCTGAGGTACCACTATGGGACAGGTCCACAGAGTAAGAAATAAGTTACAGCCCTTAAGTAATAAAAATCAAATACTGTCATTGCTTTCTATGTGACATAAAAGACCAAATGGAAATCTTAATGGCTTCACACTAGACAAAGTCTTCCAATAGATGAATGAGTTACAGTGCTGTTTCTTGCACTTGAAGATCATTCCTTTTAAGGTTGCATTTGAGTCATCTCATTCCTCCAATATCAGCAAAACACTGTCAGTCATAAATAAGACTGAATAAAGTGAAGAAACTGAAACAAACACTATCTACAAAATGCAACTATTCCAATATGTATACTTTTGCTTTCTTCTGCAATATTCTTGCACGTGTACCAGATAGTTGAAGTAACAAAAATACATCTGGTTGGAAATTTCCTACTTTTTTTTTTTTTATTTTTAAGGAAACATACAGTTTAATCAAAACTTTTAATTATTCATGTGATAATTGTATTTGGCAATTTTCTTACTCTACAGTGATCATCTGGAATTGAAATATTACTGTATATTAAACATAAGTATTTCCATTCAGGCTAGTTTGATACCAAATCTAAACTGTTCTGGAGCTTATGATATTATACTGTGTGTTCATCTTCCTCTTCTACATCTGTAGTCATCTGCGTAGCAAAGAAGACAGAATCCATAGGCTCAAAATAGAAAATGAAGGGATAAGACACCATAACTAAAACTCCCATGAAACACTGGCAGTTCAGACAGATAGGCTTCTAATATAATCGCAAACTTGATGTTCTACCTTGTTTATCAATATTTCTCAAAATCAATTCCACAAATATGAGCTTAATCTTACTTTTTTTTAAAATCTGATGCATGATGAAAACAAATATAAAAAATACAGATTTATGATGGCATTACCACTCCACTTTTCAGATCAATATTAGTGTAGATCTCTCTCTGGTCAGCACTTCTCATGTATTTTTTCAGAATGAAAGGAATAGAGCATCATTTTTGTCTATTCCTGGCATATTTTACAAAACGGTATCAGTAACACTTCATGGCTAATTGTATCAAAGGCAGCTGCAAGACCTAAACAAATCAGTTTGAGGAATTAACTCACTGCCATTGCTAAGAGGAGATAAGCAGGCAATAAACCATTGCAGTTCTCCTGTCATATGTGCTGATTAAGATTAAGGATTGTAGGTATCAGCAGAGACTGAGATAATTATATCTATGCCTAGAGATTATTTCTTTCTACACAGTCCCCCTAGAGAGGGGCAGGGATCTTGATTTACCAACAGAAGGCTTAAAAAAGGCTGCCTACTTTTCCTGCAACACGAGAAAAACTTGAGGAGTATTTCCAAGGAGTGAATCACAAGCTGAGCAAAGAAAAACACCAGCAGAGCACATTCTGCATTTATCTTCACCAGATTTAGCCTTGGTCAAGTAGCAAGGGAAAATTGTGTCTCAATAATTTTGTTCAACATGTGCTGAAATTCTTTACTGCAATCATATATGAAAAATGGAAGAGTTCCCTATGCTAGTAATAGTCAGTTGATTGCAAATTCCTGTATATTAATGTTGAATCTGGTTTTCTTACACAAAAAAAAAAAAAGAGATGTGGTTTCATATTTAAAAATCTACTTGATTCATCTAACAGGACTATCAGTGGAGAGAGTTAGTCTATCTGTTCCATCCCCATTACCACCTGATAGGTGGATCCACTTTCATGCTATAGCATGAAGCACGTTTCATCACTGAAATAGGCAAAGATGATCATCACCATTTTTTCATGATGAAAGAATATAGTCTCTCTGTTGTATAGCCATGTTTTCTCAATAGACAAATTCAACTTCACCACATACATATTTTAATCCACAGAATATTCCCAATATTTGAATGAAATCCTGCAGTGTGTCTTAAAACTTGCCAATACAGAAGCCACAGAGTAGCATAAACATTCAGTCTACATAATTCCATGGCCATTGACATAAAGCATAGACATTGAAGGATACGGCACGGTCATCATACTAATGATTTTCCATTTCCAAGTTCATTCTGAGATTTGCATTTTTTTAAGAATTTTTGCTAGATCCACTTTTAGCCTTGGTCGTCAACAGTTACTTCCACTCCTCAATTTTTTTTGGGTAAAATAGTATCTGTCTATATTTATTACCATACCAACATTATTAACTGAATTGTTCTGAAGGTTTGACATTCCTGATTCTCTTTGTTTCCTAGGGAACAAGCAAGACAACGAGTTTAATTACACTGCTTAGAATGAAAAGGCAAAATTGTTCAAACTCTCTAAGTCTATGGAGATATAGTTTCAAATGTTTCTGTTTAGGGTATTTTCAAAAAGATCCTTTTTACATTTTAAGTAGATTATTTCTATCACATAAACCTTCCACTACACACATTGATCAAAGCTTATGCAATCTGGCCTTCAAAATTCCAGGGATGGGGCAGCCACAACTTCTCTGAGCGATCTGTTCCAGTGCTTCACCACTTTCAGAATGAAGATTGTCTTCCTAATATCTAATCAAAGTCTACCCTCTTGCAGTTTAAATCCATTATCCCATGTCATATCACTACATACCCTTGCAAAATTCCCTTTCCAGCTTTCTTGTAATCCCCTTTAGGTACTGGAAGGCTGCTAGAAGGTCTCCCCAGAGCCTTCTCTTCTCCAGGCTGGAGAACTCCAACCTTCTCAGCCTGTCTTCACAGGAGAGGTGCTCCAGCCCTCAGATCATCCTCCTCGGGACTCACTCCAACAGCTCCAAGTCCTTCTTATGTTGGGGTCCCCAGAGCTGAACACGGGACTGCAGGTGGGATCTCACACAAACAGAGTAGAAGAGGAGAATCACTTCTCTTGACCTGTTGTCCATGTTTCTTTTGTAAGTAAATTAAAAAATTCTTTTAAAAGTAAAGTAAAAAATAGGTAAAACCAAGAATTTTAGATTAGAGGTATTACATCTTCTCTCTCAAAGTTATTTGACCTTGAATAACGCCCTCAATACCTCTAGACCTCAAGAATTTTTTCCATAAACTGAGGACAATGCTAATGGCAATGTATGTTATCAGAGTGATAACAGAATAGTTATACCAGGATTCTCTAGATTAAATTTGCTTGAACAAGTGGCAATATCACTGGAAGCTGAGAAGTCTGACAGTCGGAGAACAGTAAATCAGGACTCCAAATGATTTCTCTGTGGATGATGACAAAGTATGATTGAAAACTAAAGTTGCAGTAGTGAAGACACCCTTACATTTGAAAAAATATGCGTGAATGTCTTATAAAATGAAATGGATTTCTATTTGTAGTTATCTACGTAAGGAAAAAAAAAACCAAACAGAATTGTTAGATATAAACTATATTATTCTTTATTATTATTGTCCTGTGCTTCTTACCTAACCTGGAGATCTTAAGTAACTGTCATTAAAATACCCAGGGAAAATTTAAATATATTGTGAAATAATGGGATGAAATAAACGACCTTTTAAAAACCATTCCAACACTGTTTTCTTTAAGCCTGTCTGGATTCTTGCTTCCAAATCTTCTAAAGCTACATGAGGTCTTTATTTCTTAAACTGCTATGTTGCCTTGCATCATGAAGTATTCTGTTTGATTCTGACTGTGGAGACTCGTTTATATACTGACATGGTTATTTGCAGGTAAAATACCACAGTATGAGTGACAGCTATTTCTGGAAAAATACCTGTGAACAAACATATTTGTGACTAGTCGGTAGAAAAAAGTAGAACTGAGTGATAATTTGTTAGGATGGAAAACTCAAGTGAATGTTCACAAACACCAATGCGCAGCATTTATCCAAGCTTTTATTTAAAAATAATGCTGCTTGCATCTTTGGTGAATGTTAGTATTCACAACATCTTCCTAAGCTGTCATAACATTTATCTTCTTAACAAATCAAAAGGCTAGCAAAAATTAGGTATCAAATACTCTAGCTCTGAAAAAGATTTTCAATCAGTGTAATCTATATTTCATGAAAACCTGTGTTATATAACCACAGCCTTAACCAAAATAACAAGGCTTTAAGCCATTCTTGCATTAACATATAGCATGGCAGTAATTTTTCTTTTACTGAGAAAAAACTAGATTTTGACTGATGGTGAAGGGGAACTCTGAAACAAACCCTGTTTCCAGAATGTCATTAGCATCATTGCTGACATAACTGATTATGCTTTTACAAAGCAGGTGAATAAACATTCTATTCCAATGTAGTCCATGCCCCATGATGAACAGAGAAGGGGGCAGTTTTTTGCAAAATGGAAGAGGAAAAAACTAGTGAGGAATAAAATATTGTGTTCTTTTCACTGAAAGATTACAAAAGACAGAGAATGAAAAGTAGAAATGAGAGAAAGCTTTCAGTGTTGTCAGTGTGGTTTGACTACCAAAAATCAATTCATTAAGCAAACATTCTTATTGTATTTTAATCTTGCAGCAAAGTTATGGACACATGTATGAACCATATGTTTAACTGAAAGTGATAATTATGTGTATATAATTCACATAGAATGAATCATTCAAAATAAATGTCTTACACTGGTCTATGTGAAAAGTGACAGACCTATGAGCTCAGGAGACTGACCCTGAAGTGATGTCAATCTGGAATCATACATGTACTTCATCAACTGCTAGTCACTATGACATTTCTGTGCTCTTTAGTACTATGCCATGGGAACATTTCAAATACCAGAGTCTAAAGGAGGGTTACCATGTCCTTTGTCCTCTATATAAGAGGAGGGATTTCCCTTCTAATTTCATTTTCTTCCACAGGCAATGATAAAGCCATTCCTACAGTAGTGCACCCTCGTGCTTTCCTTGTGGTAGGCACAGAGGTAAGACTGAAGAAATGAAACCTGGTCCCTGCATTCTGTGCTACATATACTCAAGAATGAATTCAGACAGAGGATATATTAGTCTGGACTGTTGCGCCTGTCCCTAGCTGGGGAACTTCTGCAACAATAATAGACATCTGCCAAAACAGTCTGAGAAAGAGAAGACCCAAGATCTAGTAAAAAGAGGCCTCTCTACAGGTGAAAATTTTGGGTTTTTGTGGGCAGTCTGTGATTTTCTATAGTATTTTGAGGGCCTTTTCATTTTCTGACTAATGCAGTTATTAAAGTGCAGTGTTGCTAAGGCAACCACCTAGAACATTCCTTCCCTAAAGTCCACAAAAATCCAAGGAGCAAAACAAGTAGTTAATTCCTACCTAGCATGCACTCAAAGTTTAATTTTTCTGGAATATAATTTCTTTTCTACATCTTTGAGATCATTTACTTGCAATGAAAAATAAGGAAAAAAAACGTCCTTAACATTCAGGAATATGTCTCACATACTAGCATGTGCCTGAATGTTCCTATTGTAAAAATCATATATCTCCTCTGACCTTGTTGTCTTTATTTTGTTACATGAATTATCAGTTTGATGTGTCCTATAGGTCAAACACGGAACAACAACCATTCCAGAGACTTAAAAAATGACAAGGAGATTCACTTTTTTTTCCTGATATCTATTTCAAATACAGGCTACTGCAGATGTTGATTTAAATACACAATTTCCAATAAAGTAAGTACTTTGGAATGAATTAAGTCTGTGCTAAAGCTAGAATACTCTGGAGGTTTTCAACTCAAAGACGGAAAATTAACCTGGATGGATATTCCCTGTTTGGATGTGAAAAATAATTAGAATTATCATTAGCAAACCAGCTCAAAGGAGACTACGTAAGTTAGGTAATCTCCTGTGGTTTCTCATATGCATACACCTGTCACAAAAGATACCTTTGCTTTTTTATCACATATCATTTTTAAATTTAATCAAAGCAAGTACTGTAGCTCACTCAATATGCAACATTTCGGATTACTTATTTTAAGCTAAGCTCAGTGGAATAGATTTTTTTTAACTACAAAGGTACTGCAATACATAGAACTTATTTTAGTGACTTTGCAGATGTCTTTTTTATCCATCTCTCCTCTACTTATGCTCCTTTAGCTGGTGCTCGGGAGAAGAGAAAACATCCATTTACAAAAAAAAAACCCCAAATCAGGTTTTATTTTCACATTAGGCTTAACATGCCATTAAACTCTACGGTACAACTAAAGGCACTGTTTGAAAATAATAGCTTGTAGCCTCAGTGAACTCCTGCATGAGGCAGTATAGCCACTGAAGATTCGCCGGTTGTAATTAGCTTTGCTATTCATTTTTATCTCTGTTCTATCATCTGACACTTCTCAAACTGTCATCACCCCTAGTATCTCTAGTACTATATTTTTTTTTTAGGGCAGCCTGTAAATAATGTATACCCCTACTAAGCTTATTAACATACCTTTCCTAGACAAATCCCTCTCTTTTCCCCGCTCCAGTTAGTTAATTTATAATCTATATTCTCTATGCCTCCACTGTTAGAAAAATATTAACAGGCACGTAGAAAACACAGTATGCTTATTTGCACAAATTCTACAAAATACTAGCTCCTTGGATGTTATTGTAGACAGCATCCCATTTGTAATGAGAAAAGGCACTACTATTTCCAAACTCACAATCTTCTATTTTATCAGTCTTGTATTCTATTCTACTCTTCTAATTCTTTGTTATTATCATATTCTTGATATATTTTTTCAATTCAGGTAAAAGAGAGTAAATTACAAAGTTACTGGTCACATGAAAATATAAACAAAGTAATAAAAAGATGCGATAGGTATACTCATTCTTTGTAATGTTCTTTTTCCTATCTAATATTTAAATTTCCATCCTGTGATATTTGAGGGGGCCTTCCCCCTGCCTTCTCTCTCTATCTACTGAAAGGAAAGAGCCAATGAGGAAGAGAATATTTAATTTTTATTTGCGCATATTTACAATTAAATTTGTGGCAAAATCTGTAAACGATAAATTCAGAAATTGGACAGAATTCACCACAGGAAGGAAGGACATAGAGAATTAACTAGAGGGTAGGTTGTACTTCTCTACACTGAGAAGCACGTAACAGTTAAATAACAAACATACACTGTTGATCCATCCAGGAGTTGCACCAAATTACTTGAGTATTTTTTTCTTCACAGTCCATTTCATTCTCCTACTTATTCTTGTATTTAAATAATGATCTGGAATGTACGACATCCCAATAACAGCCAAAAGTAGGTGATATCTTTAGTAAAACATTATATAAGAAACACAACCAAGGAGAAGAAGCTGAACAGAATAAAAAAGTCAAATAGTAATTACTTAGAAAAAGTATTGCTGAAAACTGCAGAAACTAGAATAATTAATGGGTAGGCAGAGTCTATGTTCAAAAAGATATTTATAACGATTTCTTTAGAAATCTAAAAAAACATTCTCAGTACTTATAATCAGCTAGTCATTCATCCTCATGGCACTTAAAGTCTTATATCTTATAAATCTTTATTTTTTTGTAATCTGAAGTATGAGATATTGAAATGAGAATTTAAGTTTTGGTGTTCAGAGTTTATCCCTCCATGAAATGCGTACACCGCAGCAATGACTTTGAGTGCTTCATTAATTTTTGTTTATTGGCACTTGATATTTCATATGAAAGTCCTGAGAAGCAGATGCAAAATAAATTATCATTATATGATCTCCAACTTGCCCTCAATTAAAAAAAAAAAAGCAAACTATTAGAAGAAATCCCTTTAGGTCACCTGGGAAACCCTTTAAGTGAAGAAACATTGTCATGAGCATTCATTCTTTTCCTCCTCTTACACATTAGGATCTTTAGGTTGATTACAGCTTCTCAAGGAAGAAAGATTTGGGCGGTGTGGGGAAGGACCTGAAAAATTATTAACTCTTCACACTGAATTTATGATTTGTTTTTCACAGAAAAATACTTCTATCTGCAGAAATAAATCAGGATTATTACAATTCTTAAAATTCGCATCACAGTTGTTGGAGAAGTTTAATGAAGTGATACATCTTTAGAGCAGATGTTGAGAAGTCAAATTATTTAAAGGACTATGGAAGTAAAAGAATGCTGAAAATGAGAAAAAACAGAAATAATGCTTTACGTATCATTAATTAAGTATCATTATGAAAAGGGAAGCATTTTTAAATCAAAATTATCCTGAATTATATATATTAACAGCCATCCTTATTGATAAAAGTAGTTTACATTTGGTTTTGTTTTATTTTACCTAGAGATTTCAACTTTACCAGACTCATTAACTAGCTTCAATTTTATTGCATGCAAGGTAGATTCATAAAAAAGTATATGACATCAGATCAAAAGCCAATAGATTTACAGTTAGTGATGAACTAGTGTCACAGGGCCAGAATGAGAAAAAGCCTTGAATTAAAAATTAAAAACAAAAATACATGGCCGGACCAAATGCTCTATTGTTGATTATCTTGTTTAAAGTTCAATAAATCAGGCTGTTTGATTCTAGGTCCCAGCTCAAAGAATAGTCAAAGTTATTACCCTGACCCGGGTGATGCATGAAGCTTTACCTTCAACAAAGTTCCCTTTCCAAGAGGAAAGAAGCCCCTTCAGAGAGGTTCAGGTTCTAAATCAAAATTTGAATTCGTTTTTACAATTCCTTTACTGTAATTTTGTTTAATCCTCAAGAAAATATAGTGAAGATTAGCTCATTCAGCAACTCGAGACAGCTTGCATTGAAGTGCATGGCAGTCAAAGCGCATATAAGACAGGTAATAATGTAGACTCTTGATATTTCACCTCTGATGTTCAGGGGCTTTCAAGCTCCTGCCTAATGAAATCTAACATCTATTGGTGTGATGAGATGGGAAGTGCAAATTTTTAAATAGTTGTGTCAACATTTTGCTGAATCTTACTGTGTAGTTATTCAATTGTCACTGTAGATTTGTGGCAATCTTGCCTCTTACTAGGTTCTTCTGCTCTTCTACACATCAGTTTTCACTGACAGTAAAGCTGTGTGAAATCTCCTCAGGTAGACATATCCTCCCATATCTTAATTCTCCCTAGAAAGTCTTCATTTCAGCAATGACTGGGAAAGGATTAAGAATTCCAGCTGCATCTAAGGATCCAAATGTTTCTTCCTTCCTTCCTTTAGACAGATATTGAAGCTTTTCCTAGAGTTTCCATCTGTTTCAATCTCTGACAGTAGAATGAAGCACATCAATCTTTTTAATTGTGTTCTCCATACATTTACTTCTGGAGCTGTGGAAATGAGATTTCTGGGATCATGAGGGAGGTGATTCTCCCCCTCTACTCTGCCCTCATGAGACCTCACCTGGAGTATTGCGTCCAGTTCTGGAGCCCCCAACATAAGAAGGACATGGACCAGTTGGAGAGGGTCCAGAGGAGGGCCACGAAGATGATAAGAGGGCTGGAGCACCTTTCCTATGAGGACAGGCTGAAAGAGTTGGGGCTGTTCAGCCTGGAGAAGAGGAAGCTCCGGGGTGACCTTATAGCGGTCTTCCAGTACCTCAAGGGGGCCTACAAGAAAGATGGGGAGAGGCTGTTCAGGAGGGCCTGTTGTGATAGGACAAGGGGTAATGGTTTTAAAATAGAGGGAGGTAGATTCAGATTGGATATTAGGAAAAAATTTTTTACCATGAGAGTTGTAGAACACTGGAACAGGTTGCCCAGAGAGGTGGTGGATGCTCCATCCCTGGAGACGTTCAAGGCCAGGTTGGACGACGCCCTGAGCAACCTGATCTAGTTGGAGATGTCCCTGTTCCTTGCAGGGGGGTTGGACTAGATGCCCTTTGAAGGTCCCTTCCAGCCCTAACCTGTGGAGAAACCTTTTGGCTGCTGCAGCATCCTGTGAAAGTTCTTTCCCTATGCCAGGCTAACTAAGAAAACACGGTAGCTCGTTACAACTGGGAAAGTACCGTGAAACAGGTGCTGTAGCATTCAGCAAGTCATCTGGGGAGATGGATGGTCAACGTGACCAATAGCCTTGACCCATCTAGCAATCATGTGTACTCCTGACTATTTAAGGCAGGGTGTTTACTACTAAGGGTGAGGCATTTCCCGCCGGGGTCTGGAGGAGTGTGGGCCTTCTTTAGAGTAGAAGCCTAAGCCTTCACATTAGAACATTGGTCTGCTTGGAGCCGCCTGAAGCCTCAGCTGCGACAACTGGTGACCCCGACATGATCCAGCCACAAATAAGATCTGAAGGTACGTGCTTCCTGTACACGGGGCTCCAAGGGACTGAACTGCAATTAGAATGATGGGACAAAGCTCCACAAAAGAAAGCATGATGTTTTCCATTCTCAAACCTGCAATGACAGTCGCAGGGGCTAAAATAAGTGATGAAGCTCTCTGTGAGCTGTTAGATTGGGCTGGCAGAGCATGAATGCCTGACTGACCTCAACACCCCCTTTAGCTCAGAAGCGTGGAAGCAGCTAGGGATAAGCTAATCTATGAAACAGTATTTGGACTGAAAGAACCTGACTGGTCTGCTACTGTATTTGGGGAACTGTATATGATGTAATGCAGACTATGGACTGGTAGAAAGGAAGGTAAAAAGTATTGCCAGATTCTGATGAATCCACAAGTGAAGTTTCTGAAGGGGACGATGAATTATCTGAAAGGGGACTGACCACGGGTAGTGCACCAGTTGTGCCCCCGCTGTCCTCAGATATGGAGAAAGTTGTGGGGACTGCACAGAAGCTTTACCCCTCCCTGCGAAATTATGTCCAACCCAAGTGTCCTCCTTCGTGATTTTTGCGGGAATACTCCTCCGGACAAGACAAAGCATCGGAGCGTCCCCCACCCTTTGCCCCAACAGCCTCCCCTTCTTCTGCATCTCAAACCGGCTACTTCAGCCATTACAGCAGAACATGTTCTTCCTACTTGCTCCGCCATTGGCCCCTCAACCAGACCAGGCACCACAAGGACAGTTCCGGGCATGGCACCCTGGTTTACCGCAACTTCATGTCCTGCAGCATCACCCATAGCGCCCGGCTATCTGCCACGGGCACAAATGGAGCAACCCCGAACAACGCATTTCATAATACAGCAGGTTATGGCAGGCTTGCAAGGAATGTTGCAAACAACTAACGGCATTGATGGAAATGTTGCGGCAGGTTACTGCTGCCGAATCTGTACCGGGACAACCTGGGCTGCCGTGCCAACCGGCCCAGCAACGACCCCGGAAGTGGCGCCAAGTATGCCACTGACAACAGCAGTGGCACCTTCACAGACAGTGGTGCCGACACAAGTTTCTGCAACCCAGACTGCATCTCCGTGGACTGTTCCACAACTGGCCACAGCCTCCGCCTTTACACGCCCGTGGCCCAGCGTCTGCATCCTGTCAGAAGCCATTGGACAAACCCCTGCCTGATAATGTTTCATCACTGCAGGAAGCCGTGGCGACAGTCAGACAACAACAAACATGGCCAGCCCACAACCGTCCCTGGACGCTTCCCGAATGCAAGGTGACTGTGCGTCCAAAAAATTCAAAACAGTTTCTGGGAAGAAGTCAAGAGGTAGGGCTCTGGAGGCTGGCGACTGGGATCTAATAGAAAAGTTGGGTTGCCTGAAAAGGGGTCTGAGCAGATTGTTCAGGAAGTAATGAAGAACAGAGGATCTTATCCAAGCCTTCCCAGTACAAAAGGGGCTTACCTAACTCAGGGTCAATTGACAACACGAAACCATCGCCTGGAAGGTAGTCCAAGACCTGCAAACCAAGGTAGCACAATACGGCTTAGACTCTCTCAGGTCATGCAGATCATCAGGATATTAAATACTGACCTACTCTCCCCATTTGACATTAAACATCTAGGTCAGTATTATTTCAACCAGTACAATATACGGTCTTTGAGGCCAATTGGAGAAGAATGGCTGAGAGAGCTGCAGCCGGAAATATGCAGTTACCCCCAACTGACCCAGATACGGAGCTCCAGCAGATGCTCTACTGGGAGCCAATGCTTCGCTGACCCTGATTTTCAAGCTACATGGCACCCCCCAAGTTCTTGAGCAAGCCCAAAAGATCGGCGTGGAGCTCTATTAAAGGGCATAGATATGGCTGCCCCAAAAACACGGTATGTGAAGATTTATCAGGGCAGAAAGAACACTTTTTATCTTTCGTAGAGAAAGTTGCTGCAGCCCTTGAAAAACAGGTCGAAGATGAAAACCTGAGACAACTACTATGTAAGCAGCTGGCAAAAGACAATGCCAATGAAGAATGTAGAAAAATCATAAATTCCCATGCCAGGGAGCTACACTAACAGAAATGGATCGAAGCATGCTCTAAGCTAGAATCTGAAAGCTATAAGTCTGCTCTGGCCACAATTCTACGGCCTATTCAACCCAAAAATGCTGACCTGGAACTGAAAAGACAACTAAGAGGGACAATAGACAAAGACAGACGAGACAAAGAAGAAACAAGGATAACAGGAGACCTGCTCGCTGCATAAGATGCAATAAGCCAGGCCATTCTGCGAGATATTGTGAATCGTTATACCATGCCAATGGCCGACCCCTGACACGTTCGGGAAACTTCCCCAGGGGCACAATGGGAATGTGCGCTCAGACAGAAATGTTTCCCCAGAGCATGATACCAACCCAGGCTTACTCAGCCAGCTTTCAGCCAGCACAAAGGGATCAGCCGGGGTGGATGTATGCACCGCAACAACAGTCGTCTTAGAATCCTGTCGGGTCTATAAGGTTCCCTTGGATGCGTTTGGGCCTCTAGGACATGGGCTAAGTGCATTATTGGTGGGAAGATCTAGTACCACCATTCAAGGGATCTTTGTTCACCCAGGAGTTATTGACGCTGACTTCACAGGACAAATTTGGTGCGATGATTTCCACGCCTACCCCCCGTCACAATATCGGAAAAGACTCGGATCGCTCAACTTGTACCCTTCAAATCAAGTGTCCCTAAGGCAAAACGACAGAGTCGTGAAGGTGGTGGTTTTGGTTCCACAGGACTTCCGCAAGTTTACTGGACTGCGGATATCTCCAGCCAAAGCCACAGATGACTTGCACCTTAATATTGCCAGATGCCCAGCCCGTCCAGGATTCAGCTCCGAGGTTTGATTGACACAGGGGCTGATGTGACAATCGTCTCCTTCTCCGCATGGCCTCCTACATGGCCTTTAGCCCCCGCGGGGTCAGCCATTGCAGGACTGGGAGGAACCCACAGGTTATCGAAGCGAACGACCTGTGGTGGTAAAGAACGCAGAGGGTCAAACAGCTACAATTCGGCCCTATGTCACTAAAGCTCCCCTCAGCCTCTGGGGGCGGGATGTCATGGCGGCCTGGGGAGTACGTATCGGGACAAATTTTTGATGGGGGCCACTGCACTGAAGGGCGCACAATATCCTACGTTGCCTTTGCGATGTTAGCAAACACAACCCATCTGGCAACCCCAGTGGCCCCTACCAAAAGAAAAATTAGTCCGCCTTCATAACTAGTTAAGGAACAATTACAACAGGGACACCTTGAACCTTCTACCAGTCCCTGGAATACGCCGTCTTCGTAAATTAAGAAGAAATCAGGAAATGGAGATTGCTACAAGATCTCCGAAAAATCAATGCAGTAATGGAAAGCATGGGGCATTGCAGCCTGGTATGCCCTCACCCACCATGATTCCAGCAGGGTGGGAAATCTTGATCATTGATTTGAGGACTGTTTTTTCACGATCCCCTTACATCCTAATGACAAACCAAAATTTGCCTTACTGTACCTGCGGTTAACAACGCTGAACCTGCAAAGAGATATCAATGGAAGGTCCTACCTCAGGGCATGAAGAACAGCCCGACTATCTGTCAATGGTACATTGCTCAAGCTTTGTCTGGAATCCGTAAGCAGTTCCCTGAAGCATACTGCTACCATACATGGATGATATTCTGGTAGCAGCATCCACCCAGGACGAGCTGCTGAAGATACAGCCTCGGCTACTCGCTGCTCTGCATTCTTATGGATTGCAAGTGGCTCCGGAGAAAGTTCAACAGCATCCTCCTTGGAGATATTTAGGAGTCAAAATTTTGGACCAAACTATACAACACCAAGAGGTGCAATTCTCGAGTTCTATTAAGACCTTGAATGACGCTCAGAAACTGTTGGGTGTCATCAATTGGTTACGTCCCTATCTAGGGCTAACCACGGCGCAACTTGCGCCGCTCTTTAATATTTTAAAGGGGGACCCGAGTTTGAATTCACCTCGAAAATTTGACTCCTGAACGCGCGACGGGCACTAGAGGAGGTGCAACAGGCCTTTCTGCTCATCAGGTTTACCGAATAGTTCCCTCCATTGATATTACTGTTTTTATTACACTCCAGATTCTCATCCAACAGGTATCTTGGCCATGGAACAAACAGTGGTCTGACCCCTTGCATATTCTGGAATGGGTCTTTTGCCGCACCAACCAAAAAAGACAGCATCTACGTTATTTGATTAATTGCTTGTCTGATAATCAAATGCCGTCAGCGCTGTCTACAATTGGTGGCAGCAGATCCTGCAATAATTGGTCTGCCAGTACAGCAGAATACTTTGAGTGGAGCCTTACTAACAGTGCTCCTCTCCAAAGTGTGCTGGAAAATTTCTCAGGACAATTGCATACCATCTGCCTAGCCATAAATTGCTGCAATTGGCAAGATCAACAAGCTTTACCTTGCGGCCAAAAATAGCCGAGTGCAGTACAAGGACCCACCGTCTTCACTGATGGGTCTGGGAAAACTGGGAAAGCTATGGTTACCTGGAAGGAGGAATCTGAGTGGCAGGTGCTGGAAGGCCATTGAGTCAGGCTCAGCCCAGTTGGTTGAACTGAGGGCTGTTTGTCATGGCCTTTCAACGTTCTCGCAGGTACCTTTGGAATTTGGTCACCGATTCTGCTTATGTGCAGATATAACGCAACGCTTAGATTGTTCACGTCTGAAAGAAGTGAATAATGCGGCTCTCTGTTTCTCTGTTAAAAACCTTATGGTGTGCAATTCAAGCTCGAGTTCATCCGTATTACATCCTGCATATCCATAGTCATACTAATTTGCCAGGCTTTATAACGGAAGGCAACGCCAGGGCTGACATGCTAGCTAACCCCGCATGGGTAGCAACTCAGCCCAATAAATCGCACAAGCCAAGGCATCGCATAATTTCTTCCATCAAAGTGCACATACCCTGCAGAAACAGTTCCACTTAACGCCCACTGAGGCTTGGGACATTGTCAGCGCTTGCGCTGACTGCCACGGACTTGCGGCACCTCTGCCATCGGGGGTAAACCCCAGAGGCCTAAAGGCCCTGCAGCTTTGGCAGACGGATGTAACGCATGTTCCTGAATTTGGCAGGTTTAAGTATGTGCACGTGTCTATTGACACTTTCTCCTCAGCTATGTGGGCAACTGCTCATACTGGGGAGAAAGTCGCGATGCCATTGCCCATTGGAAACTCGCTTTTGCGGTCTTGGGTGTGCCTTTTTCTATAAAAACCGATAATGGCCCGGCCTATGTCTCACAGAAGACGCGGCAGTTTTTACAACTATAGGTGGTAAATCATACCTTGGGTATTCCGCATTCTCCTACTGGCCAAGCCATTGTTGAACGCGCTCATGGCACCTTGAAGCGTGTTTTAGAAAAACAAAAAGGGGGAATGCATGGAGAAACCCCACAGAGTCGCCTAGAAAAAGCATTATACACAATTAACCATCTTACGGTGCCATCAAATTCAAATAATCCCATTATTTTGAATCACTTTCTTTCATTGCAGTCTTCAGGCGAGATGCACCTGCCCCGAGCGAAAGTCTGGATACGGGACCTACTCACTAAGACGTGGGAAGGCCCATATGAGCTTATTGCTTGGGGTCGTGGGTATGCTTGCGTTTCCACAGATTCTGGGATACGATGGCTACCCGCAAGATGCGTCCGTCCTGACCTGCAACATCAGAAACAGAACAGGCAACATCCGAACGATGGCCAGAATGGAGATCATCCATCAAATGACCCTTCTAATGGAAATAATGACATCGGCCATCAACCTGTTCCTTCCACGAGTAGAGACTAAATTTCAAGTCTCCGTCGGAGTCAGAATGTTAGAATTAATAACTAAATGTATGACTGGTTTGCTAGATGTATCTCCCATGGTATTGCTGAAAAATCTCCCTGCTTGATTTAAACTAATCTTAAAACAAAAAGGGGGAATTGTGGAGAAACCTTTTGGCTGCTGCAGCATCCCTGTGAAAGTTCTTTCCCTATGCAGGCTAACTAAGAAACACCTGTAGCTCGTTACACTGGGAAAGTTACCTTGAAACAGGTGCTGTAGCATTCAGCCAATCACTCTGGGAGATGGATGGTCAAGTGACCAATAGCCTTGACCCATCTAGCAAATCATGTGACTCCTGACTATTTAAGGCAGGGTGTTTACTCCTAAGGGTGAGGCATTCCTCCTGAGCCTTGGAGGAGTGTGGGCCTTCCTTAGAGTAGAGCCTAAAGCCTTCGCATTAGAAACATTGGTCTGCTTGGAGCCACCTGAAGCCTTCCAGCTGCGACACTAACCATTCTGTGATTCTGTGATTCTGTGATTCTGTGATTCTGTGATTCTGTGATTCTGTGATTCTGTGATTCTGTGATTCTGTGATTCTGTGATTCTGTGATTCTGTGATTCTGTGATTCTGTGATTCTGTGATTCTGTGATTCTGTGATTCTGTGATTCTGTGATTCTGTGATTCTGTGATTCTGTGATTCTGTGATTCTGTGATTCTGTGATTCTGTGATTCTGTGATGATTGCTTTAACCATTTTCTGTGGCAGGGAGCATAATCCTTCATTCAAATAGATTTAGCTGTTATGTGGATTCCTAATACCTCCTGTTAGAGCATGTGATCCAGCAGAAAAAATTGTTACTGTTGCATATGAGCCAGTAACATTGCTGCCAAGTAATCTTTTCAGTCTTCTTAGAGGTGAAATGGAAGTTCACTTGCCTATACAGACATCCTCCCTCTATAAAGAAAAAATGAGTGCATAAAATGAATCAAAACAGTGGAGCTTCACATAGGTTATAAATGAAATTTTAAAAATTATATTAAGTAAGTAGAACAGATAACTCGCAGAATTCCTGAGACATTTGTGCACATCCAACTGGTAAAAGAATGTTATCTGTACACACTTCCAATTAAATGTTGTGGGGGTAACACAAAGTAATGTGCATACTCAAGTATGGGGAGAGGATCTCTCTTTTTTTCTAATTTTTCATTTATAGTCCAACTTTAATTCACTGTACTACTACATTTCCTTTTTTGTCATACTTTTCTATTTTTTATACAGGTAGTCCTTCATCATTAAGTACCAGTAATTTTAACCTAAGCAAATATTGTTATTATTTTAAGACTCAAGAACAGAAAAATGGTGTGTTATTATATAAATATAATAAAGTGTCATTGGAAAGTGTCCTGAATGCCTGCCATTTCTTCCAATAACTGTGTGCACACTCTTATAAGACTTCACTGCAATCACAAACTAAGAATGCTTAGCTTAGTTTGCATTCTTGCCAGAGGCAGAAGCATGAAACTCATCCTGCTGAATCTAGTAAAACACCTAGTAAGAATTCATCATTGGAACTCAAAGATGAATCCATAGGAATCAGTTCGGAAACATCTTCACTGACTGGGTTGATCAGTGGCACCGAGGCAAACTAGAAGACAGAATCACTTTGATTCCTACTGAACAGGATCTGTAACATATTAGTCAGAAAAAGCTGTGAAGATCACAGAACAATTGAAGTTGAAAGAGAACTTAGAGACCCTCTAGTCCAACCTCATTGTGCAAACATGGTCAGCCACAGCAGGTTGTCAGAGTTGTGTCCATTTAGCTTTTGAATGTCTCCAGAGTCAATCAATATCACAGTAAAATAGGACCAGACACAACATCCTAGATGTAAGCCTGTGCATAGATTACAAGTCAAAGACAGCAGATGTGAGCCTCCATCAGCCACAACAGGGAGTCACCTACCACTATCTCTCACTGCTTCTTCTTAATGATCATGAGTGGCTCAGCTTAGCCCCCAAGGTGCTCCAGTTGACAGCACTCCCAGCTGCCAAGGGCAGTGAACCTGTCCAGCGACAAGGGCAGTGATTATTCCATACTGCAAGTCATGAGTGGAGCAGGTGGAGCAGCAGCCTTTCTCCCATCAGACCTAAGGATGTATGGGTTAGACAGAGAAAGTTTGCAGGCCTGTTCCTCACATCCTACTGCACAATCTGTTACATCTGTTGACTGTGGGATGGGCCTGGCTATCATATAAGTCTCTTCCCAGCACAGGTTAAAAGGAAGGGCTTGACCCTCCCTAGTTACCGTTGAGCTAGAACAAAGGTTGCAGGTGTAATTTGATGAAGGACAACTAACAGTTTGTCAGAATCTGCTAGAACTGACCTTACCTTATCCTTAGGCTGACCTGGCAGCAGCAGGCACTTCATGTTTCTCTGAGGTTCCCAGGAGGTCTCAGGTCTCTGACAAAGTGCCCAGAAATTCAAGAACATGTCAAGGAAGCAGAGCCCGAACTGCTTTGCAAACCGCTGCATCTGTGGCCACCTCTGTTAGTTGTGTTCTGGGAGCTGCACTCTGCCCTAATGGTTATGTAGACCCATACAGAGGGACCAAAATAAGCATATACAGCAACATACAGTCAGATTCCCTGTGTGATTAACTGAAAACTCAGGTCGAGTTTTATGAAAAGAGTCCACACAAGCAGAGACTGTATTTCAAGTCTACCTGTAATGAATTCTGAGTGGATCATGAGCATCTTATGTATTTACTGTAGAAATCAGGACAATGGGATTAGACTTTTGAGATGTTTCAGAAGCCTTTTCACTAGCCTCCATAGGGTTTGGACTAAGTCCCAAAAGCTCTGAGTTTCACCAGCTGTACTATTAGAATTGTAATATTCAAATGCATTCAGACTTTTGTTCCATTGATTTTAGATATGTCCGAGCTATTTATAGATGTGGTGCAGCTGAACATCTCCAGACCGAATTCCTGCAGGTTAAATGTTCAGAAGTATAATTTAGATTTAGACTAAAGTAGAACGGTAAATTTAATTACAAGAAGATGCTGCATAACTGGAGGGTCTATTACTGAGAGGAAGTATAAAAACTAATGTCATACATTAAGTGGCAAAGGGCCAGTGATCACATTTGAATGAGAAATAATTCAAAGCGTATATAATATTAGTGGCTTTTGTAACTGTGAAAGTCACTCCATCCACAGATATGTAATTTATACAGTACTTCCCAAAATGCTTTGGGTTGCACTGAATGGTTAAATGCCTTTATATGCCACATAACAGAAGCCTTCACAGAGAGTATTATTTTGAATTATCAGGACCTTTAGATGCTCTCTGAATGCCAACCTCTGTGATATAGTAAAAAGGAGGATGTGCCTCTCAATTAGCTATTTTCCTCTCTCAAAAATTAGATGCTTTGTTACTGAAGCAGTGCAGTTCCAATACATTTTTGCTTTTTTGGATATGTCTGCTTTTAGGTTGAGTATATTCCTTCCTATAGCATTGATGGGTACTGGATGACTTGTATTTTCTCATTTACTAATGTGTTCTCTTCTTGTTTGGACAACCAAGGCAGAAAGACCTTTCTGATCAATGTAAAGTGAGCAACGAACTGAGACATCATCACTCACAACCTGATATCAAAAAAGAACTTGAGACTGCCTGGCTCAGGAAGACCTGGAGGGAGGACTGCCATCCTATTTTGTCCCTTACAAGTTACTCAATAAAAATAACCTCCCCTTTGTACTTGCAAAGAAGGTAAAGAAATCCACAGACAATTGTTTCAAGCATGGGTCTGTATGTGTCTGTAGAATTGCCCATTTTTCTTGTAAGTTCACATAGGTAAGTTGTCAGTAAACCAATATTCGTTATGGTTTTTGTGCCCACTGCTTCTCAATAGCTTATATTTTCTGGTAACCTTGATGATTCCATGCAAAATTATACTGGCTGACATTCAAATCAGAAGTACGCACAAGTTCATCAGCTGGGAATTCAAGGTTTGCAATAGTGAAAATTTAGATTTTGGTCAGTAGTGATTATCTACTAAGTTTCCTTTGAGTTGCTATCATTGGATACTGGGGAAGATACTGGCAGAACTAGCATTCAATCTGCTAATACTTTAGTTTAGGATATGTATTAGCTAATGTTCTGATGACCATTTACAATTTAAAACAAATGATAGCTGAATCAAAGGAAACTTGACTACAAAGAAACTTGAGAAACCATCTAGTCCATCTGCTACGTTAAGGGATCAGTTGTCCTGGAAGCAGTTTGTTTAACCTATTCTTAAAAACTTTTGAAGAGTAGAGGATGTTTTCCTCATAAAACTCATCTGTACTTAAGAAAGGCTGTAAGAAACTGGAACAGTCCTCAGCTGTCTATTGGGTTGCTGACCCACTGGACTTTCAAAATAATGCCGAACCTCCACTTGTTTCTCTTCACAATTCCCTGTAAAATTAGAAGTCCTGAAGAATCCTCTAAAATCTAGGGCTTATAGGATCTATAATGGTCTTATTTGTCACGCTATATGTCTGCTCCAGTCTCTCAACTGTCTAAAGTAAAATTGTGTGTGTACGGTCTGTGTAAGTCAGGCAAAAATTGTCAGATACAGGACCGATACTACAAAATAATGAAAGATCTAATAAAAGTTTGGAAAGAAAACACGTTTTACACCATTAGATTTTCAACATAAAACATACTAGATGTCTTTATGACTACTTTCCAAAAATGGCTTAACAAGAGAAAAGCTTTAGATTTTTCATCTTCTCAAACAAGGTCATAGTTCTAATGCAATATGAATGCACAGAAAAACTAAATACAATCCCTAGATGCCAAGCATGGAGCAGGAAAGATGAACTAAACATTGCAGCAAGTCATTCTCTGTTGGTGGATTCAACTATTACCATGAAGACCTTGCATTTCTAAGTCTTTCTTGTACATGATGAGGAGATGCACTACAGAAAGGTGGGAGGAAGGTGGGGTGGACAGGGACTACACAAATGACACAGGCATGAGGGAAAAGGAAGGAGAGGAAAAAGAAACAAATGCCATCTTCTTACCTTACCTGTTGGTAAATAGTAATACAAAGGGAAAGTAAATAGTGAGCAAGAGTTTTTGGTTCTTGTAACAGTACTGTCAAGGAGAGAAGGAAAAAAAGTACAATAAGATAAGAAGGACTAATAGCCAGGTCCGCACAAATGAAAGACAGAAAAGGAGAAGAGCAGAAAGTCCAGTGATGAAAACAGAGTGGCGATACTAATCTGTATTTTCTCTGTTTCTTCTTTAAGATATGAGAGTGCTCACTGCAATGATAGATTCAATTAACCTTCCACTTTATCCTGGTACTTACATTGAAGTACATATTTCGCTTCACCTGATGTTGACAATAATCTATATATACATATAGTTGTAAATTAATATGGAATTATTGAATAATTATCTGCTTGCATAAACATCACAAAACAATGTTTAATACTCAAAAGAAACACAATTTTATTTTTGTTTTGTAAAAGGAATTACTAGCAATATTTCTGCTTTTTCAAGGAAATGTTATTATTTTACTGGGACTCAGAATACTAGACATAGGAAAGTAGCTCTGACAAGTATTGAAATTTTACATTTGGATATTTAATGCTGTAAAGAAATCCTATACTTAGTGTGCATGCTTATTTGCCTATGTAAATGGCTTGCATCATTAGAGGTAAATTAGTGTTTAATAAGACTTTCAAATGGACTACATTTATAAATCTCTGGTTCAGAAGCATCATATATTATGACAAAAAAATGCAAGAGTCCAAACTCAACACAAAACATGTGATTTATAAAGTTATCTTTAATGTGAAATATTCTCCAAAATACTTGAATTATTGCCATCTGGATAAACTCAGACCCTTCATTGCTCATGAATATAGGATCTCCATTTCAAAGATTTAAGAGCATGTACATCAACATCTGATTGCAATGACTACATGAACTGGTGGGAAAGCTAGCATAAGGATTGAAGTTTGTGACTGTGGGTTTGTTCAGCATTCACTTTGTCTAAAGTGAAGAGAAGAATCTCCACTGTATTACTGAAAGATTCAAACATCTCTACAAGACAGAAAAGATAGAGGACCTGAAACATGAAGTGATTTTTGAAACAATACTCGGAGGGAATCTAAATCTGAGCCTACTCTTGAGTAAAACTGGTTTGAATTACAGTTTGTTTTGTATTTCATTAGATGAAGTTGTTTTTTCAAAGCATTATCTCTCCAATGACTGCGTTCAGTGCATGTATTGACCTCGGCTGAGTTATTACGTTACTTTTTCAACTCCTTCCTTCTGAGAGTAATATTTACTATGAAATCAGTGGAGCAATGACAGCTTACATCATGTGATAGGGAGCAAGACAAAATGAACTCTCGCATCTCAGCATTAGACCTGTTGGAGAAAATCACTGTAGTCCTTTGAGCGTTTACCCAGTTGCCTGAAATCTTATGGACTCTTCTTTCTCTTAAATTCAAGTCCTCCCATTGTCTCAAAGTTCCACTGTTTTTTTCCAGACAATCTCCACAGAATTTCTATGTCCCTTCCCGGTTCCTTCACTCCACCTACATCTATAGGAAAATTTTTCTGTTGCTGAATGTGACATCGCTTGGAAATTTCATGCGAACTCTGGTATCGTATACCTTAACCATCTAGTACTATGGTTCTGTTTCAGTAAAAACTAGAGAGCTGAAATTTTGATTGTATTGGATCATCTTTTGGTTTTGGAAGCTCCTACCTCTAATTCTAACAATCAACTTTTTTATTCATTCGTAACCACATCTAGTTATGAATTGAACACAATGTGGATTAGAAAGAAAAAAACCCACTGAACTTGGAATGTTTATCAAGTGTCTAATGTTGACAACTAAAGAAAAAGAAAGGAAATATTATTGCATTTAACAGAATTTATAAGGCATGAAATATTCTTTCTAAAGATAACAATTTCCAAAATATAAATATTGATTAGTTACTAACCTGTTGTGGGTTAACCCCACTAGGCAGCTAAGCATCCCACAGCTACTCACTCATTCCTCCACTCCCAGTGGGACAGCAGAAAAGGAATAGAAGAATAAAAGCAAGAATAAAAGATAAAAATATTTAATAAGGGAAGCAGAAGTGGAAGAAGAAAGAAAGAAAATCAAACCAGTGATGCAAGGCAATCGCTCACCACAGTAAAGTAGTATTTATACTACTATCTTTTGCCCTATGATTTTGATTTTAGAATCCTCAAGACTTAAAAATATATGTGCACATACTTATATATACGTACGCACACATACACACTGTCACAATCACTCATTCACATATATATATAAATGTACGAATAATGTATCTCTTAAGGTTTGCCCAGAAACTCAGAAGTTAATCAGAAATACTGCAGATTATATTTTCTCATGTGAAGTGCAAGTAAAGAGTTGAATGTTGTTCTACGATAATCTACTGGTTCTAGTCTTGAGGAAGCTAAAGGATTGTGACATACTTTCATGAGTGCCAGTAGATTAAAGCTTAATTCAGTAGTATTCGTAAAGCATTTGAATGGCAGAATGATGAAAAATCTGAGATGATCTAATAGAATAAATGGACAGAAGATCCTGAGTGTTAGGACTGTGTTGGGAGGAAATTGTGGATTTTGAAAACCCATGACACCTAAACACTTTAGAACCTGACTAATCTGTGTTCTCATCATTAAAAGTGTAGCACTGGAAGGATTTTAACAAATTACGAACCTTTAAATTTTCTGCCTTACTGCTGTTGACAATTTACCTTGATCTTAACCAGTGCTGCGTAGTCAAAAACTAATAAAGACAATGCCATCACTCATAAATCATGGGGAGTTTCATATTTCATTCTTTGTTTTAAATTCTTGATCATATTACATAAATTCCATTTGCAGTCATAAAGCACAGAAGTCCATCCTTCTCTACTCTTGTGCTATGAAGCAGCCATACCACTTCAGTGGAAGTTATTATTCATACACAGGGTTATGGTAGATGCTATCTAAGGTAGTGGCAGAGACTGGCATTGTTTAAATGATAGGAAAGAAGGTACTGCAAGATAGATGAAAATTTAATATATAACATTGTGAGTCACTTACTCTAAGTGTTAAAGTCTCTGGCATAAAGTCTCTTGTGAAGGTTAGATGGACTTTATGTTTAGCTACCTTCAGCTTCCAGTAAGGAAACCAACTACAAGCAAAATATATGATTTGAATACTTTGTAAATGAATATTAATTTCAATGCTTTTATGGATGTTATTTCAGAGATGCATAATGGGATTCCCTGGTGATTTTCCACCATTATAAATCCCCATGACTGAAAGCAAGTAGCTTGTAACAAATGACATCTTCAAGGTAAAGTGAGATTGTTACCTGCTGTTACAACTAGTAAAAATGAAAAGTAACTAATTTAATTCTCACACTTTTTAACAGTTGAACAACTGACTCAAAACTTACGATAAAAACAAGTATTTTCCTAAAGTTACATTTTTATATTTGCAGTGCAGTTGGTACTGCAGTTACAAAATATTATTTTTACTTGATTAAATTTCTTGAGTACTTCCATTTCCTTTGAAAGCATATATTCCCTTTAGCATGTGTCAGAAGAATCAGGCTACATTCTTTGCAAGGGAAAAAGAAGAAAGAATTTATCCCACCCAAGATAAAGAGTACAGAAGAGGTGCTCTTTGAAGATGGAATAGTTTTTGGGATCCTAGGATACTTCCCACCTTGGCCTGAATATTCCCTGTTTGCAGGCAAAAATGTTAAAGGAGCAAGAAGGCTGTGATAACTTTGTTCAACACGTATCCCTATGCCTATTTTTTTCTTAGTCTCAAGAAAACCTGCGATCGCTTACGAAGTGAAGTTTACACTGAATCACTGGGGTAGACGTATCTTACAGTCCCTTTCCACTGATGAATTTAATGAGTTGTTTTGCCAAACAGTTCATCAGCCTTCAAAAATATGCGAATATTGGACTCTGTGACTTCTGTATTGTCAACAGTAAATGTTCAAAAGCATATGTCAGGCTTACCAAAAATCAATTTTCATAATTTCAGGAACTGAAAAGAACATTATATCATTCACAAGCAATACTCTTCTGTTTTTCAGGATATTAGATGTTATATTTTCAAGCTTGATTTACAAGGACTGGAACAAAAAGTCCTTATTTTTAAAACTGTATTTACAAGTAAATTAATGAAGATAGTAGCTCTTTAAGAAAGGCATCAAATATATTGAGACATGATGAAGTCACACAAAATGATGAATGATAATCACTATTTCTGTTGGGTTGGTATTTAGCAGAAAGTTAATTCTGATAAGTTATGATAAACAAAGGATTCCTTTTCTGGAGATTAAGAATGATGTGAGTCTCTAGATTCCACATAAAATTCTTAAGTACTTTGAATACGGTTTGTAAAATACAAATCTGGTCTTTTGATTAATACTAGTTATAATAGTCATATTGAGAGTATTACAAATAAAAGAATAAAAATATCATCTTCTTTCCCTCATCGCAGAAAATAAGTTGAAGGGTTGATTTTTGGGAATGCTTTCTGCATTACTCAGATGGAGGAAAAAGATGAGAATGCAATTTGTAATATTGCATCAATCACTGCTGTTGCAGCTTTTCTACCCATTGTCATGCCTGATCTTCAGACCTCAGAGAAACACCAAAACAGAAATGGTTTGTCTTGCTTAGTCTACATTCAGGAAAGAAATAACCTGAAGTTCATGCACAGTTTTGTACCATGTGCAGCAGGTTTCCACTGTGTTGACTGTTGCTTACAAGAATCAGGATGAAATTTTGATGGAGAGTGGATCACTGTTGACCAAGTTCAAAATCAGAAACTTCCTATAGCCTCCCTTTTTAGTGTATATTTGAGAGTAAAGAGGTTCTTTTTCTTATTATTAATATGAAGACAGAGTATATTATTTTGAAAATTAGAATCCAATCTTTTTGTAAAATAACAAGATAATTATAATAAAATTGACTGCACATCCAGTGGCTGCATAAAAAAGAAATGTAGTGAGAAAATATCACTACAGAAGAAGAAGTAATAGCATAATTAAACCACCATAAATAGTAGCAGTTATCTGAATATTGTCTGGTTCCTTTTACTCTCCTCATTCTAACTTGCAGCAAACATTTAGAAATGTGAGTTTTAAAAGCATTTCCCCAGCACTCCTTGGTAGTAATTGTATTCACCATTACTGACAATATCTCTGCATCAGTACAAAATATATGAGAGTGCTAGTTTTTTGTATCCCTCTTCCTTTGATCATTACTCCTCTAAATAATATAGGAGATTGCCAAGATTTTGCTTTAGTGACAATTTATCACAAAGAAAGCACCACTGCTTCTTATTGGTTTGAACTGATGCGTTCCTGTTGAAGCTTATTTTTATACCACAACTATTGTTAAAATACAATGTTACCAGACTGGAATTCAAGAGCGGATTTCTCATACACTGAATAGATTCACAAAATTTATTCACTGATCTGTTGGTATTTAAAAATTCCTTAAAACATGTAAGCTCATACTGATTTAGCACCTTTGAATTGTAGTGTCTTGGTAACTTCTTGCTTTTTTTTGTTGTTGGGGTTTTTTTATATTATTATTTCTATTCTTCCCCTCCCCCGGTTTTTAAGACTGTTCTCTCACTGCAGAGCTTTCAGAGGGAGACATCTATTTCACATGTTAGGGCCCAGTACGTGACATGGAAGCCAAACTCCAGCAGCATTCTCAAAGAAAGCCTCTGCTATTTGGCTACACTATTTAGCTTTAACCTCTTTGCACGTTAAATTACTCAATAACTGCCTGAAGCTTTAAAAACAAAGCAATTAACATGAAGTCAAAACTGAATACTAACTAAATATATGAAAAGTACAAAACTAAATCAATTGATAAACAAGCCTATATAAGTACAGTATATAGTTTCTCTTTCAAAGCTTCTATTTCTGTTTACCAGACAATTGCATAGATCATCAAGAAATGCACAGGAAAGAGAATAATTTTATTTCTAATTATATTTCTGTGTTAAGTTCAAGGGGTTAGTGCAATATGGGTAGCTGAAATAGGTACATAAAATTCATTTAACTTTACATGTATTTAAAAATTCAATAGCCCCAGTTAGTACAGAAGATTAAGAAAATCTGAGTTTGTAGGACAATAGACACCTTTTTCATACTACTGTTAAAAGGTTATTTTGCTATCCACGCAAAAACCACATATGCAGATTGAATATATATTTTCCTTATCTCCTGACAAGTAGAATTTCAATAGTATATGAAATTGCAGAAATTGTGAATATAAAAGCATACTAGGTTAATTAATTGTTATTTTTGTCTTTTTTTCTCTTTTTCATAAAATGCGAGAAAATTGAAGTGATTAGAAGCTTGCCACTTAATTGCCTATGTCTTCTATGAAATTGCACATTTAGTCAGCAACTGCATTATTTAAACATTTTATGCATGTATTATCATACATTGTCACTGACAATAAAGGCCTACTAATGCAATATTTTCGACCTCCACAAAGTTTAAATGCTGAATATCTAGAGCAAGTTGCCTGGAACAAGAATGTATGGAATCAATGTTTAACATGACATATAAGAGTGTCTATGATAATGAGGAAGTTACTCTTAAATAGAAATGGAAATATATGATCAGAAATTGATTTGAGAAATCATAAGCTTTCCTGACAGTCCAATTTCTCCCTTGCAATACTTAAACGATACCTTTGATTTCAGGTATGTAAGAGAACTCCCTTGTTTAGTAAGTTTATGTGTATCAGCTGAACACAGTTGAGAAAATGCAACGTAGAATTCAATCCTAATATATGTCTAAACCAACAGAAAAATTCTCTCAGAAATAGATACCCATACAGAGGAGGCTAAACACATTGTCAGTGAATGAGTTCTTCTTCACATATTCTTTGGTCAAACCTATGAAACTCAGTATTTTTTTCTAGCTAAACCTTTGTTGGTAAACATAGAATTTTCTGAAACTTTTTTCAAAAATTTTTTTGAGTTCAAGATGAAATATATAATTTGAAAAAATAAGAACTCCAAACCTTCTCTCCTTTTTTTTTCATCTATTTTGTTGGTTAGAACACTGCCCAGGCAGTGATAAATCTGAGTTTTAATCCTTGTCCTATTCAAACATAGACTGGAATTCTAATATCTAGTTTCCATTGTGAATGCCTCAGAAACTTAGAAACAGAATGACTCTCTTGCTCCGCTCCAACAAACATTTAATTGTTTATACAAAATGAACATGTTCAGCTGGGAGAATGACATCATAACTTCATGTGTTTAAATCACACAGAACATCTGTCGTGGGTTAGGCCGCTCCAGCAACCGAACCCCCCACACAGCCGGTCACTCACCCTCCCCCATCCCCAGGAATGACGGAGAGAATTAAAGGAGAAACGGGAAACCCGTGGGTTGAGATAAGAACAATTTCATACAGATGATTTAATACACAGGGTAGATGCTCACCACCCCCTCTTATCCGCAGCCCGTCTCGTCCCGAAGCTGCAATCCCGGACGAACATGAGGCCCCGAAATAGAGAGGGGCAGAGAGAGAGAGAGAGTACTCCGAGAGTGGGAGTACTGGGAGAGAGAGGAAAAAAAAAGGCAATAGAGCAAAAGCGCAGCAAGCACAAAAGAGCAAAAGCAGCGAAACAGCCAAAGTGCAAAAGCCCTTCTGTCCAGCTGACCCTCACTTTTATACTGGGCACAACGCTGCATGATATGGAATACTAATTGGCCAGTTTGGCCCTCAATCTTAAGTTCCACCACAAATCACAAAGGGAATCATGTCCCCCTTGTCCCAGCTATGCTCCCCCCTTATCCCACTGTGCTTCTGCACTCCGGCACACTGAAAAGTCCTTGGAGTCTCACGTCCAACCACAAACATCAACTTGCTATCAGCATTCTTCTCAGAGCGAGCCTCTGAGTAAAACCAAAACACGGAGCTCTTCTAGCTGCTAAAAAGAAGAGCTAACTCTGTCCCAGCTAAAACCAGGACAACATCTGTGTAAAACTGTGTCTTATCTGTCATAAGCAACTGCATTAGCTAACAACACATGGATTATATTAAGCGAAAGTAAGCTTTAGTTGTCCCTGTCAGTCATTTTGAAAAGAGTTGCAAAGGACTTTTTCCTTCTTACATGGTGAAAAAGTATGTTACCAATTGTCCCAAATACAGTTTGGAACATGAATCTCTATTCATCGTATTCATCATGTACTCGATCATGTTGTAGCTTCCTGTGCAGTCCTTGGCACAGTACAGTAGCTGGACTTCTGTATATGTGTATTTACTGATACAGATAAGGTAAATACTATCAATCAAGAAATTGATAAATATTTCAAATATTTCAAGAAGAACAGAATTTCATTAAAACTCTCTGGCAGCTTTCAGCTGATAAAATCTTTCCTCCAAAAATGTCAATACAGTTTAAAGGAAATATATCTCCATATTGCTTATATCAGCAACTACATATTTTAGAATATGAAGCTCCTATCAGCATGGATAGGATCAGATATTTGTACATCATGTTTTTCTTTCAGAATCTGATACAGCTGACTTTAGGTCAGTCCTTTCCTCCCTGAAAAGAATGAAAGCAGTCCTACTGTTGTTTAAAATCAACATCAAGTACGCACTGCAAGCCAATATATTCACACACTGAAGAATTGCACCATTACCACTTATGTAAGAAATGTAATGTTAATAAAAAATGAACTCAACAAAGATTAAAACACATTTACCAGAAACTAGAGTAAAAGAGAACAAGTCACCGGAATACTGCATTCAGCTCTGGAGTCCCCAACATAAGGACATGGAGCTGCTGGAGCGGGTCCAGAGGAGGGCCACGAAGATGATCCGAGGGCTGGAACACCTTTGCTATGAAGACAGGCTGAGAGAGTTGGGGCTGTTCAGCCTGGAGAAGAGAAGGCTCCGGGGTGATCTTATAGCAGCCTTCCAGTACTTAAAGGGGGCTTACAGGAAAGCTGGAAACTTTTTACAAGGGTGTGTAGTGATAGGACAAGGGGGAAATGGCTTAAATTGAAAGAGCGCAGATTTAGATTAGATATAAGGAAGAAATTTTTCACTCAGAGGGTGGTAAGGTACTGTAACAGGTTGCCCGAGAGACGTTGTAGATGCCCCATCCCTGGAAGTGTTCAAGGCCAGGTTGGATGATGCTTTGGGCAACCTGGTGCAGTGGAGAGTTTTCCCTGCCCATGGCAGGGGGGTTGGAACTAGATGATCTTTGAGGTCCCTTCCAACCCCAACCATTCTATGATTGTATGATTCTATGATTCTATGATTCTATGAATAAACATTTGACAAGACAATTGTAGTAGTACTGATAAGTAGGAGACTGGTGGTATTACAGTTGGGTATTTTATAATAAGTTTAGTTAGTGACACCTTAAGGTGAAGAATAAGCAGGAAGTAAGGGACGAACAGAATGTCAAGAAAAAATATTCCCCTCCTCTCTCCTCCCTCCTCAAAGGAAAAATAAATTTCGAACTAACTAAATTTTGGAGGAGTTTTCGTTTTGAAGTAAATACCTAAAATCAGTTATTTAAACAACACTCTATATACTACTAATGTGAGGAAATAATTATTTCTGAGTCACATACCATTATTTCCCTTTTAATAGCACAGAAGGCCTTGATAACAAAGAAATATGTAGTCCTAAGGAACCAGGAGGTTTTTAAAAGTACTTACAAATGTTCATCCCTCCCGTATGCTTCAAATTTATTTAATTTGCATTCAGATCATGCAAACATCAGAGACATCATAGACAAGTGGTGGATGACAGCAGGACAGGTATATAACACCTTGTGATGAAGAACTAACATACCTTTGAGTATTGCAAATGATAGAACAGCTTTCAGGAAGAGCAGATACCAGAAGCTTCAGCACTGGCTATCCTTAGAAGTGACACTTTAGGACATGGTTTAGTGGTTGACTTGGAAGTGTTAGGTTAATGGTTGGACTCAATCTTCAAGGTCTCTTCCAACCTAAATGATTCTATGATTTTATGATTCTAGGTAGGTCTGGTGGCATCTGTGCACTAAGGAATAGATAACAAAAAAAAATATCTTCTCTTTTCATTGCTCAGGTCCTTCAGTTGAGGTCGCAGTTTCTAATACTTTCATCTTATATTACAGTTTAGAGATTAAAAAAAGGTTAAAATTTTATTTTTAATTAATAAAATGTTGTCACAAATAATTTTCTGTGATGAGGTGTAAAGTCATTAAAAATGTTACTGAAGGTAAATCAAGTTTCCAGTTCTCGTGTGTGTAATGTTAGCAGCCAGACATTTCAGATGTATCCTCATAGGACTTCATAAATGTAAAGTGTGAGAACCTCGTGTGAAAACTCAAGTATACAAAACAAAGATCTGATAAATTTTAGGCCCGTGTTTTGTCCAGAGAAAGAATAAACTCTTACTCCGATGTTTGGATTATCACAGATGAAGAAACACTTACAACATGACTGTGGCCTAAAGATCAAAATGCCATTATCTGGGAAAACAGGTAACTGTTGTCACTGGATCCTCCTTATTTTAAAAAATGTCCAGGATTAAAGCTATTTCTGAGACATATTCTGTTATGAGTTCTAGTTCATATGTAGTGCATTTGCTACAATATAATACAAAAGAAAAAAACATTCACGGTGTGTAAATAATTGGAAAAGATAATAATTATATCTCTGAAGAATAGAATGATATAAATATTAACAAAAGGAAAGCTGGAAAAAGAAAAAATATTCATAACTTTTTGAGGTCTTGTGAATTACATTTGCTTATATTCTTATATTTTATTTGACTTTCTTATAGAAGTCCCACAGAGCATTATGAAAGGGTGATACAAAAATATCTCCACAGGATTTAAAGGTAATCTTGAAATAGCTGAAATCAAACTAATAATAAAAAAACCCTATAGTATTCTATATTGTTTGCCCAGAACTATCACGGTAGTAATACAGATGATGCGTGTGTTACTTAAGTTAAAAGAGATTTTCCTTTTTCGTAAGACAGTCTGGAACTTTCACTGTACAAGAAGAAGATCTGTTCTCTCTGATGCCAAAGAAGGCTCTCTCTGCTGGAGATATCACATCTGTCATTGAATCCTGATTGCGCCTACACAGGAGAAACAAGCCTGATCTTGTTTTCTTTAATATGGGTGGCAGCGTTCCCAGCAACTTAACAAGGCAGGAGCTGAGACAGAGTCTAAGCACTGCCTTTGTGGTATTAGCTTCCCTCAGCTTCCACTGTCTGTCAAAACAACTTGAACTTTAATGTCCATAAATCCCACAGGACTCATTCCTACCTAACAGGGTAAAATTTGGTTACGCATATGCCAGCAATACATAAAGACATTCAGCAGGCTTTTACTGAACGTGCCAGCCCTGGGACAGGCATGGAATCATATAGTTGGCTGAGCATCTACTAGCGGATATTTGTCAGTAGTCACTGAGAGAGTAAGTTATTCATGAGAATGAAATTATTAATGTCAGCAAAGGAGTTTTAAAATCAAAGATACCCAGTGTAAAAGGACCTTTGTGCAGAGTCACTCTGCTGACAATAATAACTGACAAAATTAAATTCATCCTTTCTAGGTCAGCTGTCTCCCTTACCATAGACAAAAAGGATATATGCTTATGGATTCTGTGAATTGTAGATTGAGTAAAACAGGACAGCCTGTCATTTCCCCAAAAAAAAAAAAAAAAAAGAAGTTTCTGGTATCTCCAGCTTCCGCAGAGGTGAAATAGCTCCAATTCAGACAGGTCTAACAACCTTGATTTTTCATGTAAGCAATCACAATTATTTAAGGTGCAAAACAGACTATCTTCCTTCCTGAAGTGGAAAGCTTCTCTTTTAGCTGTATGCCTGGCCAACAGTTCTGGTCACATTTGCATGGTAGCATCTGCACTCCCTGTGGAGTGATGTTGATGTTTAGAGAAGATAATGAATTACAATTTAATCTTAGAAAAGGGCATGACGTTTAGCATTGAATATACATAAATCATAGTATAATGTAGTTCCATAGTTCCAAAATATTATTTTAGGACTTCTTCTAAAAATGCTAAGTGATTCCAAAACATTTGGGAAGACAGAACAGCTTTTATCTGAGCCAACATATCAACTTATAAGGATGAGGAAGGGTAGGGTGAGCACTGCTTTTTAGCGGCTCTGAGCACTCTGGTTTTTTCCCTTTAATCTGACTCACATCAAGGACTGGATTCTCTGTGCTTTAATTTCTTACAAACAGCAGTGAATCATGAAAAGCACAGTAGCCTTCACAGACATTTCAGAGCTGACAGTTGTATACTCTGTGGGCAAGCAGATACATTATTGCTGATAAAATTTTTGGTTTTACCTTAACCAGATTTTTTTAAAAAGTGTGCTCAAAAACTCATTTGAGTGATTTGAGTACTTGAATGCAACTCTGAGATAGACTCAAACAACCTCTGAATTATGTTTTGCTTGTTTTTCACAGCTCTCCTCTGTAGGTATAACATATGTCTGAACAATGATTGTATAACGTAAAGTTTAACAGGGGCATACTAGGATCAGAATATGCTATCATGTAGTTAACAGTGATGTAGGTATAGGAAGAATAAAGTATTTTGCTTGGTTTGCCGTTTGACTTGGTTTTATTCTTCCAGCCTAACCTGGATAGCGTGTTACCTTACTGGTTAACTTTTATTTGAATTATCCTGAGGTACATATAGGTCTCCAGGCTCTGACACTGAGAAACTGCAATTATTATTGAGTTGGACTTGGGTATATTTCATTACACTGATATTTATTTTTCTCTCTTGAACTGCAATATATAGCTGTCGTCTTCAACTCAGAACACACCAAAGTTTTTAAAGAACTCGGGCACATTACTGAAGTCACATTGCAATAACTCTAATAAATTGCACCTGTGAACTCCTCTCTGGTTTATTTATATACTGTATCACAGGTTATTAACAGAAAATAACTCACTGAGATACAACATTCTTGTTTACAGTGAGATGCTGGTGGTGACAGCAGGAATATAAAACATAAAATCAACAGGGAACACAGAACTAATAAAAAGACAAGGGTCTATAAAGCAGAAAAAAAAACCCAAAGCCAACTGTGAAGGCAAAAAATAAATAAAATAACTTCCATCATAAAATAATCAAAATCTGCAGTATATTTATAGATACCAGGGAGCACAAATACCCACTGAGCTTGAATATTTATGGGTTTCAGGAAATCTGTGAGCTATTCAGAATCAAAACTTGATCAGCAGGACCTATCTCTCTAAAAAGCTGGTTATGTCTACTTCACTATAGGAAAAAAAAAAAAAAGACGAAGAAAAGAGAATACGAGAAAATAAAAGAGAAGAAAAGGGGTGTGTGGAAATCATCCTGTGAGAAAACTTTATGTTAAAGAGAAAAAAAAAAATAAAAAAAATGAAACTGAGAAGCTTTTGAAACTGTTTGGAGCTGTTATTCCCCTTAAAATTGTTTTCAGATGAACATCTGGTATCTTTACAGCCATCCTGATACATACATTGGAGAGATGCCATGAATATATTAACCATTCAGTTGCTCAGCATCAGAAGGTCTCTTTGTGATACAAAGAGAAAATTCACCTGAGAAAAGAACGAGAACCTGGAAGATGTGAGGATACAGTGATTATTTTATATATCATATTATTATCTGTAGAATGTACCCTACAGAGGTCTGTAGAGCTCCTTGTCATTCTATAATTCTCCACATCACACTTTATATTGTGCTTCTCTATAACTGCATTTGGTAGCATCTTGGTTTCAAAGGGACAGAAGGATTTGTCAGGAAGAAGAGAAAATCAATCTCTTTTTAAGAAAGATAATAGGTGAGGAGTATCTCTTCTTACTCTTGGCAGTTTGCAGAAAACATGAGATGCTATAATTTTGGCTCTCATTGGCTGACAAATTCAAAAGTACCATCTATCAAAATAAATGAAAGGCAGAAATATTTCTTAGATATTATTACTATATGCTCAGGCTGGAAAACAGCCACAAAACACTAGTCAGGTTGGAAAAGGCTAAACTTTGGAATAAGGCACACAGTTACATCCTTGTTTCCTGCTTATGTCCATCTTTACCTTTATCTCACAGTGAAATAGTACATTCCTGGGACAAGGAAAGCTTACATATCACTCGGTCCCAGAGAACATTTTCAGGCAGAGAATAACAGAGTCTTGAGAGTTGGAGATGGGACAGAGAGTTCACGTTTATGTCATCAGGGGTAGATAGCAAAAGAAATAGGTAAGAGAAAAACATTGCTGGGCAGCTCTTGAGAATCCAGTCCTGCTTCTCGTCTTCTGAACCAAGATTCTTTGATTCATATCATGAATACTTTCATATGATTTCCCTGTCCCTCAGACTTACTGCGCCTTCCAGGCATCATACAGCTACATGATTACTCTGAAAACCTTATCCACCCTTAGCAGCACAATGTGGCTTGGATCAGACAACGTGGAGTCACACAGCAGCCCTTTCAATAACAGTGGGTTCTTAAGGAGTGAGAAGGTTTTATAATGTAAATAATATCAAAAATAATGAAAAAAAAATTTGACACAGTCAAAGAATCATAGAATGGTTTGGTTTGGAAGGCACTTTAAAGATCATCTAGTTCCAACACCCCTGACATGGGCAAGAACACTTGCCACTAGATCACGTTGCTCAAAGACTCATCCAACCTGGCCTTTAACACCTCAGGAAGACTGAAGAAGAGAACTACCTGTATTACTTTTTTTCAGCTAAAGGGTATTATCATTGTTACAAATAGCTTCAGTTTATGTATCAGCTTCCCCCTCACCCCTCCTAATAAGGAGAGATATCTGATTTATTAACTATTTATTAACTAAACCCAAACTATTGGGTTTAAAGTCATTGTCTATAGCAGTTACAGTGGAAGTGATATACAGACTGTAAGTCTTGCTCATCCCTTGTGAGATTTTCAAAGAAGAGTATCAGACTTCTTGTATGTTTTTGAGGAAAATCTTCCCCTAAGTTCTACTAGAAATATTGAGCAAATATCCTCTGCACTATTTCCTGTGCACCTGTATACAACCATTCTCTTCAAGGTGGATTAATATTCACATTCTAAGTATTAGAATGGAGAATTGGAGACGTTCAAGGCCAGGTTGGACAAGGCCCTGAGCAACCTGATCTAGTTGGAGATATCCCTGTTCCTTGCAGGGGGGTTGGACTAGATGACCTTTGAAGGTCCCTTCCAGCCCTAACCATTCTATGATTATATACTAAGATGATTAGTATCACCTGATACCTTGCCACACTACCAAATACTCTACCGTCTTCATGAGATCCTGGAAATTAACTGATCTGATACAAAGCAGTTTGGTTTGCCTTTGCCTCTGGAGAGTGTTAACATATAATGTAACCTACACTTTATTCTACTTCGACCAATAAATATTGGTCTGAATGTAAAATTATGTACTTAATTATCAGTAGTAATTTTAATTGAATGAAAAAGTAACAAATAAAACAACTTAAATAGTGATATGCAAATTGACCTTTAACTACCAAATCAGAAGTGACCACTATATCTACAGTATAAAACTATTTTAATTTATAATGGACATTTTTGCTTAGCTCACATGTATTTGATGCATTTAAAAAAAATAAATAAAGCATTTATAAAGGGCTACAATGGTCCCTGGAGACACAACATCTCATTTTCAATTCAGTTGGCAAGAATACTAATTGCATTATCACATATTCAGCAGCATTCAGCAAAGTTATTTATTCATTCATCCTTAAGACCCAGGATGTCTGGTAGGTCACTGCCAATAAGCACTACCTTGAGAATCTCAGACGATAGTATAGAAAGAAAATTAGATGTAGAGCTGCTTGAAAAAAAAATCTCTCACAAAGAAGCTAAACCTCTGAGATTTGCCTCTTTGCTGGCTTCATGACTGCGGGAAAAAATTCACTTGTCTCCATGAACAAAGCAAAACAAAAAACCACATAGCTTTCATGAGCATAAAAGAGAAAGGAGGAAAGAAAGGAACTGAAAATGTACTAGCTAATCTGCAAATCATAAAGCATGAGATTACAAAAGATGCAGAGGAGCCAGGAGTCAACAAGAAGCTGCATCTCACAATCTGATGCTCTATCATGCGTGTTGTGCTCAGCTTCACCGACTCTAAAGCAAGTCAATGAAATTCCAGAACAGTTTAAAATATTTTTTAGAAATATATTTCCTTTTTTTTTCATTACATTTGGCATTAAATTAAAGCCTACATATTTCAAAGCACTGAGAGAGAAATTGGGAAAACAAGGAGTAAAGACAGTGCTATCTATTGTCTCTTCTGAGGAACAGGAGCTTCAACAATGTGTTGTTTAAACAAGACAGGAACAAATTAAGACTCAAAGAATGAGTTTTAAACAGCAGTCACGCAAATGACAGTGGTACAGAATACCTGAACTCAATTCAGACAATCTGGTTTGAGTATAAGTAACACAGCCCACCGCAGCAGAGATCTCTATGAGTTCTTATTTCCTCAGTTTCTCAAAATGACCTTATTATAAAACAGAAGGGGCAGAGGAGGGGGGAAATAAAAATGAAGTAGACTGGGAAAAAAAATGGTTTTGGTAGGAAAGAAGAAGCTGTAGCACACCAGAAAGGTAAGAAAACCAAAGCTACAGTTGAAACCTTATAGATAAGAATAGGAATAGATTTGGATGAGTAGGGTAAGAAACTTGAGTCTAAATCTGAGACCCAGGTCCAATTCAGAGAGAAACCCAGATATGGAACAAGGAGGGAAGAGACAATCTTATCAAAGGGGAGGGAAAACAACAGTAAGAGAGAAATGATTTTGAATTTGAAGACTAGGTCACTTGCTTTGAGTGGGTGGGGAAACCAGGACAGGGAACTTATGTGTTAGAGAAAACATGGTCAGGTGTTACGCAGAAATTATAGGTGATGGTTGTGTATCTAAAGCATGGACAGGAAAGTTATAGTATGAGCAAAAATTAGCTCACATCAGGAACATGAAAAGGGAATTGAACCCAACTGAGCAAAAAGACTAAGGACAGACATTATGTTGTAAAAAGAAAGGTGTTGGAACTAGGAATAAGGAGTAGGTCACGAGATAGGAACGTGCTGAGACTGCACATCTGCCACTTGATGTCAGCAAAGAGCGGGAAGACTCTCTGATCACTAGTATGGATCATAGAATCATAAAACAGTTTTGATTGGAAGGGACCTTTAAAGGCCATCTAGTCTAAGCTCTCCTGCAACAAGCAGGGACATCTTCAACTAGATCGAGTTGCTCAGAGCCCCATCCAACCTGACCTTGAATGTTTCCAGGGATGGGGCATTTACCACCTCTCTGGGCAATCTGCTCCAATGTTTCACCATCCTCATCGTAAATATTTCTTCCTTATATCTAGTCTAAATCTACCCTCTTTTAGTTTAAAACCATTACCCTTGTCCTAATGCAAACAGGTCCTGCTAAAAAGTTTGCCCCCCATCTTTCTTATAAGCCCCCCTTTAAGAACTGAAATGCTGCCATAAGGTCTCCTGGAGCCTTCTCTTGTCCAGGCTGAACAAGCCCAACTCACTCAACCTTTCTTCATGGGAGAGGTGTTCCACCCCTCTGATCATTTTTGTGGTCCTCCTCTGGGCTTGCTCCAACAGGTGCATGTCTTGGATCAATGGTAAGAACTCGTAATTGCCATTAACTTCTCTACTGTCTCAAGAGGCAGAGATCTGTTGGGAGAAAATCATGTCGGGACTGATCATGTAACCTGCAACAAAATGATGCTCTGCGACAACAATTCTACCTTCCCACCTCATTTTCATGCAAAAACTCAGTTGTTGAGCTCTGACACGTTTAAATATTAACATCAAAAGAAAACTATGTGATGGCTTGAAGTTGTAGTACAGAGAATTCAAAGTCCATTGACATATTTTCTATATAAGCATAGAGTTTAAACAGCTCTTTTGCTTTCAGTTTTAATTTAGCCTTTTATTAGATTTCAGGAAGTAGATCTTCAGCTGATGTTAACAGTAACAGTTCTATTCATTTTAATAGTTCTTCATGATTCATTGCATGAAGCTGAAGGACGATGCATTTGAACAGACCCCATTTTTTCTTGTTTCTTTTACAACCTTCTCTGCAAGTTTGCCAGATACCATTACACTGCTCAGACCATCTTATGTTCTTCTGCTGACTCAGTCACTCCTAGCAAAGCAATAATCACCAAAGAAGATGGTTTTTAACACGCAATTCTTTTGACAGGTTCAGTGGCAGTATTTCTAATCAGAGTTACAGCCCAGTCTTACTTCAGGAAATTCAAGAAATTCAAGATAATTTTTCCCATTAACCTTTAAGGATGTATAGTTGTGGGCCATAATATTCATAACTTTTAATGTCAGAGAGGACCACAATACAAGGTGACTATGTAAAATAGACCATAGGGTTTTCCAAGGGATTTCTAAATAGTATCCAAAAGTATTTCTTGAGTTATTAAATATTTTTAGAAAATTACAAAATCTTGGTATTGACTTACAATTACTGAGAAAAAATGTAACATCTTTAGTAGGCAATTTATTAAATTTTTAGGTTATTAATATGTATATTATTCTTCTCATCATTATCATTTTCTCTTTTCCTTCTGCTATGCCCTTTTTTCCCATTAGATTATAAAGCTGTTTACTGTCAGATAAACTTTTTTCCCCCAGGTATTTTGAAAATCTCATTAAAATAGCTTCTCACCTTTTTCTCAAGAAAAAAATCATAACAAGGCAGATTTTTCATGCCTTGACTAATATTTTGGCAATTCTTTTGAATTTTTTATTTTATTTTCCCAAAGGTATATAATAAAACAGTATACAATAATGACCTCATCAAAAATTCCTCAGAAACAACTTCTCTAACATGATTGAATTGCTATGCTTAAATATAGTCAAATAATATCCTTTTCAACCACAGCACTATCTTAAAAGGTAATTTTCTACTGGCTATCATCTCAAAGACACTGTATTCCTTCTCATTCTCATTGATTGTAGGATACCGTATCCTGTCTAGTGAAGTGTGACCTAAGCCTTTCTTTTTCTTTTTTTTTCTTTTAAGCTATGTGAACTTGAATTTGGCTGTATAAAAATGAACATAGTTCAGATTAATATCTCCTACTAAGCAATTCATTCACAGTGGTCAGTTTAGTGGAGTTGTACCTAACTTTATTTACCACTCCATCAATTTTTGCAATGTTACGAGTTATTGGTTTGGGTTTTTTCTATATTCCTGGTAATCTTTTTTTTTATTATTTTTTCAGTGATGAAAGCATTCCTGAGGCTCAGAAACTGCAAACACCAGGAGTCTGGTTGGTATTAATTTAATTCAATTGACCTATATGGTGTCTCTGCAACAATCCAAACCACTGGACGGAACACAAATATATTTTCCAGAGTGTGAGCAATGAGTTCAGATTTGTCACTCTGTACTCCACCCTCTCTCCCAGCATGCTCAGTGTGACCATAACTTAGCAATATTTTTCTTTCCTTACCGTCTTAGCAACTTCAGCTCTCAGCATTAGTTCAATCTAACTTGACTAACAACAATTGTAGGATCTTGAAGTAATCTTTTTACAATCTATTAAATCTTATCATTAGTGGTCTTCACAGTGATGCAGTATAAGCTGAATTCGCTAAGCAGAATAAGAGTTTGTTTTTCAAACAGAACCTCATGGGGATATTGTGTCTTCATAACTGATGACTGAAAAGGCAATGAAAGAGAGCTTGAAACAGGTGCTGTGTTTTGGTCTTGTTGTATGTTACTAGTAATAATACCCTCAACAGAGCTGAGCAAACAGCTTGCTGTATTTCAGTGACGTTATTTGTGGAGCGAGCTATTGTCAGTGTAATGGCAGCAGAGTCAAATTCATGGACCACGTTTACAATGTGCTAAACTGTTATGTTAAATGTGGTAAAATGTTATCAAGACTGCTTTCATAGGAGAATGTAGAATGAAGTATCCTGCAAAGATAAATGCAACACACCAGATAGCCTACCTTCAAGTGTGCTATTATCTATCTATCTATCTGTCTGTCTGTCTGTCTGTCTGTCTCTCTCTCTCTCTCATCTCACTTGTCTTGCTGCAGGGCATACAAGGTCTTCTGACATCTGTACTGTGCCTTACTGCATGCCATACTATCATACACCTCCTCTGTCCTTCATCGCTCAGATCAATTTTTCATTATCTCCCATTTTTCCAAGTTATCACTTACACAGTTGCGGAATCACAAGAGATAGAGCAGCAAACCTGATAACAGTTCGGATGTCAGGATAACCACACTCACTGCTAGAGACCATAATCAACTGCAGTAGGGTCATTTCACCTCACAAGTCATACTCTCTTGAATGGTGTAAGCCTCAGCTTTAGTGGAAACCATGGTATAAGTCCTAAGCAGAAGCAGGTAGCTTCATTAATCATAAATGGCCAAGATACTCTTGTGTATAGTGAGGGTTTGACACTGATGTTGCAGACATGCTAAATTTATGCCTACCATCTCACAATGGTTCTGAAATTGCATCATAGACACCTACTGAGGAGCCACGATGTTGAAGTTGAAATTCACCTTCACGATCTCTTACAACAGCCCAGCACAGGATCCAAAACAGAAGAAATCTCATTTCCAGGCTGTCATTTCAGCCCATGTGTAGGTGGGTGTCTCTCTGCCATACTCACACTGGTTTTAATACAACTATTTGGCATTAGTGAGTTCACTAGAGGTGACATTGCCAGGAAAGCATGATGGGATTTTAATAAATTCTCATCTCCTTCTGGTTATATACCTAGCTTAAGGTCTCCTGACATTGCATTCAAAAATGGATCAATGCCAGCATGAACAACACTATCAAGATCAGGTTGGTCTGCTCTGCACTACTCAGTTCATTCTCCAACAGCGAGATGCTGTTCCAAGTGGAGTAGCTACTACACGACCAGTGAGGGTTGTAGACTTCGCTAATCACTGCCTCCAGGAGGGAACGCAGAATGCCATTTCCTCATCTACGTACCTTATACACTTGATCCACGCAGTCCCACTGCGAAAATTTCTGCTACTCCAATTGCAGGTCCTAAACTAATTTTCTTTCCCCTCCTTTTCTCTTTTATTTTCCCTGTTCTCCAGAAACAATCTTTACAGACTGTTCCCACAACATTAATACAACGTCCTAGTTTCATTGTTCAGCCCTAATTACAGTTTTCTGTCTTCGCTCTTTAATAAATCTTCCTACACAGCTCTTTTTCTATCTAGGAAAAACACAGATACAGACTCTTTGCAATCATAGTTTTCACTTTTCTCCCAACTACACAGAGAGTATAATCAATATACAACTGTAGAACAAGATCTTATACTATTTTTCTATCTTCATCTGCCCAAAAAAGACTATTATAAGAAAAGATATATATTTCAGCTTCACTTCATCTATAAAACCTCTTATCTATTCCCATGCTTCAGTCATATTCCTTTGTGCACAGAAGCAGCAAATATGAGCTACAGAGCCCTTCTGAATTTCGCACTGTGACATCAATTTCTCTGGAGTTAAAGCTTCTTGGTTGTTTTTTTTTTAATAAAATTTTATTTTTGTTTATTTTAGTTTGTTTTCATTTATTTTACTTTATTTTATTTTTTTAGGAGCGCAATAAACCTCACGTATACTGAACAAACTTCTCCTTCCCCAAGCAGTACTTATGTCCCCATTTGTCAATAGGAGAGCTTTAAAGTTAAGAGTCTTCCCAAGTAGTATAAAACTAAGAGTGCAAAAACATTTTTAAGAAAGATAAAACCAATCAAAACAAACCCCTTTACTGTTAAAAGCACCAAGCCAAAAAACATACATTAACACAAGTTAGTAAACTTTACAGTTCTTATATACAGAAACTGTGACTACGGAGAACACCTTAAGAACAAGCCCAAAACACACGCGCTTTCAAGAGTGCCTGCCTCACAGACACAGACACACGCACACAAAAAAGAACTTTTGCGTATACAAAGCTTGTCCTTTCTAACTCAGGCCTTTTGAAATTACTCAGTTCACAGCTAGGGAACATTTCCATGCAGACCACACTTGATTAATGGGGCCAGCTCACATTAGTCACAGTTCTTTCAAGAAAAACTTTGATACGGGCCATCTGTTGATGTCTAGTAAGACTATATGCACACGCAGGCTGGAGCATTAAGCAAAGTATCCAGAGAGAGATAAAGAACACAAAACCAGGCTGTGTTCTGACTTAGTTCCTCTAATCTGCTAAAAAGTGATCTGGCATCAACATAAGCAAGAACAAGGCAACTTGTCTTCCACTGCTTTTCAGATAAACCTTAAATTCAGATCTCAAACTGTTCTTCCACATATTCAATAAAATGGACCCATTATCTCTTTTTTTTTTTTTTAAAGTACAGTGTTAATGGCATGCAGTCTCTGTTAAGAAAGACTGGAAATGTCCAGCTTTATGCCTTTAATTTTCTTCCAAGCCAATAAAAGTGAAGGCAGCTGTGAACTGTTAACATGTTGCATAGAAGCAACCTTCCTGTGAAATACCTCCCTCATAATCCTTTTTCGGCCCTCTCCGTTATTATGCTGAGGAAGTTGCTCTCCTTAGGTAAGGCCTCTTTTCTGTTTTTCAGTATTGCTCCAGGTGTTGTGGTTTCCAAGTCAGTTATCTGTTGCTTGTTGCAAGGTGTTTGTAGCTCACTTTGCTGTAGCTGTGGTGAAACATTTCATTTTCTCTCTTTCTCTCCCTTACAGGCAAAGAGAAGGGCAGGCACTCTTCATCCAGGCCATGATCCAGATAGCAGTCTCCAAGTTGCTGTGAACCCTCTGGCAATTTGCCTGTCATCTTATATCAAGAAGCCTGCTCATCTTGCTCTGCTATGGACTTTTAGAAAAGGTGTGCTATGCATGGCAGCTTGGGGAGGATGAGGAGAGGAAGGGACAGGAGAGCTTTTTATTTGGACCAGGTTCGGTGATTTTCTTTGATGGATCTTCTGTAAGACAGACTCACAGAATTCCATCCTCAGTCAACAATGCATGTGTAGATGTCCAGGAGGGAGATGAACAAGCCAGATACAGTTAAGTTTTCAGCCTTTGATATATAACAGGTGGAATGTCACCAGTGACCTTAAAGGCACCCTTACTGCTGCAAAAATTAGTCAAAGAATTTGGCTTTCAGAATACTTGCGTACACAGTATAAATGCAGACAGTAAACACATCCTGGATTTTTCCCTTTCAGTCCCCAAAGGTTCTGCAAGCAGCTTATGACTTTTCAGTTGGAATTACCCTGAGTATTCCTATCAGGCCATTTCTGAACGATGTATTGAGAGTGTTCAGTTTTGAAATGCCAGATAAATAGTTTGGTTGTGAACGTACTTAAGAGCCATAGGGGATGCTTCTGTTCTGTCTTAAACTGACTAGCTCTTGAAATCAGACTCAAATCTCTGCGAATATTTCTCAATCAGTGAAAATTCTGATTAGTACAATACTTCGGACTACAAATGTGAAAATAATATGCATGTGTTGTTCAGATTTTTCAAGTAAATTTAATGATTACTCCCATATGGGACTGTTTCTGTATCATATCATGATATTTTGCTGTGGAAAGGCTTCTTTTTTTCCCTCTGCCTTCCAGCTGCTAGTGTCTGCAGTGAAATGGACTAGCTGCTTGGTTGTCATTCTCGACATTTTTTTGTTCAAATAAAAACCAACACCTTAAACTTCCTTTAGGATGTATTTGTTACAGGGGACAGCTGGTGGAACAAAAGGGGAAAATTGATTGGAAAGAAACAGTGTCTTAGAAAGTGGGCTGAAGAATTATGCATTGGCATGATATTTCCCAATGTTTTAAAAGTATTATCTCGTGGAAAGTGCATAGTAATAATCAAACTTGAAGGGAGAGGAAAAAAAAAAGAAAAAAAAAAAAAGCAAAAGCTATCTAAGCAACAGCTGTGGCTTAGCTAGCCAGACGGATTTAGCGAATCAACAAGATCTATAAAGGTTAAAAATCCTTCAAACAAATGGTGGGCACACCTTATCAACTGTATAAATACCCTCACTTTTTCTAGTTGTTTCTTCCACTCATAAGATAAATATTTTTTTAGATGCTTTGTATCTTAGCCAAATTAAACACCATGTATTGCTTTTCTTTTTTTTTTTTTTATTTTTTTTCTTTCTTTCTTCTCAAGCATCTTCTGATACATTCTCCTTTGCAAGGAGGGTCACAAGGGAGAAAATTGCTGAACTTGACACAACTGGTTAGCGTGAGACACTTAGAATCATAGAATCATAGAATCATAGAATGGTTAGGGCTGGAAGGGACCTTCAAAGGTCATCTAGTCCAACCCCCCTGCAAGGAACAGGGATATCTCCTACTAGATCAGGTTGCTCAGGGCCTTGTCCAACCTGGCCTTGAACGTCTCCAGGGACGGAGCATCCACCACCACTTAATTAAGTGCTTCTTCTCTAACACTCTTAGCAACACTGGAAAGACATATTCAGAGAGGAGACTTTATTAAAAGAGGCTAAACAACTGCATCATCTCAAACAAAAAAAGTAAAATTTTAGCATCTCCATTGTTTTTCAAAAGCATATAAATACCTCCTGGCCAAGAATACAGAGGTCAGTGCAGATACCTGTTTCTATTCTGTGCCAGAAAGAGAATATTAAATACAATCCCTGCTGCTGGAATGAACTGTAGTCCACTGTGCTCATGATATATCCCCACACAATGAGCAGCTATAGTTTAGCTTTTCTCCTTCCCTCCCTCATACCCTTTTCAATCGTGTATGCACAGAGTATTTATATTTATTTATTTATAAATATATTTAGAATATACAGTAATTTATCAATCCTAATCCCCATCTTGGTGAATTTCCTGAACTCATATGGCAGCTACTTTCCCAAGACTAAGCCCACAATGTATTCAGATAAGAATGGGCTGGTTCAAAGAGTTCAGGTAGTTCCATAAATTCCCTACAAAGCTATAAATCATATTTCTTGGTAACACTCAGAGTCACAGTATCTTTTGCCTTATTAAGATTTCCCATGTGGCAAGACAAACGTTGATGCTCTTCAATAGAAATGCACAGGTGATTTGCACCTCCTGAGTGCTATTATTTGGTCATCTCACTTCTTGCCTGAATGGCTTTGGGCAGATACATAAACGACAGCATCACATTTCAGGTATCAGCATCAGATCCTCTCTGGTATCCAACACTCTTTGGCTCTAGACTCACCCTTTTTGGTTCATGCAGCCAGTGAAGCTTGGAACCACTTTCAGGTTCTCAATCATTCATTGCATTGTTCAATATCAGGATCTTTATCACTAGACAGAAATTTACATAATTATGTGCCAGGACAAGACCTCCAAATGAATTCCAGCTGCTTTGAGGCATCTGCTCTCTTCTTAAATGATCATTTGTGTCCTATAATACTGATGCTTTGCAAATTCATGTCTGCTCTCTCTGTAATAACATGGTCCAGGTATTCTATTGGCAAGATCCTAGGTAAGACATTTTTTCTTTAAAAGCATATAGAAATATTTAAAATCTTTTCTTATATATTTATAATGAAACATGAATGTATATGACCTTTCTGACAACAAAGACAGTTAGAACATCTTATTTTTATTCCAGTTAAAGCTCTTGACAAAACTCTGCTGGTCTTAAGTTGCATAAAATCTGGCTTTAATAGATAAACAAGGATGATATTGTAAGACCTATACAGCCAGCTTTCTATATTACTGTATTGGATTACCTTGGCAAGGTTTTGGTAGCTGGGTGGCCTCTATGAGAAGAGACTAAGGGCTGCCTCCAAAAGAGACCCACCACTGGTCAACACTGAGCCCATCAGTGGCGTTGATGTTGCCTCTGTTATAACATAGTTAAAAAAGGTTAAAAAATGACATGAAGCAGCTGTGAGAGAGAGGAGTGAGAAAAATGTGAGAGAAACAGCCCTACAGACATCAAGGTCAGTGAGGAAGGAAGGGGAGGAGGAGCTCCAAGCACTGGAGCAGAGATTCTCCTGCAGCCCACAAAGAAGACCATGGTGAAACAGATTGTATCCCCTACATCCATGGAGGACCCCATGCCGCAGCAGGTGAATATGTCTAAAGGAAACTACAGCCCATGGAAAGCCCAGGCTGGAGTCGGCTCCTGGCAGGAACTTCAGCCCATGGAGAGGGGGCCATGCAGGAATAGGTTTTCTGGCAGGACCTGTGGCTCATGGGGGATCCACACTAAATCTCTTCAGGAGCAGTCTTTTCCTGAAGGATTGTAGCCCATGGAGAGGACCCATGCTGGAGCAGAGGAAATGTGTGAGGAAGGAGCAGCAGCAATGTGGTGTTATGAACTGACTGCAACCCCCATTCCTCATCCCTCCTGAAGTGCTTAGAGTGGGAAGGAGGTAGAAGAGTCAGGAACAAAGAAGTTACAGTTCATGTAGACTTTAGCCAAATAAACAAATTCCATTTTCTTTCTAAGAGACATGTAGGAAATTCAGATGAGATCAGAACTGATCTGAATATCAAGTTCCAATATTGCACAAAAATGGGAGGGAAGTGACAATGTATTTCTGTCTTACTGATTTTTTTTCACATTGTACGATTAGGTAAGATAAAATCACCACAGAAAGGCTATCACAGTTATTCTGAAACAGAAATGTCAGAAAAATCACATGAGAAAATTTCCATCTAAGCTAAATTTGTCTGAGCAAGAATCTGAATGTCTGTGCTAGCATCAAGAGTACACTGAACATCAGATTAACTTCATATACAACTGTAATTGCTTTTTGAAAAAAGCAGCACTTTAAGGAAATCTATTAACAGGAATATTCATTTTTTTTTGTTTCTGAATACATGCCCTTTTGTTAGGCAGACAACATTTTCCACTTTTAAAAGGAAATCAGAAACCAATCTGAGGAATAACGAACAATTTATGAACAAGTAGAGACATATTTGAAAAACCATGCAGAACTTGACAATGTTCAATCCCAATGTGTCACCAACCACTGCGACACGAACTCATCTCCTATGTGCCAAGAGCAGGGAAATCCTCCATCTATGGAGAGTGACCTCATTAATTTAATGGTTCTAAATAACTAAAATCCTTAAATTACTGTGTCAATTATCTTTCTCTCTGCTCTTACTATTTCAACAGTGTTTTCTCGGAGTTAGAAGAAAGGTCACCAGGCCTGTAAAATTCCCAACATTCCCAACTTTCTTCTCCTTTTTCTCTCACTTTAGAACAATGTCCTTGAAACAATAAAATCAAAAGCAAATTATCAAATCAAATTATCTTTTGCAGCTGCCTTTGAGATTTTGTGTTAGACCATGGCCTTCAAAACCTATGTTTCTATAGGGAAATAATGCCCTTGGCCTTGGTAGAATTTTTTACCCAATAACAATAGTACTAGTACTTTTCACCACTGTGTGGTTGCCATGACTTGGTTTGGGTTTTATGATTGTTCAGCACCGGGCTATTTTTTGAGCATGCTTTAATGAACCTATAACCCCAGATATCTCGTCTAGCTCAAAATATGCTATTTGCTTGTATTAAATTATGTCTTCCAGACAGCTGCCCATTCATAGTAAGTAATGCAAATCAGTAAATGGTTAAGTATTACTCTCCTTCAGGCTACTATTAGTACCACAGATCTGTCAGGGAAAAATAATCAGAAAACTAGTTGAGAATTCTCTCAATAAAAGCATTTGTAGTGGTGGAAGCAACCAGTAAAAGAATTTGATGAGAATGCCTCATTCACCATTGATCTCTATTTGGGACTGTTGCACTGGAGAGACTGCTAGTTACTTGTAGAATTTAAATTAAGCTCAGAAACAGGGGAACACAAAGGCAAAAGAAATCTCTCCTCCCATATGCCATATAATAGCCACACTGTAGGGAAACATAAGGCTGTGACACATAAAATGACCTTGTCTTCTTCATTATTTCCTTTGGGAAGGATCAGCATACGCAACAGCCAGATCCTAGGGGGTACTTATTAGGTCATAAATGCCCATGGAGATATTCAGATTCATGAAAGTTCAAGATATGGTCCTGTACAGTGTTCATTTATAAAGCACTCAAATTATATATATATTCTCCTGATGTTTCCTTTATAACAGAACAAATCAGAATACAAAGAAATTATGCTGTCTGAGAGGTGCCACATATACTTGTTGAAAAAAAAAATCTGCACATGTACAAACACAAAAGTTTCTTAACGAGAATGTAGAAATGAACCAGAAATCAAAATTTTACATGAAGAGGCCAGGGATTACTAAGAATCAGAATGCATTGTCTGCTTCCAATCAAATAGAGACAGAATTGGCACGAAGTAACAGAAGCTGACGTCAGCGCAAAAAGTCAAGAAGCATTGTCTGTGTACTTGGTGTTACTCTTGGGCTGTAATTTGCTGTTTCTATCTGTCTGTTCTTTTTTCTCTTTTGAAGAGTAACATGTAGTACTGATGAAACATGTGAAAAATGTATTTTGTTTCTTCATTTCATCCCACTAATTCATTTTCAGATATGAGGTACAAGTGTATCTGGAGTGCAAAAAAAAAAACCCTGATTAAAAGTATATCATGGTCTTTCATGGCAATTCAGGCAAAGGCAACGAAATCCAGCAGAAATTATATAAGCAACGGTAGGTAGAAACCACAAGAAAAATATCTTCTCAGAAAAACTACAGAAAGAACACATTGGGGCAGATCCAAAACTTATAATAATCCTTTCCACCTACAGCTTTGTTTCCATATCTTCCTAAAATGAAACAGTTTGCATTATGAAAGCACAGTGACACTGAAAACAATGATGCCCATATAATCAAGGCAATTATAAGCTGAACTATGAGTAATTGTGTCGCTGTATCTCTCTGCAATGCATGCTCAGCTGGCTTCTTTGCAGTGAAAAAGTATGCTGTAAAAGGAAGAATTTACAGTAAGTGGGCAGATTTAAACTACAGTTTAGTCTTCAAAAACATCTAGTGACCTTTGGGAAATGTTGCAAGACTGATTTCTTTCTGCAGGCATTTCCTTATTCATTAATCTATTTTAATTATGGTCCACAGGCAAAAGTGCAAAATTGGCCTTGATCCACAGCAGTGCTCACCACTGTCACTTTGGGAGGTTCACAGAAAGATCAAGGATAGTAACTGTAGCAACTAAATATTTAGTCATTATTATTTCTTCGGTACCCTATGATTACACTCAGCATCATTAATAAGTGAATGTGTTCATTGTTAGCTTACCGTTTCTGCTCCTTATTCTCTCCATTTCTATTTTTCTCCCTCCTTTGGGAACTTCACCTCTTCTTCCTTAGAAAAATGCCCTTTCCATCCTGTATTAGATTTTATAGCACCACTGGTGAAAACCTTATCACTAAACTTATGTGCATCAGAGTTAATACAATTAATTGATACTGATAATGAAATGTCATTAACTGGTTTAATCCCTTCTTGGAATAAACAGGATATAACAGTAATTCACCATTTTGTGAGTGTACTATTTTGTAAGACTTTCTACAGACCAAAGTAGATACTGTCATGTTGTTATATTCCATGTAATACGCTTTATGTGGAAAGAGCTACCTATTGACCCTCACGGATAGAAACACAGTATTTGTTTTAAATAAATGAAAAATCTAAATGTATGCAGGGAGACATATAAATATGCCACTTATCTTTGCCTGATGAAAACAATGAGTTTAACAATTCTACTATACAAAAGTTATTTAAAACATTTTCTGAATAAGAGATCTTGATCTTATTGTCAGTAATGGTTAAGTTCACCTGGCTTCTCAGCCAATGAAGACAAAATCAGTCATTTTGGAGACTAAGGACTTGCCATGCCTGATCAAGTTGAAGAGGAGATAAGAGCTAGCCCATGAGCTATTTATTATATTTAAGCCTTTTGGATACTCTTGAGAGCTAGTTAGCAACTTGTTTGAAGCTGCATTCCTGTGTCTAATTCCATCCTTTGTTCTAAATCCTTTTTGCAGTACAGGCTTACTGTTTTTTTTAAACTTGTGATCATATTTCTTGAGCAAAGTCTTGGCTTACTACATTCTTTTCTTTGGAGCTCAGGTCACAAACTACTTTAACCTCCAGTAACTACTTATAGTTTTCATTCTGATAGTGATTGTTTAAAAAAATCCTTAAAGTCCTTATCAACCTCTTTTTAATTCAATCTTTGTAATCTTTATTCTAGAAAAAAAAATCAGATAAAAAAAGTTGATTTCTAAGTGTGAATGGCAATAAACTGTAAGTAATCTAATTAATTAAAAATAATTGAATACTCTTATTTCTATCTCAGTGTTTGTTTTTTTTTTTCCTGGGAGCTGATGGTATTTAAGAACAGAGAAATACTGGGTATACTACTGTGAAAGTAACTAGTTTTGAGTGGGTAGTACAAAGACCTTGTCATGTTGACATCTTGAGAATGCCTATGTGCTCAGGATGGTCTATGAAAAACATATCTCTATGAAGAGTTCTGAGTTTATATAGCTAAATCTACTTACACAACATTTTAGAACAAAGTGAGTGTAAGGTTTTCCTTGTGTATCATATTTTCGTAAATCTCAAAGCAGGCATTCCTCATTTTTTTTCCAAGTAAAGTAGGATAAAATCCAGAGGGAACAGCCTGAAACCTTTCGGTTTGTTTGTTTTCAATAAAAACTGTTGCCCTTAGACACGAAAGTCAAGAAATATAGGAATATTCCAACAGTACAATGCTTTTCAACTAAAAATTTCATGAAGTTGTTCCATGTGCATAGTTTTTGAGGAACATTCATCAGCAGTTTTCCAAAATGAATTATTTTAGTAAGAGTGAAGAGAAAAGGGGAAAAAATACTACTAAAATCCAGGACTACGCAACTTTTCAAACTAAAAACCTTTTCAAGTCTATTGTAGTGGTAGTAATCAGACAGAAAAATTAATGCGTTTGAATAAATATTTATGTGTATTATAACAGCTTTCTGACTTGTATTTCTTCAGGTACCTTGCAGGCAAGTTAAGAAAACAACTATAAGTCATAAATAAGACATTAAATGAACTCTGTGACAATCTTCTTACTCTATTACTGTGCTCCAGTCTGGTAATAATTTCTTTTCTTGGTTTGTTTTTTGTGGTTTTCTTTTTTGTTTCCTCTGCAGTATGATTCCATAAAAAATCTGAAATAAAGCAACATTGAACATGAATTGAGTTTAAGGCATGTGAATGTAGGATAACAAAATTATATACACTAGAGGTTAAATTAATTTCTATTTGTTTCTACCAAGACAAAGGTATATCAAAATAATATTTCAGTCCTATTGTGGTACTCAGGCGAAGATATTTCAAATTGATTTTAAAACTCCTGTTCTGTAGAGCCTAAAGTAAATTAAGTCTTAGTGCCACATATCTAAACTTTACATCTTCTTCTTTAGTCTCTTCTGTGTTCGATGTCTTAGTTTTACTTAACCTTAGATTAAGATCTAAGTAGAAATGCACTTCCTTCATAACTTCCTTTTAGATCTTGTGAAGGACTATAATAATACAGCTCCAGCTTTTGTATCATACGTTTTCCATATTTTCATGATTTACACTGAAATGATCATTTTTCAGTTCTTTTTCTGCCCTTCCAGGTAATATGCCTTGTCCAGAAGTAAAGTAAAATATGTGGTTTTAACATTACTAGCTTGCATTTGTCAGTATCTTGCATACGTAGCAGTTTTTTAACTTCTGCATTTTTGTAATTAATTTTATAATTTCGACAATAACATTTCAATAAAATTTATGTGATAAAAAGCTGTTCTCCAGTACCTTTTAAATCATAGGTCTTCTGATACTTTTACTTAATCTGAAATGTAACCTATTATTTGAAGAAAATTAAAGCTACTCTTGATATACACAATTATTAAATTTGAACTAAGATATCACAAAATCACAATATCATGAGTTAAAAGGACCAATCTTCCAGTCTTTCTTATGCTGAAAGTAATACTCAGTTTAACATTAGTAAGAATAGAAACACTGTATTCCTGATATTTTTGCTGTTTGTTCTTGCAAACATATAATAAGATTGTTTTATAATTTCTCAGGTTTTTTTCATATCACAGATTGCCTGAAAACAGGGATATTGATAAGGTTCTGTTGGCACTGAGCACTCACATATCCCTTCCTGCTGAATGTGTGAAAACAACATGCACAATACATATGTCAGAACAAACAATATTCCCTGCAGGAGACATCTGTTTAAATCTATTATCCTACATTACAAGTCTCAGACTATATGTGCTTCCTCATTTTTTTTAGTCTATTTATGAATTATAAAAAAACATGCCAAAATTACATAGCAGCTCATGAAAATGACTTTCTGTGCTGTCAGGAAGGTTGAAACAAAAAATCCAATGTCCTTAAATTTCTTCCCATTAACTATGAGGCACGCTTATTCCATTACTTCTACGAATTTTCTAAGCTTTCCTGGTAGCATTTCATCATATGGAATGCAAGCAGTTTGCTATACTTACATTTTGTTTATGAATTTTTCTATTCAGATCTTGCTAATGCTCTCATTTTAATAATAACAAGATTTTGATGCCTGCTAAGTGAATTCACCCTTTCCTTTCCCTCATCTGCACATGAGAGTTGAGGCAGATTTCTTTGAAATGGCAAGAAAGAGAACATAATATTCAATACATAAGGATTAAAGAAATGTGTTATTTCCATTTTGGAAAAAAAGGCAGTTATATTCCTCCTCTAGTATGTATATGTCTCAGCATAATTATTTAAATTCAGTGACTCAATGGGTTACGTGTATTTGGCAAAAATTCAGGGAAATTGATATGCCATTAAGAAAAGTCAAAGATTTTAATATAAACTACCACTTTAGAACATATGAAATACAGTGTAGCTGGACTGAACATAATTTAATAAACCTATATATTTTGCTGTGTCCTTGGAAGATTGAACCTGTATTGGAGGCAGAATCTATCAAGTCTCCAAATTCATACAGTTCTCACCATTTTTCTTCAAAAGCCAGCCCATGCACAATGCAGAAGTCTAGTGCTACCAACTATCATTAAACACTGCTAATTGCTCTGAGTCAGTCCATCAACATTGCTATGTGTCTACGAAAAGATGGAAATTTTGAAAACACTTAGATCTCACTTTAGAGCAAAGACTTATTTTTCATCTTTGGAAATTATCTACAATTTATGTAAAGAAGTTTTCTCAAGTTTTCCTCTTCCTCAAGTTGTTTTCTGAAAGGATTTTTTTTTTTTTATAAAGACACAGTTGATACACGCATTATATTAAATTTCGATGTTATCTTTCAAGAGCAAGTGATTTTTCTTAGGAACAACAAATAACTTACCTTGTTTCAAAAAGCTTTAAAATACTCTTCTGTTACTTCACTTAACATTGCCAAAAATTTAGGGTCATTTTTAGTGTCACCTAACAGTGACAGCATTGTAGCACTGAGTAAGAAAGATTAAGTACCAAGAAGTGATCAAGTAAGCAATAAAGAGGGAACCTACTCAACATCTGTAGTAATCAGACATGAAATATCACCAGACAACAAGTTCTACAGTTACTTTCTTTTCGAATTGAATTCTCAATCTTTTTGTCAAATGCAGTCCAGTTTCTAGAAACAGTTCTGTTCATTGGTAACGTAGTCAGCTTCTGAGTGACAGTTTCTGGGTCCAAGGTTCTGCTCATTCATTTGTTCAAGGAAAAAAGGAAAGTGAGACTGGCCACCACCTAGGCAAACCTCGTCAGGATGCATAGACCCTAGCAGCCTATGTCTTCTGCAGCAGCAAAACCAGCAAAACTAAACCTCCAGGGCTCTCCACATAGCCCCCATTCTTTCCTTCCCTTCCTTGTTTTCTGGCAAAAAAAAAAAAATTATCCCGGTCTAAAAGTATCTCTTCAGTTAAAAAATTCAGTTTTGTGTACACTTTGAAAATGCTCCAAACTATCTTTGATTTTAAATTAAAAATTGACTATACATAGATTTCTGTATATCATTTATGACATAGTATTTTCTAATACCACCTGAAAATTTTGGAATCTGCATACTCCGAAGTATTCACATCATTTTCCAGGTAGCACACAAAAGTGCTGTGCCATGCTTGCTTCACTTTCTGGCCTAAAAAGGCACATGTTCTTTCCTGTAGTCAGTAGTTTCATAGTTCCTTCTCTTGATCCGTAAAACGGACACACAGATATTTATGGACATTCCTTGAATGTCACTTTAAATTACTGAATTCAGCAAGGCACCTTCAATAGTTATTGCATACAGCAACCTCAGACTTTGACAATCTGTTCTTGATGTCGGATTTTAAAACATTCTATAATTATATTTCTCATTCAAAGTTTTGATAAAATGACTGTTTATTTATATCAGCATGCAGAAAAGTACAGTTATAAAAACTATATATTTGTGCCCAAATAAAGACGTGTGAAATTCATAAGGATCATTTTCTGGCAATGAGTGCAAACTGTACCTGACAGTTTGTCACAGAGTTAATATCAGCAATACTTATATAACTACTGGTGTCACATTCCTTGAGGTATAGAGGCATCAAAAATTCTATAATTTAATTTTCCTTATTTTAAAAAGAAATACATATAATTCTAAATTTTTATTTTATGTCTCTTCCAACTCAAGCCATTCTATGATTCTGTGTTGTCCTAGGTTACAATGTAAGATGTGCCCCAAAAGTTTGTATTCTATCACCACCTTCATGAGCTGTTGAGACCAGGTGGGGCAATGTTTTCCTTGCCTCCTCCTTCCGGACTATCTTCTGTTAATGGGCCCATCAACGCCTTGCCGCATGACTCACGGATAACTCCCTCCAGGAGCCATCTGTGTTTAATGGGCAATCAAGGATCCACCGCCAGACTCACGGAACAACATCAGCCCCGTCGGGAGATGCTCCAGCCGGGAGGGGAGGGGGCGCCTCGGGACTGTGCCTGCCGTGGAAGAGAGCAGCCACTCGAGGCCCGCCGTGTGCCTTCCTCTCGGACCTGGGAGGCCTGGCTCGGTCGGCATTGACCCTGCAGAGGAGCAGCTTTTCTTCCCCGCCGGGTTCCCGGAGGCAGACCGGGCCCCCCTGCGGCACCGCCGGCCCTTCGGAGGCGGCCCGCGCCCTTCGGCGGGATCGCTGCTTCCGCGGAGCCACGTCTGCCGTGCCAGGAGGGCCGCAGCCACCGTTTGATTTGATCGGACTGCCGCCGGCACCCTGACCAGCAGGGTGTCAGGTCGTATTCTGACTCTGTCTGTGGGGGTTTTTTTTGTGTACTATTGCATTTGTATTTTTTTTTTCCCTTCTCTTTAATTTTCCTAGTAAAGAACTGTTATTCCTACTTCCATATCTTTGCCTGAGAGCCCCTTAATTTCAAAATTCTAGTAGTTCGGAGGGAGGGAGGTTTACATTTTCCATTTCAAGGGAGATTCCTGCCTTCCTTAGCAGACCCCTGTCTTTTCAGACTAGTTTAAATTTAGGATTAAAAAACTAACAATTGAACTTACAGACATGTGATTTTATATAGTTTCTTCAGAATCTGCACTGCAGATGTTCAAAGTCAGGAAAGTCCTTATATTGATTTGCTTCCTGGGATTTTAATAGGAATCTCATGTCAAGAAACAGATTTTTAAAATGATACAGGGACAACTTCTGAAGTAGGATTACAAATCATACCAATACAATGGTTATTAAATATTTTGATTGATGAATTATTATGGAGCTTAGACTATATAATAAGAATGATTTAAAAGTACGGGAATATTCCTTGATACTTTGGAGTTTGGACTGGCCATTTAAAAATACATTTAATTTCATATTTATGATTTGAGTTTTCAAAAAAGAGTAGACTTACACATTGAACTCTAATCACGATCAAAACCCATTAAATATGCTCACTATTACATGCTTGTGAAGTAAAGAAATCTTTTGACTCTTTTTGTATGTCTCTATTTCAGTACCAAGATACTACATATAAAATTTTAGCCTTTTACAGGTATTCAGGATCTAGATATTCCAGGAACGAGTATGGAGGGCAACAGATATTTTTAGAAGTGAGTTACAGGTATATGATTGTTGTGAGGTCTATGGCAATTCTACTTGTGGAAAGATCTAAGGAGAAGCACAAGGCATTGAGATGTGTCAGGTGCAACTGACATAGACTTCATACATTGCTAAACAATATACAAACCAGACATTAATATACCTATGTTCTTAATCCTCGTAGGTGGTTAGTCCGACCTGATAAACAATTATCCTTTCAGTCATCTGTTCTGTTCTTCTATTGAAATATCTTTATGTATGACAAAAGATTTCTATGCAGTGTTCTATTTAAGATTCCAACAGAGCGAACAGAACAAACAATAACTATTGCTTTGTGGTTGTCAGCTGCATTAACAAAAACAGAGTCTGTCTTCTAACGCTACCTGCGTATGTCAGGAAAAAGAGAAATGTGAGCTAAAGAAAATACCAGTCTTGGTTACTCTCTTGGTTACTGTTCAACTCATGTCTTTATCTTTGTTCAACATGAAGTTTGTAAATAGCTGAAGTTAATATACTCTGGTTCTTCTTTTCATTGGGATTTGCTGTGACCTTAAAATGAGTCATGATTTTACTCACAATCATTCTTCTGAGCAGCTGCAGTTCACTCTTCACATGTACTGTGCAGAATGCTTGTCAGAGTCTTGTTGTAAATGACGTTCCATATTTCTTCCAATTCACTTAGAAATATAATGAAGAAACATGAAAAAATTGGAGGTCGGCTTTTCACTGAAAGCATGCCTGAGGCTTTTAGACAGAAAAGGCTTTATTTGGCTTTCTACCACATTTCCATTGTCTAACTGGTAGTCAGAGATAAATTAGTGGCTTTCTGAGCAAAAGAAGCCTCCCTTATATTAGCCTTAATGCCTCCTCTATTGGACAAATGTGTAAGACGGGAGTGTGGATGATAAAACCACTACTCCAAATGACTGAGATATTTCTGTGCAAAAAGAAGAATTCTCCTTACCTCGATATTTAAAGTTTCCCTTTCCTTCCTTTCCCTTCCCCTCCCCTCCCTACATATATCCTCTGGGATTCACTACAATGTTCAAAAGGTCTTTCATCAGAAGAGTCATAACACTGTGCAATGATATAAAGTGTCTTTCTCCATGCATTTTGCATAAGCAAAAGAAATATAAACTTCCTTTGGAAATGAAACTTTACTCTGACCTTAGTGGAACGACTTCAGCAAGGTGGTTGCAGTTCTCTGCTGCCTTACGTAATGGATCTTTGCTGTGATTTTTAGCCAAATGAATTTCCCAAATTCTGATGCATAAATTAATTAATTTCTTATTGAAGTATATTTGTTCCAACGTCTAGAAGTTGGGTGGCCTTGATGACAGAAAGAAACATGACTGATCATCCATTTCAGAATTCAAGACTTGAAGAACAGCTCGCATAAGCCATGCACAGCAATGAGCACTTAATGCTCTACCAGCATGTCGATTTATTAGGTTTTCACTTTTCAGTCTGTCTACTTACAGACTGACAAGCCAGTTTAAATATACACAAGTGTACATTGATTCATAGCGTCTTAGTTTTTGCTAGCAAACAAACACCACACAACCACTTGCTCACCCTCCCCTGTTCCCAGAGGATGGAGGAGAGAATTGGAGGGTTAAAAGCAAGGAGGCTAGTGGGTTGAGATAAGAACAATTTAATAATTTAAATACAGTAAAATTATTATTATTGTTATTATTAATGATAATAATGAAAATAGAATATATGAATGAGTGATGCACAGTTCAATTGCTTGCTGTGCACTGACCAATGCCCATTCCACCCCAGCTAGCAAACTTAGAGGAGAGAAATCCCAAAACCGCAAATCCAGAAGGGAGAGAGCTAACTTCCCAGCCAAACATCGTTTACATATTGAGCAGGATGTCACATGGTATGGAATATCTTATTGGCCAATTTGGATCAGTTGCTCTGGTTCTGTTCCCTCCCAGCTTCTTGTGTACCTGCATGCTAGCAAACCATGGGAAGTTGAAAAGTCCTTGATTTCTTAGCAACAACTAAAAACATCAGTGTATTATCAACACTATTCTCACACCAAATCCCATACTAAATCCAAAACACAGCACTATTCTAGCCACTAAGAAGAAAACAAACTCTATCTCAGCTGAAAACAGGACACTTGGCTTAGATAAATAGTCTGCGTAATCTATCAAACATCATAATTTTGACACAAGTTTCCTTATGACCATAAAATTACCTTGGAAAGCAAACAAAAGAGGCCAACTGCAGCAATCCTTAAGTAGCAAGGACAAGCGCTAGGCAAGACTGCAGTCTGAATTTCCTCAAAATTACTGATGTCCCAGTGTGAAGTAGTAAAACTAGAGTTTTTTGTTCAGCACATAATCAGCTGGATAGTTCTCTACAGATCTTTTTATGATGATTTTCTAGTGGACTTTCTCCTTAGGAGTGAGACAGTTTATACCTTTTTATTCTAGGAAAAGGAAAAAGAAATGCTTGAAAATATCTCATTTCTTTATTCAGGTATTTAGTAAAGTTTGAGATGCACAGCCTTTCTTTTTTCTTTTCCTTTCCCCTTGTTCCCTGCCCCTCTTTGTGTTTTGGGTTGTTTTTTGGTTTTTGTTTTTCTGAAAATAGCAGAATAGAAAGTGAGTTTCCAGAGTCCAGCAGGGCTGTTTTACGGAGCACAGTTAGCATCTGTAGTTCACCAGCTGAGAGATTAATAAAGCCATCTGAAATAGGAAATTAAAAACCATAGGGATAACATTACATGGGTCTCTTTCCTACATTACAAAAAAAACAGGCATATCCAGTGGGCTTTCCCTGTAGGAGGGACAAGGGAAACGCTTTAACAGCAGAAAGTAGCTTAGTTTCTATGCAGCTGCTGAAGTTTTGCAGGGCTACCATTCTCTGACCACTTGCATGTCTCATCTTTCCTTTTTCTGTATACTTCTTCACAATGACAGAATATTGTTATTGCTGTGAGAACCAGGCAAATATTCTTAACTTTATGTTCTGATTTTCTTCTATGGTTACACATTGTAAGAAAAGAGGAGTCTGATAGAAACAAATGTTTCCCACAAAATTTTCCAGATGTGGAAAATCCTGTGTGGTCCTTTCTTAGTGGTCAGCCACTGTTACTGCACTACTTTCACATCTTCCCTTCCCTTTCATCACATACTGAGACTCTGAAGAGTCAGGAAAGGATTTTTCAAATTCCCATTACTTATAATAAAATTCCCTGTGGTAATATGCTCTATACTGAGAACATATCACAGTATCTCCCAAATGCAAATGATTTCTTGATTTTTAAAATTTGAACTTAACTATGTAAATAAGAGGGGGTGAAGATTCATTAACTGCTCTTCGTGCAACATTCTGCATTTATAATATAAAACAGTGAACATGTACTAAGTATTGATTACTACAATTTGAATGAGATAGAGAAGAATCACAAAGATTCAAAAGCTAGAAATGCCCTGCCCTAAGATTTCAGTATCATTAACAAGATTTAATGTTTTGTAAAAAATCCTTTGAATTGAATACAAAAATTGTGCATTCTTATTTCTAGTGATCCTATAGAATTTAACATAAAAAATCAAAGATAAAGATAAATTGTTAGTCATTTATTCCAACCGTAGCAAGTTCTAGTGGATCTTTTTCCATGAGTGCATTGTCTGAGATCCTAAGTAGACTCAAATGAGCAACACTCATCAATCATGAAAAGTGGGGTGTTCTTTAAAACCTATATTTTATGACAGTATTTTTCTCTAAGTAACCAATTGCTGGAAAAAGACACTGCCTTGATTGCCAAAACAGTGTTTGTTTAGGGGATTCTACACATCAGGGCCAGCTCTTCTCTGATGTGAGAAAGGAAGCACTGTTGGTGAAGAAACAAGACAAGCTATATGGGAGGCCACAAGTCATTGCTATTGCAGTAGGAGGGATACCTATACTTAGAACTACAAAGAAAGAAGACTTAAGATCAGGTCTATTTGCACGACCTATCCGTGGACATGTACTGCATAGCATGTGTGAGAGAAAGCTTGCTGTGTAATTTATCATGAAATGGTTTGTGTTGGAAGGGACTTTAAAGACCATCTAGTTCCAAGCCCTCTGCCATAAGCAGAGACACCTGCTGCTAGATCAGATTGCTCAAAGCCTCATTCAACCCAGCCTTGAACACTTCCAGGGATGGGGCATCCATAGTTTCTCTGGGCAACCTGTTCCAGTGCTTCACCACCCTCAGAGCAAAGAATTTCTTCTTTAGATGTAACCGAAGTCTACTCTCTTTCAGTTTAAAACTGTTACCCCTTGGTCTATCACTAGATGCCCTTGTAAAAAGTCCCTCTTAAGCTTTCTTGTAGGCCCCCTTCGGGTACTGGAAGGCTGCTAGAAGGTCTCCCCGGAGCCTTCTCTTCTCCAGGCTGAACAACTGCCACTCTCTCAGCCTGTCTTCATAGGAAAGGTGCTTCAGTTCTCTGATCATCTTTGTGGCCCTCCTCTGGATCCTCTCCAACAGATCCATGTCTTTCTTATGTTGGGGGCCCCTGAGCTGAAGGCAGTACTCCAGGTGCGGTCTCAGAAGAGCCGAGTAGTGGGGCGGAATTACCTCCCTCTAGCCTCCTGACCACGTTTCTTTTGATGCAGCCCAGGATATGGTTGGCTTCGTGGCCTGCAAGCGCACATTGCCGGCTCATGTTGAGCTTCTCATCAGCCAACAGCCCCAAGTCATTCTTTTGTGAGCTGCTCTCAATCCATTCTCCGCCCAGCCTGTATTTGTGCTTAAGATTGCCCCGACCCATGGGCAGGACGTTGCACTTGGCCTTGCTGGACTTCATGAGGTTCACACAGGCTCACCTCTCAAGCCAGTCAAGGTTCCTCTGGATGGCATCCCTTCCTTACAGTGTGCTGAAAGTACCACACATCTTGGTGTCATCAGCAACATTGTTGAGGGTTCACGCGATCCCACTGTCCATGTCACTGACAAAGATGTTAAACAGCACTGTCCCCGATATCTACCCCTGAGGAACGCCACTCTTCACTGGTCTCCACTCAGATATTGAGCCGTTGACCACAACTGTTTGAATATGACCATCCAGTCAATTCCTTATCCACTGAGTGGTCCTCAGTCAAATCCATGTCTCTCCAATTTAGAGACAAGGATGTCATGCGAGACAGTATCAAATGCTTTGGACGTGTCCAGGTACACAATGCCAGTTGTTCTTCCTTCATTCATCAATGCTGTAACCTGGTCATAGAAGGCCACCAAATTAGTAAGGCACGATTTGCCCTTAGTGAAACCATGTTGACTGTCACCAATCACCTCCTTTTTTTCCATGTGCCTTAGCATAGTTTCCAGGAGGATCTGCTGCATGATCTTGCCAGGCACAGAGGTGAGACTGACTGGCCTGTAGTTCCCTGGGTCTTCTTTTTTTCCCTTTTTAAAGATGAAGGCCATGTTTCCTCTTTTCCAGTTGGTGGGAACTTCACCAGACTGCCACGACTTCTGAAATATGATGGATAGTGGCTTAGCAACTTCATCTGTCAATTCCCTCAGGACCCACGGATGCATCTCATCCGGTCCCATGGAGTTGTGGAACTTCATGTTCCTTAGATGGTCTCGAACTTGATCTTCTCCTACAGTGGGAGGTTCATCATTCTCCCAGTCCCTGCCTTTGCCTTCTGCAACTTAGGCAGTGCAGCTAAAGCACTTGCCAGTGAAGACTGAGGCAAAGAAATCATTGAGTACCTCAGCCTTCTCTATATCCTGGGTAACCAGATCTCCCGTTTCCTTCCAGAAGGAGCCCGCTTTTTCCCTAATTCTTCTTTTATCACTGACATACCTATAGAAGTTTTTCTTGTTGCCCTTGATGTCCCTGGCCAGATTTAATTCTATCAGGGCTTTAGCTTTCCTAACTTGATCCCTGGTTGCTCAGGCAATTTCTTTGTATTCTTCCCAGCCTATCTGTCCTTCCTTCCACTCTCTGTAGGCTTCCCTTTTGCCTTTGATTTTTGTCCATGAGTTCCTGGTTTATCCATGCAGGAGTTCCTGGTTTATCCATGCAGGCCTCCTGGCATTTTTTCCCAACTTTCTCTTTGTTGGGATGCACTGCTCCTGAGCTTGGAGGAGGTGATCCTTGAACATTAACCAGCTTTCTTGGGCCCCTCTTTCCTCCAGGGCTTTATCCCATGGTACTCTGCCAAGCAGATCTCTGAAGAGGCCGAAGTCTGCTCTCCTGAAGGCCAGAGTAGTGAGCTTGCTGTGGTCTCTCCTCACTGCCCTGAGGATCTTGATTGAACTCCATCATTTCATGGTCGCTACTGCCAAGGCTGCCCTTGAGATTCACATTCCCCACCAGCTCCTCCTTGTTGGTGAGAACAAGGTCCAGCATAGCACCTCTACTCGTTGGCTCCTCTATCACTTGGAGAAGGAAGTTATCATCAGCACATTGTTATCATCCACACCTCCTGGATTGCCTATGCCCTGCTATGTTGTCCCTCCAACAGATACTGGGGCGGTTGAAGTCCCCTGTGAGGACCAGGGCTCGTGAATGTAAGGCTTCTTTTATCTGTCTATAGAGGGCCTCATCCTCTCGATCTTCCTGGTCAGGTGTCCTGTAGCAGACCCCCACTATAATGTTGCCTGTCCCTGCCCTCCCTTTAATCTTGACCGATAAGCTCTCAGTCCGCTCGTCATCCATCCCCAGGCAGAGTTCCATGTACTCCAGCTGGTCATTGACATAGCGGGTGACACCTCCTCCTCGTCTACCCTGCTGTCCTTCGTAAAGAGCCTGTATCCTTCCATTCTCACACTTCAGTTGTAGGATTCATCCCACCATGTCTCCATGATGCCAATAAGATCGTAGCTCTGCAGGCATACGCATGACTCTAACTCCTCTTGTTTATTCCCCATGCTACTTATGGTTGCATAAAGGCATTTAAGTTGGGCCTCTGATGAATCCGACTTGCTGGCTAGAGTGTCTAGAATTCCTTTCTGCTGCTCTTCACGTGCTCTCAGCTTGTCTTGATCAAGCCTGATATTATTCCCCTCCCCCTTCAAGTCTCATTTAATTTTTGTACTAATGTTGGATAAGGTTTGAGCTATATCTCTAGACAAATTTGTATTACCTCGTGTGGGTAAATGGTGTTAAGAGTTGTCAGTAAGGGTCTTAACAAAATATGAACACAATACATATTTGCATTTTAGGAAGGAACCTGAAACTAGATTAATATTTCAACAGCATAAAATTTTGTATATGTAAGGCTGAAATTACTATTATTCTATAACTTGTTGATGGCTTAGTCATATGTTTCTCTGGGGACTTCTGTAGGCCCCAAAACTTTAAAGTCTGATGTTCTTGGAATTAGTATGTACATTTTCTATATAGCTGAGATAATACTTGCTTATATAGTGGCTACCAAATCACAGTGTTGTAAAGAAAGCTTGTCAAGGCTTGAAAAAGAAAAAATCTGTGTGGTCATTGGTTACTATACAGCTTTTTTTTTCCAGAAAATCATCTACACTTTAAAAATTACTACACTTATGCTAAATATGAGTGAACCAGATTATTGCAGGTGGCAGCTCAGAGAGACAGGGAAATAAAGGGCTGTAATTATAGTTATAATTATGCATAATGATATGCAGACTAGTACCTTAATACACAGCTCCCTCATTGTGCAAATGAGGCACAAAACACCTTTGTCTCCTTCGGGACAGGCAGAATTTAATCTTGAATGGGTCCTTTGAGAAACACTTGGGAGATATGTAAATAAATACTGAACCATTTATTTGCCAATGTGGACATTACGGTCTTTTTTTCTTACTAAAATTAATGCCACAGCATAGTCTCCTTGAGAACACGACATAACAGGAAGGATAATTTGTCTAGTCCCAAAGGTGACTTTTCAAACACTGTTTAAAAAAAAACTGCTGTAGGGATAAGGAGGCATAATGAGGCAGGGAAGCCAAATGAAGCTCAGCTGCCACACTACAGCATGTTTGATTTAGAAAGTGAGTTTTCACCTTTCCTGTCAGGAATTCTGCTCACATGAAAACAATGTGTTGAATTTCTGGATCTTTTCCCTCTCCTGCCTGAATGCAAAAGGATTCACAGCTTTATCGTCATCAAAAAAAAAATGCTTTGGGAAAGATGAAATGGATCTACCATTGATGTTGTAGTGGTTCTAATGGCTGCTCCAGACTCAGACTCATTTAATAGCTCATTGAGTCTGAAAAAAAACAGAGTATGTCCTCCTGCAGAGCTCACGACATCATACTACTTTTGAAGTAGAAAAGTGAATTGTGTCTTTAGCTGCTTGGGACTATACGTTGTCGCTACATAAGGAACTGTGACTGCTTAAAGTCGACAAAATTCCAGTAGAATCTGCTCATGACCATTTTTCTGTACACTTAGTTTGCTCAAGACCATGTTTCCTGTTATGCTTGGGAAGGAGATTTTGCCTTGATGTACCAGGTATAAGTATAATGTGGAGTACCTGGGACACCTTTATAATAGCTGTAACTAACATTTGTTTGGCAGCACACTTCCTGAAACATTCCAGCCTCACAGGTAGTAAGTGAAATGATCAGCTCCACTTCACTGGAGGTGATAAGGAATCCTAATTTAGTGGCCTTCTTCGACAAAGCTACAGTGCTGGTTGGCATGGGTAAAGCAACAGATATATCAAAAGAAGCGTGGTCAGCAGGTCGAGAGAGGTGATTCTCCCCCTTTACACTGCTCTTGTGAGACCCCACCTCGAATACTGTGTCCAGTTCTGGTGTCCCCACCACAAGAGAGACACAGATCTGTTGGAGCATGTTCAGAGGAGGGCCACAAAGATGATCCAGGGGCTGGAGCACCTCTGCTACGAGGACAGGTTGCGGGAGCTGGGATTGTTCAGCCTTGAAAAGAGAAGACTTCGGGGGGACTTAATAGCTGCCTTCCAATACCTGAAGGGAACCTACAGGAAGGCTGGGAGGGACTTTTTACAAGAGTGTCCACTGATAGGACAAGGGGAAATGGGTTTAAGTTGAAGGAGAACAGATTTAGATTAGATTTTAGGAAGAAATTCTTCAGTACGAGGGTGGTAAGACTTTGGAATAAATTGCCCAGAGAAGTTGTGGATGCCCCCTCCCTGGAAGTGTTCAAGGCTAAGTTGGACATAGCCTTGAGTAGCCTGATCTAGTTGAGAGGTGTTCCTGCCCATGACGGGGAGGTTGGATTAGATGATCTCTAAGGTCCCTTCCAGCCTATGCCATTCTATGATTCTGTGATAAACGTCACAAACTTTAATCAAGGTCCGCTGAAACTAAAGGAGACTTTTCACTGTGCAGAAAGTACCTTACAAAGTCAATATCCCCTACATGCTATATATGATTGCACATGACATATCTGATTGGCAGTGCCTAGAGTAAGATTTTACCTATAAAGCGTAGCAGTATGGTCAGACAAAATGTAAAACAAAATATACTTCAGAAAAAAATCCTGTAAAGTCCCTAAGAAACTATCTGGTAAATCTCATCTTTTAACCTTTAGACTTTCACACAGTGAGGCATCTTAAAATGAAGATCCAACTGCCATGAAGTTTAATAAAACATAACTGTTAAAGGACTCATACCAAGAAATTTGAAATGTAAAAGACATCACACTTACTATTAAGAAGAAAAAGAAAAGTCTTTTAGTCAGCAGAGACAGAGAGAAACCTTTTTTATATTCACAGAACTGTACACAATATCGTAATGGCAAATTAAAAAAATTGCAGCTATAATTTTGCCTGATTTATATTAATTTTGTGATTGCTAATGGATTTTATTTTTGTTCCACCTTTCTTATGTATTTCCACTTATGCGAGCTGAAAGGTAACCACTGCAAGATTGCTCATTTTCTGTCTTTTTAAAAATAAAGACAACGATCCTGGAAACCTGGTCTTCCAACTGTTAAAGAGTAAAGAGATCTCCATCTGCTGAGATGACTCGGTGGAACAATCTCCATTTAGTTTGTCCTTCCAAAGTCAAGAGTGTGATTATTCTATAATTCTCTCACCTGATTAATTCTTAACTATGAACATAATTACACTCTCCAGAAGGTAAATCACTCTTATAAATCAGTTGCTGCTGACAGTTCACTCTTCTGCACTGTAGCACACTGCAGCAAAGTCAGTCTGAGATTGTAGAAACAGCTGATTGTTAAAACACAAATTTTGCAGAAGGTCTACTCATTAATGAATTACAGGTAACAGGATACTGCAAGGGAAAAAAGAAGAAAATAAAAGACAGAGTAAGGGACTTATAAATCCTTCAGTTACTGCAGAAACCTTTTTTTATCACCAAATTGAACAAAGAAAGCAGTGACTGAGTATACACTTGTCTTGCTGCAAGCTGAAGTGAAGAGACCACTTGACATTTATGAACTCTAATCTACTATTACCTTGCCAAAGGTGGGCTTGGAACTTGGACTGTCTTCAAACAGCAAATCAAATGAAAATATATCAAGTGAAGAAATTGCACAGTACATATTTCTCATATTCCATCCTCTCCCCGCTCAGACTTAGCAAAGACATTTTTTCCTGGTTCTAGCTAGTGATCAATTTATGCCCTAACACATAAGTTTTAATAACGCCATGTGACTGCAGCTCGCAATTGAATGAAAGGTACTCAAAGGGGCTTCTCTTCACATGCAGGAAAGGTCAATCTTTAATAACATTTTTTCCATTATTTCTCCATTTTTTCTCAAGTAGCTATAGATCAGAGCCCAAGGTTTGGCTTAAGAAATCAGAAACTTTTTAATTAGGTTTTCTGAAATGTCCAAGACAATAAGACAACATACTTTGTCCCGTTATGGAGCAACAGCTCCCATTGCCTAATCTTGGACGGTGTAAAACCTTGATATATTCGAATCCTGAGGAATGTCTTCACAAGTCAGAGATGGGCAAATCAGCTTGACATAATGATAAATTCTAAATTGATTCTGGCCTTGAAATGATTTTTTTTTTTCCTTCCCATAGAAGAATATGTACTGACCTTTTCTGAATAACCTTACATATTTGTTTCCAGAGTATCAGTGAGTTCCATGGAGTGATTCTGATAAATGCAATATATTTAGCCTTTGCCAGATAAATACTCTAATCTACTGGTGACTCAACTTTATTATTTTAGAAAGGATAGAAAAAATTCCTGTGATAAATCTTTTGTATCTTAGCATTTGATGTATTATTCATTTATTGCATGTTCTTTCTATCTTTTCTGTAGAAAGCTAAACAATAGGTTTTAAATTCTCTTCAAGTACAGAAGAAATTACTATCACGAGTGCTTTTAATTGTTTCTGATTCCTTTTCCTGGTCCTTTTGCATGTCTCTGGTTTCCCTAGTGAAATGAAAAATTACTATGAGATAATGAAACCTTTGAAAAATATATTTCCAAGTAACTGGGCCAGAATTACTCCTAAAATCAGTGACACTACATCAGGGATGAATTTATTATCTTATATTTGTTCTTTGTTCATAAGTCCATTATCTCAAAACTATACTTTGTAAAGGAAACGTAAAATAAATGTGCCTGCCATGGTTTCAGTTAAATCCAGGGACCTATAACATACATAGCTTAGAGACAGACTTCAAATCAGGCTTGATATACAAACAATAGGTTAAAGGATGAAATTTTATGCAAGACAGACTTGAAAAATTTGAACTTTCCAGGTTTTATTTTCTATCTTTTATATTGCTTTTACATAATTCTGTTTGAACTCCTCTAATTGGCTAAAGGATGAAAGTTTAAGGAAGAAGAATGAAAAATCATCCATTATTTGTAGAGGATTAGCTCCCACCAACTTGACCATATACTGGAGGATACATTCTTTAAGTTCGTTCTATACGCTCTTGCCACACTTGGCTCTGAACTCTATACTCCTGAAAGCAAACTAGTGTTGTCAGAGCTAACTTGATTCAGAATTGCCTTGCATACAGTACTAGAGCTACTTCTTCACTTCAGTGTAGATACATCTTTGGCTTATATATAGGTTTACTTAACCAGACATTTAGTTATAACTTGTTCTTAAGATCACTCTGTTGTACAGAGTGGCTCTGTGTAGCACATATTGAAGGAATTGTGAATGGATAATCCTCCAAACCTGTATATGATGAAGCCCTTCAGCTTTGTTCTTGATCTTATGTCATTTCTGAAATCTCTCATTATGCTCAAAAGCAGAAAGGAAACATGTAATGAACCTTCTACGAAATTCCTAAATCAGATATTGAACATCCACTTGTCTTCTCTTGTTCTTCATATTTTATCTTTTTATTCTCTTAGAAAAGAAAAAAATATTCTACAAAAGAATTGCTCACTTTTATTCACACAGCTTTACTTTACAGCTAAGATTTTGGCTCTACATTTGACTCAAATATTTTATGTGGGTGAGAGGTTTCCATTAAACCAACATACTTACTTCTCAATAAGGTTTACATTGTAAAACCAAAACAAAATGGAAACACCACTCTTTTTCCTTTTATTTGAATGATGTGTTATGCCAGAAAAGGACAAGCATGAAATTTCTTTGTGAAAACAAACATATGAACTGCTCCAAAACTGAAACAGACCATTAGTGATCCACAGTTCTTACTTAAACTTTTGTTTTTCAAGCTACAAGAGATGTTCTTCCTACAGTACAATACATGACTCGATTTGATCAATATTCTGTGAAATAAGATGTCAACAGAAATCAATTTCTTCTTAGCATGTTAATATTTGGATAAATCTTTTCCACCTTTCAAAATCTGTAGATTAATACAAGACTTTTAAACTTTTTATTCCACACAGTTATAGGAGTTTGGTGTTGTTTTCTTTTTCTTTTTCCTGATATTAATTTAGAAAATGAAAATTTAGTTTCCACTAAAAAGGATATAACTGCAACATAGAAAAGTGGTTGTGGTAAAAAGCTAGATAGCAAGTACAGTTTTGAAACAACTGCTACCTTGTGATTCCAAGCAAAAAGTACTGAAGTTAAAAAATTCTTGAAACTTGCCAAGCTCTCTGTACTCATATGGGAGTCTTCCATCTGCTCTTATCAAAGGAACAAAGCTTTTTTTAGTTCTTAAAGCCAGGTTTTAGAAGTCAGTAACACAGCTATGAAAATACAGTAGTTTGTTTATTTTCTGTCTCATATATATACATAGAATCATAGAATGGTTAGGGTTGGAAGGGACCTCAAAGATCATCTAGTTCCAACTGCCCTGCCATGGGCAGAGAAACCCTCCACTACACCAGGTTGCCCAAAGCCTCATCCAACCTGGCCTTGAACACTGCCAGGGATGGGGCATCTGCATACTTAGATTCACGTAGATGTGCTGTGGCTCTGTCTATAAACTACTTTCCTTTTGTTGTCTGTACACCCAATGGAAAGCAAAATATGAATAGATGTAATGCAGCCAAATTCTCACAACGTTTGAAATTATTTAGATCTAGGATTAATACAGATAGTGCACTCTTGAGAAGGTCAAATTTGCGTTCACACTTTTTTGCTAAAGAAGGTGTCTAGTTCCAAGGTTTTCAAGCAGGCCTGTCTTTTATTAGAAGACAAATTGAGGTGAGCAAATCCCTTAGCCTGTTTATGGTATTGCACACTACACTGGTTTGAATTATGTTTTATAAACCATACCTGACTTTTTTTAAGGTTCTATCATACCATATGTGCTGCATTTACTTGACAGATGGATATTGATATTTGTTCTCATCTGCATGAACACTAGCTGAAGCATATGCAAAACTCTTAATGATATTAAAGCTGTGCCAATTAAGATCATATTCAAGCCTCTGATGAAACCTGATAGCATATTTCACAAGCTCCACTTCTGAATTTTTCATTGTGATTTTGATGTATCGTTTGTTGATACTGTGTAGCTAAAATTTAAATTAATGCAATACAATAAGACATTCAATAAAAGCATATCCAAATACTTTATTCCTCTAAAAATGTTAATTCTAAAAAATAATCAAGCCACTAAGACACAAAGGGGAAACATAAAGGAAAACCACAATGCAGGTATGTATAAAAAATTAGAACTGAATTGGAGTTTTGTCCATTTCCTAGTACTAAGGACGTTGTTATATTCAGAACTGAAAATGAAAGAGTGCCTTTCAGGCTAAAGATGAGAACAAACCTGAGACATAGAGGTGTCTTCCCCACAGGGGCAGGTTTGCAGTAAAGAGGAACTTAAAAAATAGAAGGTCAAATTCTGCTCCAGACTGTCTAAAGTATTTTTCTAATATGTGAAACCAGTATAATGCTTTATTATATGCTGTTTAAATCTCAGTAACTGAGGGAGTATGTTATACTGGATAATGTAGTAGGGGACTCATCCTGTTCCTTACTCAGTAACCAGGCAATGTAAGACAGTGATGGGCAGTTCTGGAAAAATTCTAGGTATCACTTTGCAGATAAAGCAGAAGCTTTTTTCTATTATCTTCTTTTCCTTTCACTAGAAGTTATTTCTTTTCAGCAAAGTAGGTGGTATACTCACACATCAGTAAAAAAGTCTAGCATCTTCATTAATTGACAGCTTAGGGCAAAGTTCATTGACTTGGTGTAGTGTAACTGAAATATGGACATTCTTTACCTTCTGATGACTACTGGAGAGATGGTAATCCATAGATGGTAATCCAAGAACAAAGTAGGCAGCGATGAGTAGTAACTTTTTTCATATACTGCACTAAGAGTCATCAGACCTTAATATTAATGTCCTCAAAGAAGATAATTTTCCCCACTCTGTGTCTCAGTTTAAAATGAGGATAATGAAAGCTTTTTTTAAAACAAAACAAAAAAAACCCAACTCTGAGATTGTTGGTAAAAATTACCGTAAAAGAACAAGATATTATTATTTCATCTAGATATATCTTTTTGGCAGCTAATGGTAGTTACTAAATCCGATACTGAGAAACTGATGACATGCTTGTTATCAGACTTACGGAAGAATTAACAGGGACACTAGATCCCAGTATATACACGTATTTCTTTCAGCTGGCAGATTTATGCTACAGCTATACTATGCATTACAGAATAGGGAAGAAAACTCACATTAACTACAAATCTCTTCTGCTTTTGCCTCTCGTACGCACAAGAAGACCTAGTATGAGCACTTTTTTACAACGTGATGAATATACACATGGAAACAGTGGCTCAACAGTAAACATAAGCAAAAAAAAACCCAAAGACTTTCTGATACAGAGAATATACTCAGTTACAGAGAGAGGGAGAGGGAGGGAGATGGAGAAGGAGAGGGAGACTCTAGATTCAGGTCAAACTATTCAGATACTTATATAAACATTACTGGGTTTAATTTCAGTGCTTGTTGTGTTCTCTTCCTTATTCTCCATTCTCTCCTCAGCTACTCAGCCCACTAAAGAATACCATTCTCTGATTTCCCACAGGAAATCTTTTCCAGACAGGTCACTTAGCCTTTCCAAAACATGAATTCATTTATGCAAAAGTGACATTCTAGGAAGACCTGGTAACTTTTTCATGTGTCTTCAAAATTTAACTTCATATCTTAACAGGCTCCAAAAATTACAGGTGCCTAACTACTATGGTATGTCTCCTTCTCTGTTAAGTAAATTATTCTAAAGCCTCCAAAAAGCCCATAGCTGAAGTCCTTGTAAACATTAATGAACAAGTTTTCACAATGTTGATCTGGGAAAAGTAAATATTTTTAGTGTAGATTGCAAACTGAGATACTGAGAACCTAATACATTTATAGAATTCAAATGAATTTATTTTCATAGCAATATATATAGCTTGTAGAAGAAGAGATACCTGAAGCTTTCTTAATCCCAATGTAGGACCTTAGTCACAAGGATATTCCATAGGATCACCAAACAGACACTGGAAACAGGATCTTAAAAATCTTTGTCTTTTTCCAAATGGCATGTTGAGTTATGTGATTACTTTTTCTCCAGAATATGTTGGGGAGGGAAGAGGGAGTCTAAAGTAAAATTATCCATCTTCAGAGACTTTGGAGGGTGGGGGGGAAGAAGGTGGGAAGGGGGAAGACCGATAGAGGGAGAGAGACTCTTTAGTTCTAGAAATGTTTTTACTTCCATAGTCTCTGAGAGGAATGCAAGAATCATATTAGCACTTCAGCTTACCTTCCAGGAGCCAAATGAAAATATGAATCTCTAATCTGAACTTTTAACATCTCAACAAAGCACGAATCTTTTTGATTCAATTTTTGTTCAAAAGTTTAGGAGGGAAGGGTGCTGAGCTACACAGCTGTTAGTTTATTGAATTTCTACTAGCAAAGGTTTACATCTTCGTATTCTATAAATGTTCATAAACATCTTTTTAATTCAATACCTAAAGGTTCCTCAGTCTGTTTGCAGAGGGCGTCCACACATTCTGTGCTAGCCTTCACTGCTTTCCTACAGCTATGTAGTCTCCTGGTGAGTGTCTCTTACTACCATGCTTTCTACTATAGCTGCAGGATATGAGAGACATTATACTCATGCACATATTAATTTACATATAGAACAGAAATCAGGTGGGAAACTGCTAGTCTGAGATAGATTCTGAGTAGAATTCTTCGTAGCTACATTTTGAACTTCATTGCCTGCTTAGCTACTGACTGTTCACTGAAGCACTTTTTAACATAATAGTTGGATACGACATAAAATTGTCATTCTACTAATGAAAAAAAGTGAGATATAGATTACATTAGTGACAAAACAGGTAAGACTGTTCAGCGCAAGTGAAGTTCAAAGACAGATAAAGACGTAATCATACACTTTGGCATATATTGCATATATGAAATACTTTAAAATAGCTATACTTAACATTCGAGTATTATCTGAGCTTATTTGATAGAAACAGGAATGTAAAAAAAAAATCAATTTTGCCCTTGATTTCTCTGCATACCTAAAGGGCAACAACTGTAAATCTGAATAATGTTTTTTTTTAATGTCATGATGTTTCCAAAGCTAAATCCCTTGATTATTATTATTGATTTCCAACAGCCACTTTTTTTAATTTAAATGTAAATCTTTTCAACTTTACCCTTTGTATTTAAAGTGGCATCTCTTTATATCTATCCTCAGCACTGTCAAAAACTGTTTCCGTAAAGAAGATGAATCAATAACAATTTACCTTGTAGTATTGTGCTAGCACACACCTTTAATACATGGATTATGTCCTTTGACTTGCACCTTGCTATAAGAAAAATGTTTTTGGAATAGACAAATATCAGATTGGATATTGCTAGTACTCTGGCATAATACCTTGTATCTACTTATAAAATGAGAAATTATGATAAAGCAAAGCCTCTGCCAAGGAATGTTAATTTAAATAGATATACCTGCAGATATATAGATACAGAAACTTGAAATTCTAATGAGCCAGCATAAGCAGAAATGCAGTTCTTTGTTCCATTTTTATATGCATTCATTTAAAGTTAGAAAGTAATTTTACTAGAAATTCTGACAACTGAATGTTTCCCTTAAAAGATTCACTCACAGATAGAATGATGATGTCAAATCTGTTTGACCATATATTCTTGATACCTCTCCAAAGCTTAAAATGTTATTCAGTATTCGGTATCAGCTTTCTGTTTTTCTTTCAGGTTCTAAAGACTCCCAGAAAACTACAAACAGTTATGATTACCTAAGCTTTGCTCTTGTGGAAATATTCCTAACCTTTTGGAAAATCTCCATTTTTTGTTTGCAAAGACAAAACAAATAGTGGGATGTTAAAGAACAAGTTATAGAATAATTAGCAGATCAACATGTGAGTAATTTTACACAATATCACCTTCTCTGTATTAAAAATATGAATCTTTAAAAAGATTCCTCTCCTAGATGCTGAATGTCAATAACCCAGTAGTGTTGATTCAGTTCTCACCAGTGCAAATCCAAAAATGGAACTAGACAGGCAAGCTAACTGCATGAGGAATCACACTGCTCTTAACTTTCCATTGTTTGTTAAAACTTTGAAATATTTGCTTTCTTATTTATATGTTGGGGATTTTATTTGTTTTTATTTGTTTATTTGTTTCAATGAAACTGGAGATACCAGCATGTTCGTTTCAGGATTCTAATCCGGAATATACTGTTTCTCTCACACAGTTTACTGGATTGACCAAGTCTTGAGGAATGCAACAAATGCTGCTGCTTTATGAGAACTCCTGTTGGAAAATGGCAGTTTTCCTCAACATGTGGGATGTGTTTGCTATAGTAAACGCAATGTGAGTGCAATGCTACTTTTTTTAGTAGGTAGCTAACCTACTGTTATAATTTGAAGGAGAAAAAAAGTCCAGGGAGGTTTGCCATAGACTTAATTTGAAGTTCCTCTTGTTTTCAGTATGCCAGCAGAACTGTCACCATATATAATGTTGCAACAATTTTTCACTTGTAAGCCATTTCATAAAAAAAAAAATGATGAGCAAAAGCATCTGTGAACAATATATGCCAAAGTACTGTGGACCAAACTTTTCCAAATGTTATTACTGCTATGAAAAGAAGATAAAATTTGAGCGGAAAAAAACCAAACAAGTAAACCCATAAAGAACAAAATAAGATGGGAAAAAAAAAAAGGAAAAAAAATAAGGTGGGAAGAGTGAACTTTTCTTTTACTCTTCTGACACTTTTTTAATTACATATTTAAGTTGTTGCTACTGATGCAATAAAATCTTAAGGTCCCACTGAGGACAAGCACAGGTTTCTACGGGAAGAGTATTGAGGCTCACATAGATTATATCTTCATTAGCTTGGCTGTCTTGGTAAACAATAAAGCTTAAATAATCTCATGAACATTTATAACAAATTCTGTACCCCTTTGTTCTGGGTCTGGCCAGAATGGAGTTAACTTTCTTCATAGCAGCTCATGTGTTATTGTGTTTTGGATTTGTGGCTAAACCAGTGTTGATAGCACATCAATGTGCTGGGTTTTGGGTTTTGATAATGTTTTGGGTTTTGCTAAACAACACCTGCACAATCTCAAGGCTTTCTCTTTTTTTTACCATTCTGCTTTCCCCTCTGTGCACTCGCAGCAAGAAGGCTGGGGGTAGGCAAGAACTTGGGAGAGGACACAGCCAGAACATCTTACTCAAATTAGTCAAAGAGATATTTCATACCATATAAAATAATGCTCAGCAATAAAAAAATGAGGGTAGGAGAGGAAAGAGATTTGAGGGGATTGTCTTCCCAGGTGACCAATACTCAGAGACTGGCTGGGCATTAGTCTGCTTGTGGGAGTCAGTTGCCTTTACATCACTTTTTTTTCCTCTTTCCTTCACTTATTAAACTGTCTTTATCTCAACCCGTGAGTTTTCTTACTTTTGCTGAGGGCAGGGGAGTGAGCAAGAAGCTGTGTCAGTGCTTAGCTGCTGACAGGGGTCAACCCACTACAGCACTGAGTAATTTCAACCAAATTTCGTACATCCTACATCCTCAGAGTTTCCTACAGTTTCTGTACAAAGATAGTACTGGAAAAGTTGCATAGCATGTACTGGAGAAAAGGGCAAGTAAGGTAGAGTATGAATATTAGGTTGTAAGGGTCTGAAAAGAATAGGTTTAGATCTCAGTCAAGTCACTTGGAAGGCTTTGGTTTCAGGGCAGAATGGTTAGCCAGTAAAAGAAGGAACAATATAGATTTCAGGGGCAAAGCTGACAGTGCACGACATTATAAAGATTTTAAACATTTTATGATGTTATCCTGTAACAGCAAGGAAGAGCAAAGAACTCTTGTGTTTATCATCTGCAGTATTTCTTATCTTCTCCTCAACTACATCATAATTAGGAGAGGAAAAATCTATAAGGATTAAAAATTACTTTTTATATGATCACTGTTATTTTATCTTAATTCTTACATTGAAGTGCCATTTTGTCAGTATTAAATTTTCCTGAAACATGCAGAAAGCACTAGAGGTTGGATTCTGAAAGATTTTACAGCCTTTATCAAATGTTACATATATATATATGTAACAGTACTGCATTTATAATATATTAAATAATAATAATATAATAGTATATTGTAATAAGACTATAATAAATTATACTATTTTCCAATTTTATCAGTAGAAATTAAAAACTTGGGACTCTCAGAAAGAAGATTATGAAACAGAAATTTATAGTATGGGAAATAGAGGAGAGGTCCCAAAAACATTGAAGGAGTAGATGGCAGAATGCTTTATACCTGCTTGAATTAAAACATATATATTTTTCACTATCTATTGCAGAAGCAGAGGAGGGACATAACCCTTCATTTAAGAGTAGATCTGAAGCAAAGTACTATACACTATTAATATCTATAATATTAATATCCAGCCTTAAATCTGAAGTGCTGACAGTAAAAACTCTGCAGGCATGTAATGTAGCTACCTTTTAATTATCACACAGACTAGACCTTAAGACATTGCTAAATTGGATCAGATGATAGGAAGAAAAATTGAAAAGGTAAAAAAAATCATCAAACTAGAAAAATGAAATTGAAAGAAAAGACATATAAAAGGAGAGTAACTAATAAAACAAGGATTTCCACACATATCTTTCAACTAAGCTTTACATTAGCTGCTACAAGGTTTTTATTTTTATTCATAAATGTAGCTCACCAGCCTGGGCTGCGGCACCAAGGACACTGTTGCATCTTCCACAGCCAGGAGGAAATGGCCTGCCTCTTGTAGGCAGGGTCGGTACCTTGAGTTGACTAGTAATTAGTTCATTATCTCAACTCAATCCAGCTGGGTAATAATGACTAGTTGCCATACATAAAAGGTAATACTTTACAATTTGTGAAAAAAAAACCAACAACTTTTTTTTTTTAAAAGTAGAATGTCCAGTGTACGAAGAGAGGTCACAATAGACCTGTGATCTGTGGCAGATTATATAAGAAAAAGATAATTTCTTGTCACTGCATCATATTTTTCTGGGGAATAGCAGCTGTTAATGATGTGAAACAGTGTTTTATAACATCAGAATAAAATCCATGAGATGGACAGAAAACATGGTGAAAGTTGAGAGAAGTAACAGAGCTGCTGATTTGCCTCAGTATGTCTTTGCTGGATGGGACAGGATGCATGCTGCTTTGAGTATTCTATTCAGTTTACTTAAATATTCAATGTCTTGTACAATGACATGCAAGAAAGTAATTAACTTATTCTATAATCTGTTCTTCAACTTGAAATGCATGCAGGGTACAAGAAGTCTGGAAAGACAGCAGGTATGAGAGTTGTCTAGGGCACGTCTAAGATGTTCAATTATTTCTTATGTATCTCATGGAATGACAGCAATTTTGGAAACAATGGAAACAAAACCCAATCTCAATGTTTCCATATGAGCATGAGATACATCGTAATATCATGAAGATTCAACAGAAGGAATAAAACCACTCATATCCATCCTTCCAAGTATGAAATGCTCAAGCATTCCTAGAGAGAACAAAATTGAAATAAGTGCAGAACACGTGAGCAATTTATAAATGGTTATTTTTAGCAGAAGAAACAACTTTTTTAAGATTACTAATAGCAAGATCTAGTAAAGGACTTGGGATATACATTGAAAATTGCATTCTAGAAATTTCCACTTAGCTGCCGCAGAATCTTTAATGGTGCCAAGGCTACATCCTCGTCTGGCTTTTTGACTGTCCAGTATCTTTGGAGCTGGGGTTGCACTTCTGCACATGCCCAGTTGCCCTAGTTTGGGCAGTTAAATACTTAGTCTGACAGAGTGTCAGGTTTGTCTTTCTCAGGAAGTGAAACGTGAGAATCTACTAATATCTCTTCTCAACTTAATGTTCAAGGGAAGGTGATGCTGCTGTTGCTTTCTCCACATCTGCTTCATATTGTCCAACGCTAAGTGTATGGATCGTCCAGCTCACAAATCTTAAATAAGTTTTGGCAATGTCTAGCTCATGGTGGGTTGTAAAAGTGACCCAGCTTTGGATTGCCTTGTGGTCCTATCTCTGCAGAGATGACCAATTGGGAGCTATGTAGGTAGCTCAGCCCTGAGTTGTCCAATAAGCCCTAGACTAAACAAGGCAGTGCTGCAACATTCAAAGAACTGAAACTTGAGTTGAATCTCGAAAGCCCTCAACAAATAACATGCCAAGAGTCTCAATCCAACCATTATTCAGTTACCTGATGAAGTAAGATAAAGAGAAGTTGGAGGGTTTCAGTTTCAGCCAGCAACCTTGTATACTCAGACAATCACAGATCAGCAAAGAGAAGTAAAAAGTAGAGCATACAAAATTGAACCTCACCCATGGATGAATAAAGAAAGATAAGGGGAAACTCCACCGTATCACCAAAGATAATGGTATAATCAACTCAGACATAGTCCTACACACAGTTACTTAAATCAGGGGATAAAACCCCTAAGATTTAGGTTGGGAATTGGGAGTCACTTCTTCACCTATACAGCTCACCTGTGAGGATACTCTTCCCCCTTGATCAAGACACTGGCCAGGGTAACTTCTTTGGGATTGAGACCCCTTATCTGGAGGGGTAGGTGAATATTTAGCATGCTTTAAGTTTGTAACCATGGGTGATTAACTAATACGCATGTAAAATCTAGCACTCCTATGTGTTCTAATATTGTATTCTGTGCATCTTTTGTGAGTTGTAATAGTGTGTTCTTACTTTTTAATTGTGATAATGCATTCCTCCATTGTATCTGTAAAACCTGCAATAGTGGTATATTGAATCTGCAAGTGTAGTTCAAATAAATTGTTGGCTTGAACCCTGCAGTTAAATCTGTAAGTGTAGTTCAAAGAAATCATTTGCTTGATCCTTGTAGTTGAGTTTCTTTTTGCCACACCAAGCAAAGAAATTTTTAAAACAAAAAAAATATTAAAAATGAGTTAATAAAATATGCTAACAGCATAATGTCAAGACACTTTGGAAAATACATATATGGAGCCCTCTATTCAGAAGTGGGTTTTGACTTGTGGACAGAAACTTAGATCTGACCACTTACATTATTTGAGAAGAAATACAGTGTGTTTCCAACTCTAAATGCTTCTTGTGTTGACAGATTTTCAAAATTATTTTGCTATAAGCCTGTGAAGAATATGTTGAATCAAATTGCAGTATTATAATAATATTTTCTTAATTCCTTAAGGCCTCCCTATAGTTAGAGATAATGCAGATTGCTTCACTACAGAAACTGATTAAGTCTTCCTTGGATGAATTTTACATTTTAGCAATCTCTAGTAATAGATTCATCTTTCTTTTATTTTTATCACAGCAAGAATAAGTAGTTTCAAGAGAAGCATTAATCAGCTGGTGAACCCCAGTATTATTCACTAATCCATGCCATATCAAATCATTCAAACATCAAATGCTACAGGATTATTCTTCTTACTACTTGTTCTCAGAAGAGATATTATCTTTTGTTTGTGTTTTCATTACATGAATGCAATGTAGACTTGAGTTTCAAATAATTATTTAAAACCTTGCAGGTGCAAGTACCTTCTCTTAATGTGGGCAAAGAAATTGAGATCCAGTCATCTTGTACCCTAAATCTGTCAAAAAATGTAGAAGAACCATTTCCCTTAAAAATTATAATTAATGGAGACAACAAGTATGCTTTGTGTAGCTACAGGATTTTGAAAAAGGAGAGAGGGTTAGAGTGTGAGAAAAAAAGTAAGTATTCCTGTCATATATGTACAGAATTGATAAACAAACAAAGTCTTCCAAAGTTTAGAAATAATGCAATTGGAATAAAAGGGTTAAACATTCTCATGTAACTGGGTGCAGAGTCAGGGAAATGTTGTGATACAATAGAATTATAAATTAAGTGTTTGTTCTAAACTTATTCTAGCACAGAAAAGAGCACATTCTGAACACCAAGTACTTAAAAACTAGTGCTGACTAAGATGATTGGTAAGTATGTCAGGAAAAAAAAATTGCTAAGTTATTTTTTCAGCAAATGTCAGATGTCCTTGATAAAGGCACATGAATGTTCACAAGTGAGGGGCTTACTTCACACACACACACACACACACACACACACACATACTAAAAAGGGCAAAACAAAATCTCCTCTTCATTCAAGGCAGGAAGTTGTCTCCAAAGGATAGTTCCAAGAATGCAGACATGCATGAGAAAGAACCATAAATTAGCAGGTGGAAAGAATGGCGCACAAAGGGCTATTAAATGATTTTGTGATAGCTAACTTCTCAATAGAGCTGAGTGAAACCAGAAGCCCTGTGAAAGCATTCATGCATGGAGAAGATGTATTTTTGAGAGAGTTGTAGGTTGGGGGTGGGCAGTGAAGGGGCATTAATTAGAGACTGTTGCCAGGCGAAATACATGAGGTAAATTCCCTTCTGCTGTGGTGTTTCAATGTACAGACAAAAAGTCCACTCACCTCAAAGGCATTGCTGTAGTCCCTTCATTACTGTATAAACATGTATTAGTAACGCCACTGAAGCTGTTATACATCCTGCAGCTTTTAACCGGAAAAAAAACCAAAACACAACAACAAACAAACAAACAAAAAACCCAAAAATCATTACAGGAGCAAGGAGAAAGGGAAGGTGAAAGAATATGGAAACGCATTAAGATGCCAGAATGTAAATAGTATTCTCTCTCCTGAGCCTCTTATACATATATCTAAAGTAAATGCAGTCTCTCAGTGAAGCCGGTGATCTTATCTCATGTTTTCAGCAGTCCAATGCAACCCCAGAGGCACAGGAAAAATTAGTGCTCATTGCTCTTATCTTTTCTTACCTAAAGAAAACGCAGTATTGATGAATAAGAAGAAAAACATTGTGCCTGTCTGATAAGACAGCATCCCTCCCAGCATTCTGTCTCTGTAAAGTGCAAATGAACACACTGGAGAAGGAAGAATTGAAAGGCACAGTTTTGGGGTAAATTCTTTGAAATTCTGAATATAAAGAGTTTGAGGTAGGATCAGTAAAAGCCTTAAGCTACAAACCTTCGGAAAATCATATCCAAGGCATCCAAAAGATGAAATGACCTACATCAGCAGTGCATTCCGAAAATTCTTAATGACTTCATTTGATATTTGCAAAGCAAAGGTAAAGACAAAGACAGATTGGGCCAGCTGTAGATTTGAAACTGTAATTAGTGTTTACTGACGAGAGCTCTATGGTCTACCCTTTCACACTGGACCTCTACCTTTAGACAGAAAGGATTAGAAGGTAGTAGCAAGAATGATTTGCAAACATGTAGCTGCATTTGTTGACGTGACATGACTCATTAAAGTCAGTTGCATCACTTTTATTTTTATTTTCTATAAATACAAGTTTTCATGGAGTTCAAAAGAAAATGCAATAAAAAGAAGACTTTTTTTTAAAGCATGTGAGAAAAAAAAGGAGTAGTCTTGCTGAAGGAAAGCAGAAACATTTCTTTTTCTGCTGTTCAGTTTTGCTATATTCACATTTATTTCTCAGTGAGCTGTTTACTGAAATCCCTAAATTGGCGATACGTAAAGAAACACTGTCCTATGCAGTACCAACTTCTAGGTACCAGGCAATATATCCTCTTCTTAGATGCACATAAAGTAGTCTCATTAAACAATAATGGTCTAAGTGTATGTCAATGATGAACTGTAAAGATACTCTCAAAACTCACAAAAGGGCCAATAATAACCTGATTTTCTGAAGCATTGGAGAGAGAAAAACCACCTGTTTAAATTCTCCATGCTATCTACTTTGGATGAAGGTGGCACAGTAGGTGACTTTGCTGTCATTGTAGTTTGTGATGAGTTAGTGAAATGAATTCAGTGACCCATAAGGTCATGCTGAACTCTCAAAGCACAACTAAAATGATTATTACACTCCACATTCTATACTGGCATGTTAGAATAAAAAAACACTGCAACTTTGTAACCTGCATGCTTTCTTACAGAAAATTGATGCAATAAATTAAGCCTACCTCTACACTAAGGTGTTTTTTTTAACTTTTAGTTTAAAAATTTCCTTATAAATTAGTACTGAAAACAATATTTGTGTGTTTGTCTAGACATGCATATAAATGCCAACATGTAAAGGATATTTTGGTATATATATTAATTAATTATACTCCATGTGGAGTTAGGAATACAAGATTCTTGGGATCTGTAGTGAAGAATAGCTGTAGTTTAAGCCTTTTGCTTGGGGCTGCAACACAGTTATTCTTATCTACTTTATTTATACTTTATTTATTTATTTATTTATTCATTGACATTTTACAGCATTCAGCACCTCGATATTGCATTGTGCAACACTAACACATTACTTTGCTGTCAGTGCAATGTACAACGTGGTAAGGACATTAAAATGGTGGCCGAAGCGCCTATAAGCGTTGATTCAAGAACAGAAGCAAACAATTGGATTAGATCATCCTATACAGCATGATATCTGTCATGGTGTATTACTATGAACACAGAAAATTCTACAAGGCATGAGTATGCGCTTGAGTTATAAAACAGTATAGAAAGTCACAGAAAATTTAAATATAAAATCAAGAAAGTTTCAACTCACACAAGATTCTTCGTCTTTGTCTTGATTGGCTTTAATTATATTGGACCTGGAACATCACATTATATCAGCAAAATACAACTTTTTCCCCTTCTAGCTACTGTTTAAATAACTCCTTGTCAAGAGATTGATAGAATCATAGAATGGTTTGGGTTGGAAGAGACCTTAAAGATCACCTAGTTCTAACCCCTCTGCCATGGACAAGGGCACCTGCCACTTGATCGCATGGCTCAAAACCCCATCCAACCTGGCCTTGAGCAATTTCAGGCTCTTGGGCAACCTGTTCTAATGCCTCACCACCCTCTGAGTGAAGAATTTCTTTCTTAGATCTAATATAAATCTGCCCTCTTTCAATTTAAATCCATATCCCTTGTCCTATCACTACATGCCCTTGTAGAAAGTCTGTCTCCAGCTTTCTTCTAGGCCTGTTTAAGTATTGGAAGGCTGCTAGAAGGTTTCCCTGGAGCGTTCTCTTCTCCAGGCTGAACAACCCCAACTTTCTCAGCCTGTCTTCATAGGAGATTCATTATTTTTTATTATTACTACTATTCTTCTTATTGTTGTTGTTGTTACTATTACTATTATTATTTCTATGTAGAATATGTGTTAATAGTATGGACAAAAAGATTTTCAAAAGCCAATTAGGCATCACATTTTATAATTATTTTCTGCAAATATACTGCTTTATAGCAGCAGATCAAACAGCAATGATGAGGAACTGTATATTTATTTCTCTTTGCTCTTTGAGGGTTAGCAGGTTTAGATACACTGCAGAGTTTCTCTTGAGCTTTTTCTTCGTCTGCAAAAAATGGGACAGATGTTACCACTTCTGTCTTACAGCATTTGAGATATTGTTTAGAAGGAACAGTGTTAGAGAGACTCATAATTTTGAATTTACCTGCAATGCTCTTATCCCAGTTATAATTCCTGACAGTAGCAAATTTATGATCTGTTTATTACCTTTTTAGTTGGCCAAACTCTGCTTACTGTCAAAGTTGTTGCAGTAGGGATTGTACTTTAAACAGCATTGATACATGAATGTCTCATTACCAACCAAGACCCAAGCTGCTGCCTGGAATCTTTTGGGACAGAACAGTCAGCTGTCCAAAGCCCTCAAGGCTTCTGAAAGCTGTGGAAAAGCCAGATACTGAGATGCCCAAGTGACAATTCCTTCTGTTTCAGAGCAAAAACCAAGCACTTGGTGTCTGGGATTAGAAAGAAAGAAACGGTCTCTGTAGGTAGCCTGCTTTACCATCTCCTCAGAAACACCTGGTGCTTGCCACCAAGGCAGAAAGAATCATAGATCAGATGGAATATACTGTCTGATCTATGTCTACTCCTGAGGCAACGTGCCCTGAGCCATCAACAGGAAAGGGGTCAGATCCACACAAGTGGATGCAGTGTTCAGAGAAGCATGTTTTCATCCATTGTTTTTTAATCTATCTGCATTCACTATTTTCCAGCAGGATGTATTTACCTGTGTATGACATTATGCTGATCCTTCATTTCTACTTTTTATACAGCTATATTTAATTGCAAAGGCAAGGGCTAAATCAAGCACTGTGAATGTAGATAGTGACAATCTTCATGGAGAAGCAGAGAAAACAAAATTCTTTATTATCTCAAAAAAACACATGACGTATTAAAATTGTCAGACTATATCAGGCTTAAGGGACATTAAATGTCAAGAGAGCAGACATACCATAGAAAGCTGATGGGAGCTTTGGGAACCTTCAGTATCAAATGTTCTCCTCTATTATAATGGGAGGTGACACCAATCTCAGGACTGCTGCTACAAATGCGAAAGGAACTCTCGCAGTGTACACAGATTCAAGTTGTAGAGAAAAGCAGGGGTTCGAATCAAAGCCTTAGTGTTCTGCCACTGAAACCTCACTGTCAAAAGTGCAATGACTTACTTATCAAAAACTAGAATGTATAGCATGGCACTGAAACTCACATTTTTGGTATTATCAAGAAGGTTTACACTAAAAAAAAAGCTATTTTTCCTCCAGGTTACTATAACAGAACCTGGCTTTTTTTTTTTCCTTCCTGTTCTTTTCTAAAGAACAATGTTTACTTCAGAGCAATTGGCTTCCAGACAGAGTAACTTGCTCTCCAAATATAGTGATACAGTAGCACGTCAATGTTTGCAATTCCCAAAGGGGACATTCACGTCTAAAGAAAAGTAAGCCAAAACACATTTATGTTTCCATGTTGCTTCCACAAATTGTTCATGGATAAAAATGCACTTGTAGAATGGCATCAGAATTTCTGACCAATGTAGGATTTACAAAAGAAATAAAGTAAAGTAGAACTCAAAAAAGCACTTTAAATACCTGCAAGTTTATAAAAATTGAAATATACATCTGGACCCATGAAAACAATCTAAAGAAAGTAAGTGAAGTATATAGAGTGCATATATAGTCACTAGGGAAAATCAGTGTTCCTAAGAGAACTTTTAGGATCCATATCGTGTATTGAATAAACTTACATTTCTGGCGAGTGCTCCTGCAGCAATGTCCTTTTATATTACTTCTAAGGATCCTGGTGCCTAAACTCAGTTTATATCCTTTTTTCAGTCACCCACAGCACTTTTCTGGAAATCATACTTAATTGCCATGGATTTTAGTGATTACTAAGTAGGAAAACCACTTAGGTAGTATTGAGTCCTTTTAATTTCATTGCATACTTTTTTTAATGTTTATTTCTTTTTGTTGTTGTTATTGTTCATTTGTTTGTATCCCCAGCTACCTAAATTCCTGAAAGTCCTTCTCTATGAATTCAAGTTCTACAGTTTGAGAATGACCTAAAATCCACATTAAGGAGTCTAATACTATACTGGTATTTCCACCTACATACCTCTTCTCATTCTTCTAAACTCATGCATGTGTTCTCTACTTGTAATTCCTGGACATGTCAAGAACCACAAGAGGACAAGGAAGGAGGATTTAGTTTGATCTCTGTTTGAGACCCCACAGATCTTATGGACGTGACTGAACAGTCTTGACCCAAAAATTGCTACCCCTTATTCTCATTGGTCTTGCACCTTTTTCTTCCTACTCTCATTTTCAAGCTCTGCCCTGTGCCAAGACAGTTCAGGCTGACTGGTCCTTGACGTCTCATCACCAAAAAACGTTCATGTAGTAGGCTATTAAGCTGTTCATCTCATAAAAGGAGAAACTTTTTCAAATTTATGTCTGGAAGAGGAAAATGGAAGCAGGATGAAAAAATGGACTGACAGAAACTTCACGTAATTCCACAAAAGAAAGCGCAAAGTCCTGCACCTAAGCAGGAGCAACCCCAGGCACCAGTATATGTTGGGAGCTGCTCAGCTGGAAACCAGGGGAAGATTATTTTGCAGTTGCACGAGACTTAAGAGATGCCTAGGAGAAGGACTCATGTCAGGGACAAGGATGGATTTAGGTGATTTAAGAGGTAAAAGTGTGGAAAAATAGGATTAAGGAGATAAAAGTGGATGTCGTGTAAATATTTGGGTGATTGTTACAATCATCTGGCATGCTATCTATTCTATCTTCATATTAAATTCCTCTCTAACTCTTTCTCAGGTGAGAGACTCTCAGTCTTTCTACTGAGTGTGTCTGTATGGGGGCCTGGGTGCCAGCAACTGGAGTCAGCCCACAGATCAGGGGAGGATGTGTGTCTGGGTGGTGGTGACAGGAGAGACTTGAGTGAACAAAACCCAGTACCAGCCACAGGTCTGGGAGCAGGGCTCAGAGACCCAGCTGCCAGCAACTGGATTTTCTGCGAGTGCACAAGTGAGCGTGTGAGCACTAGTGCAGCTCAAGCTGGAATCGCTGATGAGCAGGTGAAGTGGCTGAGGAGCCAGGGAGGGAGAGGGTGATGTGTTTCTAAGGGTGACACTGGGGGGGGGAATTGACTACCAAGGACCAGGGAAGTCCCGGACAGTTGCATGGGGGTGTGAATATGGATTTGACTGTGAGTGAAGGGTCTGTACCCGCAACTGGAGTGGGGCAATGGTCTTGAGGCTTGTATGTCCATTTGACAGCAACTGGGGAGACCAGGATCCAGGGGTAGCTGCTGGGCAGACCAGTCTGAGCCCAGCTGCTGGAGGGATCCATATTGTATGTGTGTATGTGTTTATAGTTTTACTATGCACCTCCACCTTACTCAGCCAGACAGGGGAGGAGCAGGATGAGGCCATTGGTGCCATCTGTGTTCATGTGAGTGCTCTGTGTGTCTATCTGTCTCTGTTGATCTATATGGATGGCCATATATGTCTGTACGTATGTGTGCTCAGTGTGCATGTGTCTACTGGGAATGGATGCTCAGCCACACTGCTGGTGACCTGGGGCATGGAGCTGCAGCAGTCTTGCCTCTCTGTCTGTTGGAGCCAGCACAATATATTTTCCCTTACAGGTACCAGACTGAAGAATATATAAGAAAATGTATGGATGATACATGGATGAGACCAGAGTTTTAGAGGGCTGAGATTCTGGAGAGTGTAGGTACAAGTAATAAATTATACACTGTTGATTTAGTTTGTTCCCCTCCACAGAAATATTTGCAAAGTAGTCTCCCATCCAGCAACTTTTCTTTTTGCCGTCAATATACAGAATGTGAAACTACAGCTGCCAAAAACCAGTAGCATTTGGCTGAACTCCACTGAAACATCCTGGAACATGATGGGCAGCCAGGAGGCAAACGCTGAGTGAATTCTTTGATCATAAAACCTATCTGGTGCCAGACAATCTTTTTGATAATGTATGAGCCATGAAGAAATAAAACATTAAGAACAACACAGCACCCAACCATGCTGCAAGGGAGGATTCAAGATTAACTTTTGTTTTCTCCTCAGGTAGCACACCTCATAACGTTATCCAGCTCAGTGCAGGATGAACAGGAAAGAGGTCTCCTGACACAATTGTACTGCTTTCTGACTGTTTCAGCCTGTGCAGCTTATTTTGGTAATCTTACTTGAGTTTTTCTTTTTACTTTGGGTCTTCTTCGATGGAAACCTTACTATCAAGGGCTGCGGCTATCTTGAGTTTTAGATTCTTGAACTAAATCCTCAGAGCAGAAAGCCCACACTTTACATTTCCAAGAGTGTTCACAGCCACATTGACTACATGTGGCAAGGGAGAGAAAAAAGTTATGAATTTAAAAAGATGAAGTGTTTTAAGCACAGAGCGCTTATCTAAGTGCTCCTTAGATAAGAAGAGCACTAGTCGTCTTAGTGATGATTTGCCTATCAGACTGCCCATCTCTTATGGCAGCTCAGTGATCATGGCTCTGTCAGACCATCTGGGAATGACTTACAGTGTCTTTTTTTTTTAAAAAAAAAAAGTTCTTTGTCCTGGTTTCAGCTGGGACAGAGTTAGCTCTTCTTTTTAGCAGCTAGAACTGCTCTGTGTTCTGGTTTTACTCAGAGACTCACTCTGAGAAGAATGTTGATAGCAAGCTGATGTTTGTGGTTAGAAGTGAAACTCCAAGGACTTTTCAGTGTGCAGAAGCACAGCGGGATAAGGGAGGAGCATAGCTGGGACAAGGGGGCCATGATTCCCCTTGTGATTTGTGGTGGATCTTAGGTTTGAGGGCCTAAGGGCCTAATTCCCTTTGAGGGAATTAGTATTCCATATCATGCAGCATCATGCCCAGGATGAAAGTGAGGGAGAGCCGGAAAGAAGAGCTTTTTGCTCTTTTACTGCTTTTGCTCTTTTGCGCTTCTGTACTTTTGCTCTTTTGCCTTTTTTTTTCTCTCTCTCTTCTAGTACTCCCACTCTTGGAGTACTATCTCTGTCTCTCTCTCCCCCTCTCTATTTCAGGGCCTCGCATTCGTCCAGGATTCCAGCTTCGGGACAAGAGGGGCTTCGGATAAGAGGGGGTGGTGAGAATCTACACTGTGTATTACTTATCTCTATTAAATTGTTCTTATCTCAACCAACGGGCTTCCCGTTTCTCCTTTAATTCTCTCCCTCATCCCTGAGGGTGGGGGAGGGTGAGAGAGCGGCTATGTGGAGTTTAGTTGCTGGATCGCCCTAAACCATGACAGTCTTGAAACAAATTTGTATGATCTAGAGCTTGCTAACGTCACCATGAGCTGTTCCTGTTATTTCAAGTAGCACAGGAAATTTTAGAGACAAAAATGTTTTCAATATTCTTAGAAGAATGAACGAACAGAAGAATCCTAATGAAAACAGTATACGTATATTTTCTTGCCAGACAAGGACTCCTCTGTGATACCACTAAGCTAAATGGGCTGAAGACACATTGTTAAGCATAGAGGACGACAGTTGCTTTATTTGGTAACTTGGCTTGCTGGCAGAACTTGATGATGATATTCCAAAGTTGCTAGAAAAATGACAAATTCAAGAGAAGTATTTTCTAAAAAGATATCTTAGAAACATTGACTCTTAACATTGCAGAAGTGATTCTGAAAAAATGTAAACCACTTTCCAGAAGTTATGATCAACTGGACCAAAAACAGCAATCGCATTTTTTGTCTGTGGTAAGTGGATGATGATACAAAACTTGATGAAGAGCTCATGAGGAGTGTACGACGAGCCAGAGATATTAGAGCCAACAATTAAAAGTGTAGTCACAGGTTTAGAGCTGTGAATCAACAACACTCGTAAACATAGAATGAAAATGCCAAAAGTAGGGTAGGAATATAGCAAGCTGAATGCAGTAAAATGTATTACAGTTTAATACACACATTATTATATTGCTATTTCAGAGTTATTACTTTTCTAAAGGACTCTTAATTATTCACAAAATGAAAAATTAACATGAAAAATCATATTATATTCTGAGATACAAAGAATGTAAGATGTAAGTCAAAAAGCATCAATATCTTGTCTTTAAAAAGTTGAATATTTGTTCAAGACGACTTGTTTCAGTTTCAGAGAATTATCTTGCAAAAAAGACGATAAACATTTGTTACAACAGCGAAAACCTGAAATGGTCCCTTTAATTGATGGCATGGCAGTTCAAATAGAACAGTTCAACTTTTTGAATGATTTATATGGCAATTTTTCAAGGGCAAGTTTCATCAATAGAAATCAAATCTTTTATGAAAATCCTGCTTCATTCAATCTATCAATCAGAGGAAAGCTTGTACCTACTCTGTGAAAAAATCCACCTAAGAGGCTGAAAGTTAAAGACAGATAAAATATTAGGCCTTCCAAAAAAAAAAAATCCCACAAAAAAACCCAAACCAAACAACCAAACAAAAAAAAAAAAGAAAACAAAAAGAAGTTAATATTGCAAATAGGGACAGCTGGTAACACCAATTCAAGTCATTTAAGTTCAGTAAAGGAATCCATTATATATATCTATTTCAAAATGATTGGTTTTACAGTGCCCAATATTCAATCCAGATATTGAAAGAAAGGCTGCAATTTGGTTGAAAATATTGAGAAACATTTATAACACCACCAAACAAAAGAGAAATGTATGTGCATGATTTGTTTTGGTCTATAGTTCCAATTTCAGCCACAATCGACCGATTACTTAGCTTCATCTGCTTCAAGCTAACTGTTCTATTACGGAAAGAGCACTGAAGTCTGTTCAGAAATATCTCTATTTATTCAGCCAAAGTGAATGTCAGCTCTTTTCCGAAGTGGTGAAGTTGATAGAAATTGTTTTAGAGATACTGGCAGCACATGCTGTAAGCGAGAACTATTTCAGTGCTCTGTGCCACATTAAAACACAGCTTTGATCCACAATGAGATAATTCTGACTCACGTGGTATGTGATCTTATTTCTACAAAGTATAGCACCAGCCTAGTCATTACAGATGTTGTAGAAGGACTCACTTTTGAGCAAACAGAAGTGAAAATTGCTGTTTGGAACTTTCCTGGAGCTGTAAAGCATTTTTTGTATTTGTTTTAAGGAATCACAATCTCATTATACTTTATTGTTTTGCTTTGTAAAGTGACTACATTTTGAAGTGAAATAAACAATCTTTTATCCCAGACCTTAGGTTTTTGATTTATTATTTCACCTGCTACTGTGGCATAGAGGAAGGGGAAATGATGGAAAAATGCAGGACAAAATCAATGAAAAGTCTTTTGAGATTACAGTCATGTCTACTAGATCATTAGGCTTTCTGTCCACAGAACACACTGGTCCCTAGTGGAATCTGCACATTTCAATTAGCAATCTCTTTTCACAATCTAACTTAAATCTGCATTGACCTGAATTTAAGGGACGCATCTCACACAATACCTCTGAGAAAGGGGACAACAAATATAATTGCAAACACTATTTTTCTAAACATTTGCAATAACTGTATTATTTTTAAAAAATCTATAGAGAAAGAAACTTTGTTATTTATGTATTATTCGTCTCTTAAGACCAGATAGGGTAACCTGGACAAAATCAAGATACTATACAAGCTGTAAAAACAAGTCATAGGGCAGTCTTACCTCCAGGTAAAGAGATCAAGTGAAAAAGAAAAGAAAAACAAAAAAGATAGAAGCAATGACATTGCTGAGAGAGTTTCTCTACTACTTTTTCTTTCTGTCTCCAAAGTCATCATCTTGCACATTATGGTGCCAAAAATACCCTATTGCAGATAGGAACCTGTCCAATGAGCTCCCTAGTAACAAGGGGTTCTGTTGTCAAGGATGCAGATAGATAGAAGCCTTGTGATAGATAGATAGATAGAAACTTTGTGATTGCTGTGACGATAATGTGTTAGCTTGCCCACTGGGTATAAAGGCGATAGTGTTCACCTGAGCTCTGGGAAGAAGTCACCAATCACTGTCTTTGCGGGGCAATGAAGATCATCAGAACTGTGGAGTGGCTTCTGAGCAAGAAGTGACTGAAACTGTTTGGTGTTCTTCAGTTTCACAAAGGAATAAACAAAAGAGTGACTATGATAAAGGTCTCTGGAATCATAAAAGTCATGGATAAAATGAACAGGAATGATTATTCACTATTTCCCATAGCATTAAAACTACAAAATGGCAAACTTAATACACTACCCTTGAAACATTGTGTTATGGTGTTGAAAGGGGAGTTCAATGGGAAGAGAATTCCTTTTAAATATACATGAAAAAGGTAGAAAATCACATTTTTTCCAGATAAATATTTGGATTGTTTCTCATTTTGGAATAAAAAGCTTTCAAAATATACCATCAGCTTTTACATATTAGATTAAATAGAATATTAAATGCATAAGGAAATTTTTCTGTAGCTGTGACGCTTTTCTCTGTGGAGGTGTTGACTCTGCTATGGAAGTCTTAGACAACCACTAAGAGCACACACAGAGAAAAATGTTTATGTAATTCAGTCAATTCACCTTGATTAAGGAGCACACTGAACATGCAACACTTGGATTGAAATCCACAGAGTTCAACTCCCCATAATATGAGAGTATTTTGTGTTGTTTTAATCTATTTATATAGGTGAAAGTCTGTTTATACAACAGAATTATGAACAGTGTGATGCTGTTTACATCTAAGCTTGTGTTGTGGAATCATTTCTACTCAAGAGCTGAATAAAGCAGAACAGCAATATATTATGAATCTTTGGTAAGCAGTTAACGCAGCTGCTTATTTCATAATGAGAAAGTAAAGTGCCAGATAAGCTGTATTTAAAGTTTTTTACTTAGGGAGGTCAATATATTATTCTGTACTTTCAGAGAGTGATGATCTGATAAAATTTCAGCAATCTTGGCATAAATTATATTATACATGATTCACATAAATTACTATTAATATATTTGCTGAGTTACTTGCAATTTGTCAAAAGCCATTTCCACTTAGAGTTTAAATACTGTGCAAAAGAGATATGATGAAAGTAGTCATTTTGTCTCTATGTGAGAGTGAGTAAATGTCAATTACCTTTTCTTTCTACAGCTGCATAATCAGAGAAAATTTTGCTGTTAGAAGAACGTTTTCTTTTCAACCTCTCCTGGCTACCTCATACAAATGAAACAAATAGGTTTTTTTTCTTTCTGCACCAAATAAAGTGAACTTCTATAAATCATTTTTATAAATTTTATTATATTTAAAACAATACAGTAGATTTATCTGAAAATTCTTTAATTGAATACAAAATTATACAGTGATTTTGCAAACAGGAAGGAAAATCTACATTTGTAATTGAGTCATGATAACTACATGAGAAATGGAGAAAGAACTATTAATGATGGTAGATATATAAAGGGGAAGAAGGATACAGATAAGAGGAATATTAAAAGTAGGAAGAGAAGAAATGATAGTAAAAGTATTCATACATATCTTGTACAAAGGAATAAGACATGCTCTTTGGTAATTCTAGAGATGCATTTGAGATGTTACAGAACAGAGTTAATCAACTCTGCTTCCATGAATACAGAAACCTTGTGTAGTAGTTCTTATGAAACGGTTTAGTACAAAAAAATGTGAAAGATTTCTTTGTAAACATGAGCACTTCACATTAAAACAAGGCAAATCTTTTATATTGGTTCATATAAAGGTACAAGAATATTAATATTCTATAGATACATGTTCTTACTATTGAACTCTTGATCTGATTGGCTGAACAAAGTGGCTGGAAATCAAATTCTGTTAAAACAATGCCACTGGTCACACTAGCATCATGGCCATATCTCCAGGCAACTGAGTTTCAGTAAATATGCCAGAGGGCATAAAATACACTGTTAGAGCATTGGAACAAAAGTCAGTAGACTTCAGTTTTTTCACTACCTTTTGAAGAAGGGCTGTGAACAAACTAACTAAGTATATGTGTAAGATTAGACACAAAATATAATGGTTCTTACCTAAATGTATGTATATCATAGCTGATATGCGTGTGTTCTATCTCCATAATCATGGGAATGACTTTATCTGAATCATGTGATGAATACTCAGAATTCTTTCTTTTTACAATGCTGAGAATTATTTCTTTTCTCCTCTACAGTATTTTTTTCCTTTCCAGATCTACATAAAGTAAGTGAAAAGATGAGATGCACATGATTTCATTTTGAGAATTGTTTCTCTCACAGTGGCTTATGTTATCTTCGTGTTCTTTTTCCTTGTCCAATATAAACAAGAATATTGACATGCATTAAAGGGAAATCTTCCCTAACTCTTTTGACTAATGTTGACCATCAAGTATTATGCATAAAATCTAGTTAGTGTGTTGATTTCATTCACTATCTTTGGAAAAAATGCTTCATTGCTATGCTAATAGTAATAGCTGTTGTTTCCACGTAGTTCTGACAGGCTATAATATGAAGCCACTAAAAGTCAGATTCCTTCCTAATTTATAGCCTGTGCAGTCCTATCCAAGTCTCTGAAGTTATAACACAGAATTTCACTATTGGTGACTCTATTATAGTTTAAAACTCAGTTTTCTACATTAGCATACAACAATATATAATGTATAAAACTCAGTTTTATAGGTTAGATTCTTGAAAACAAGTTATGCTTTGCAATCATTTATTACAGGTGACTGGTAAATAAGGTAAAGAACATATTTTTCTAATCCTAACAACTCGTAAGAACTAGTGCAGATGAGCCAGCACAATCTGGATAAAATCATACCATTGTTCCATTTGGCTCATATCCTACATCAAGCAATGACTAACTGAACAAAAACAACACCTGAAAATTATTTGATGGGGTTCAGGGAAAGCAAAATACCATTTGTCTTTTATATACAGAGTAAGGAAAAAGGTGTAATGAAAAAGAATCATCAGGTTGCATATGTAGATTTAACAGTCAGGCAAATTAAAACGCCAACAGCTAACGGCACAATCTGTACTTGATTTTGCAATCTCACTACTGTGAGCCCTTTAGTAATAATCTTTCCAGCTAGGAAAACTTGTTTTTTCCTCAGCTATCATCAACCAGCCCAGCTGTCATCCATAATCTTTCTGATAATGTACACTGCTTTAATACTCTAAGGCTCGATTTTTTTGTGTGCAGTTTGTTGAAATTTAGCCAAAATGACCAGTGAATAGATCTGTATTATTAAGTGCAATAAAAACTTAACTAACCTGAAGTTCAAATGTCTTTCTGCTATTACTCCATTTAAAAAACTCATTTTTACTTTTAAATATGTTTACAGTATGATTATTTAGTACAGGGAAATTAGAACTACTATTCAAGAAACAAACAAAACAAAATCAGCACACTTAACTGCATTCATCCTAATCCTGACCAACTCATTGTTATGTTTAAGCTGAGCTATTTCATTTCCTGAGGCCTTTTCCCCAGGGATCCTACTTCCCAAGCCATTTTCTCAGAGCTACGCCTGTATTTTGAAAAGAAATCTGCTGGGATAAGAACTGAGAAAATGAAATACAAGGCAGGGGATCAGAAAGTGTGAGTATGCATAAGAGAATAAAAGATGGGGGCAAAACGAGATAAAACAGATGAAAGAAAACAAGTACGCACATGGCTACAGGCTAAAAAAGAAATTTATTTGCCAACTAAAAGTCTTGAGGTTGATTAGAAGATACAAATATAAGTGGTATTACTCTTGGAATGGAAAAGATCATTTATTAAAATTTGAATATTCAAACACATAATTTATTTTTATTCTGCAGTGTTTCAATTTTCATACCAAGTGAAATCAACTTTTACCTGTTACTTGCATCTAAGATTTGCAGCTTTTTCTTTCTTCTGAAATGACAGATGTAATTTTTTGAAGTTATAGAAAGGAAATGCTCTAAAACCAGACATTCAATGAAACACTTAAGCATCCAATTTTGAGAGCCTTGATGACAATGAATTATTTTTCTTATTTTGCAAAACTGATAAATCATATATCCTGAACACCAAACCTACTTGAAACTGTAACAGAAGTGCCAATCGATTTCTTTTTCTGTATACAAATCTTCAAGATTTCATTCAACATGCTCTGCTCTGGGCTCATACTAACACAAAAACCTAATCTAAATACCTGTTGTGTATATTTTGGATCATCAATTATAAAAGATTCTTTACTACTTGAGAAGGAATGAGTAGCTCTAGACTGATTTTGTCCCATGTTCTGAAAAAAAGGAGTTTAAACTCAATGTTACAGTGTTAGTGTATGCTTGAATTCTAATAAGCAGATATCATGTCACCCACATATGCCACTTGCTGTCCCCTTGATTATTGTTGCTAAGAATGTAAAAACTGGCTTAAGACACTTAGACCATTCCACCAAAGGCAGAAGAACATGCGGATATATACAAGCTATGCCACATCTCCTGTAAAAGATCATTATTTGGCCTTATGGTGCCCTAACTCTGAAAGACTTTTTAAGAAGTTGATCCTTGGATTTACACCAGGAGAAACACAACTTTCATCCCAAACTCCCCAGGAATTTATATAATACCGTGTGTATTGATTAAGCACATTTAGACCATATTTGGAGACAGTCTTGGAATGTTTGGAGATGGAAATCCTTAGGAATATAAAGAATCAGAAAATACCAAAGCAAGTAATGCTAACCTCAAACCCTATACCTGCAGCATAGCCTTGGATAATCAGGTAAATCTAACTTTATTTCAGATTCTCTATATGCTGCCTGGGAATAATAAGGCTTGTTAACTGCTGCAGAAAAGCATAATGAAGGCTAAATTAGTAAAGCATCTGGATGCATACATAAGCAGCTATAGATTTTATAGGTACTTCATGTACATAACTATAAGTTTAGGTGGAAGTTTTAAAATCTACCAATTATCAAATAGCAAAAGGCAACAGTGGGTTTGTGTAAGCTGAAATCGTTCACAGCCATTAAATAGTATAACCTGACTGTCCCTATCCCTGCCATTCAGCAACAATTAGGCTTCCTGGAAGGTCACTGAGTATCTCCAGTGAAATTGTTATATGTGTCTTACCAAATCCAAGTGTCAGAGAAAATTTTTCTATGACAAATGGATCAAACTGTTAGTCCACATAAGGTCCAAGTTATGTCCTACCTGGACTCCAGCTCCTACTGTGGAACTGCAAGGGCCTCCAACAAGCTCTATGTCTTAGCTGCCGGTCCCCTATAGTTACTTCTGGTATCCTAGAGAGTGACAAATGACAGTAGAAATCTATCTCCAGACAACTCAGTCATGCCATATTCTTCTTTATCTATCACAAGGAAGAAATAGGACATGAAATCCAAATGTCTGATTGTGGGTGAAATGGGAATATGACAGGGAACTTTGTTTGGACTGCGCTAAAGAGATAGATGCTACCAAAAGTTTCCTGTATTAGAGATAGACCTCCAGATCAGAGGAGCTAAATTATCCTAAAAGCTACTCTAATTTCTGTCGTAGACACATAGTGGAAACAATCAATTATTTGCATAACCAGTCAGTAGACAAAATAATAAATAGCATAAAAATTTTTAGGGTTGTATGGAAAATGCTGAGTGAGTAATTCTCTCCATCATGGAGTGAGAAGGTGTACATTCGGGCCCTACCCCCAGGAGCATTCCTAGATCTCTCTCTATGTACATAAGGAGGAGGAGTTAACACTTTTGCTGATCATCTCACGGCAGATAAAGCAGTCTAGTACGGACTTTGCATTTACAGAGCAATAAATCTCTCAAAGAAAAATGTCATAGAGTAGCAATGGAGAAGTCTGAGCCCCTTGAAAGAGAAGTTCTGTACAACGTTGGGCAAATGCATAACAATTCAATATTTTGTTGTTGATGTTCAATATGAAGGAAGACAAAAAGAGCAATTATTGTATTTCTCCTCTATACGTTTTTTCACTTCCTGCTTTGACTGGGATAGACAGTAGAATATTTCGAAGGCATGTTTGAAATATTTATAAGTTGACCAGGACTGCAAATGTTGAACATACCAAGTGAGTACGTTTCCTGGAAGAATTTCTAAGCCAATTATCTCTTTTATGGCTACCATTTCAGGAAGACAAAGGCTATTCTTCTCTTTTTACCCTCTGCTGTAGAGGTAACATTATAAACTAGATATATTACAAAATTCTCAAATCTTATTTCTATGAGTTAAAGATTTTCTTTAATAGTCTATAGAATCCAGTCCCAGTCTTGAAACTAATATGGTCTTCCAGAATGAAACTTTACTGAATGACTCCCTCTACTGAATCTTTTTAGAATCTTTTAATCTTCCAGTTACATCTAGAAATGTAGAGCTGATACCAAAATACCACAAAAAAATAATATTCTGATATGTCCACCCTGATAAACCCATGAAGTACAAAAGTGTTCTAAGAAATCCTAACAAGATGTAAAGACCAGAGAGAGGTCTAGATAAATGTCTAAATTTTATCGGAGTCAAATTGTCATATCTAGAGAGGTTCATGTTTCTCTAATTTCCCCTTGAGAAATGTTTCCCATCACAATGTGAAATTGTCCACAAACCAGAATTAGGTATAAACTTAGATGCCTCAGAGATGACAGTCCTCTTTTAAACAAGAGGAACCAAAAGTCAAGATTTAGTCACTATGAACAAGTTATATATTGCACTGAGTCTGATGGTACTGCACTAAGGATACATATATTGAAACATGACACCTACACAGGGCAACTGCCAAAGGTGGAAATGCTAAACTGTCATTCTGCAATATAAATTTTTTATTGATGAATTCCTAGATGAGGAATTTTTAGGTTTTGATAAAAATAATAAAGCAGTCAAATGGATTTGAATGTGAAATATCTTTTTAAAACCCTTGTAGTCTTGACTTTCGAAAGTCTGTGTTACCGTAAAGAGTATGTAAGGTCAACGACATCTTGCTAGCCTCTGCCAACAATGAAAGACTATAAAACCACTCATTTTTATTAAAAAGGGCAGAGAGATCCTTTTTCAGAAATAGACTTAATTTTTCAGATTTTCCTGTCCAAATAAATGTCCAAGAAAGTTTTTTGTGTTTTAAGTATGTCACTAATTCAACTCAACAGAGGTCTAAGTATAGAGTATTGCCAACACTGCAACATTTTGGGGGCTGAGAGGAGAAGCAAAAATGATTTTAGTGTAAAAGATTTTCTGGGCCTTTGTCTTTCCTAATTGTATTGATTTTACCGAATAGACTGAATGTATTATTTTTCCCTGCATTTCCCATCATCTTCAGAACTCAGAAGAGGAAAGAGTGAAAACAAACCTGAAACCTCACTCTTCATGTTATTCCAAGCAGTCCAGCAACCCAGCTCTAAATGTGCATGAGAATTGACTGAAAGTTCAAACACAGTAGGTGATTTTCTACAGCTTTTTTTTTCATAAAATTAATCACATTTTCACTCTAAATATTTTTCTCTTTTTATATTATTCAAATGATGGTTTAACTAATACAAAAAATGACACTACTAGTTATTTCAAATCCATGCATCCATTTCAGCTTTGTGACTGTGCAGGATGACACTTGTAATACACCTAAACAGACTAACATTTTGAGAAGACTATGTACTGTAATCTCTTACAGAATACAAATGTCTTTCTCACTTGCTTTTGTTTTATCTACAAGGCATATAAGCAGAGAATGACTCATTTTCTCTTTCTAAAGAAGATATAACACTAAAACAGGCATTGAAGATGTCAAATAAGCATTGCAAAGGTCAGAAAAATTAGATGACTAGTCTGTGAAACTTCATTAAAAAATAAAGAGAGATTTTCTACTGTCAATTTCCTCTTTAAAATTTTATCAAACTGTCTAAAAGTCAATTTTAAGTTTAATTTCATTTTAATGTTGTATATTAATTTGACGATAATTTAGCCTATTGAGAATGCGCCTTTGGGGCAGTACAGGCTTCTTTCAGTAACTGAGTATCTCTCATTTCTACTATTTTCTAGCAAAAGGCAAAGAAGAAGAGTAAAGATAAATTGCCATTGGAACTCTGATGACAAGTGATATTATAAATGCTATTAAGGATTTAGCAGTAGGAGGGTAATGATGGAATACTGTCAAAAGGCTTTTTTAGCTACCAGATAATATACTGGAATATTACTATTGTAATTAGGACAGAAATTAATTGATGGCTAGATAAGCAAACAAGTCTTTAAAGATTCCCGGGTCCATGGATACACTAGATCTAGTTTCCCGGTTTCAGTACCTGCCTGAAACACCCCACTATACAAGAAACAGTGACACACATGAACATAACCTACCTTAAGAGAAGAAAGGCACTTCAAGTGCATTCAAGTGCCTGGGAATGAAAGCTAGTAACACTGTGAAAGCTTGCATAATGCAGTTCACAATGTAATTACTGTCTTAATTTCCTGTGGAATATACACCGGTGTCTAAAATGTGGTAAATCTGAAAGAAAGACTGATAAATTCTAAGTTTTTGAAATGTTAAAATAAACAACAAAATAAATTTTAAAATGTTTCCTAGTCTTTCCTTCTATGAAAAACTCAGCATTTTTACCAAACATTCTGAGGAGTTATCTGGGTAAGCTTAGACCATTTATTTTTTATTTATTTGTGTATATTTTCTCTCTACCTTGTGAACTCAACTATAACAAAAGAGTATTCTTCAGCATTTGTGGTTCCAGAATACATCAACTTTGTTAAGACCAATACAATCTCTAATGCAGATTAGGGCATATAAAGCTGCAAGAAGTCGAGTAGGGTCATATCCAGTAATAGTACTAAAACAATAAGGTGAAATGCAAGGAAAGGTCACCAATGAATGCAAAGTTCTCAGGTAAGAAATCAGTGAATCATTTATTTCTACTCAGAAAACTGACAACATATGAAAGCTTTTATAGAGACATTTCCTCAGATGTTTCACTACTGCTTACATAAAGATGCACAGGATTAGAATAGACCAGATTTTGATCTGAGTCTCATAGTGTTGTTTTGCAAAAACCTTATTCTTTCTCTAGAATCAAGATGTATTTATTTTATTGATCTATTTTGAGTTAAGTCAGTATGCAGGACAAGATCTGTGTGCTGTTTTTAATGGAAAATATAGTTTCATGTTACTTACTTTCTTTTAAAAAAATAACTTCAGTATTTATAAATAAGAAATTCAGGCATCATCCTCAAAGAAAAGCTGGAGAAGATGATTCTATATTAAAATATGAAGCCAAATTTACTAAAAAAAAAAAAAAGGCAAAACAAACTGAAACAAAACACCAAAATAAAACAAGAAGGAACTTTCTAATTGCTGTTTTCTTAAAGACTTACATGGCTTTATTAAATCTGGAACCAGTGAAGAAGAATGAAGCAGCTGTTAGGAGTCTGAACAGAAACCAAACAGCCTCTTAAGAGCTTTATTGTTTTCATTTTGTTCTTAGAGATTTATTTTATTTTATCCCATGGCAGTTTAGGAAAGAACAAGAAGAAAACATTTGCTTACAAGAATGAAAACAAGCATCAAAATTGAAACAACTGAAATGAAAACAGTTATTGTTTCATTTCTCTAAGATACATCTTCATGCAGAACATTGGACACCTGTCAAAGAGTAAAGAGATATTGATGAGATTCAGACCCAGATTTCCAAAGAAAAGGTTCCATGACCCAATGGAGCTTGATTTTCAACATTTCTTCTTTGTGAGAAATTTCTTTTAGTAAAGGCACTAATAAAGTCGCTCTCCTGTATCTGACTGCTTATTTTCGTAAAAGTCATAGGAAATTTTACAGTTTTTGAGACCTTAAACTCCTTGCTAAATTATTGGATGGATCCAAAAGTTACTGATGTGAGAGAAGCTCTTTCTCTCACAAGCAGAATTTGACCACGTGTGCCTTGTTACCTGAGGTAAAAATCCTCTGCATTGTTACATTAGCCTAAAACTAAAGTACTGCAGATCACAATATATCAGTGAGACAAGAACAAAAAGGCATTTTGAGGGAAGTCCCTGAGATCAAGTACATTCAGAAAAGCACAGTCACAAACATGTCTATCTTTCCACATTTCTTACAAGAAACACAGGCTAGTTTCTGAGCACACAGTACTGAGCCTAGTAGCAGTTTCATTAAAATATTTATATTAGTTAAAGGAAGGTTGATATTTTGGAATAATTGCATCTTACATGATTGCATTCTATGTCACTAACCTTAGAAAAAATTGGATCCTTAATGCTGGCTGATGGGCGGTAGGTGTCTTCCATAGTGTTTGTGATTTGCAGACTAGCAGAGTGGCTGCTTGGAAGCTTACTGTTCTGTTTAGCTCAATTTTTAAAATGTATTTATGAATTCTGCTAAAAATACAGTACACATAGTAATACTAATTATTTGTGACTAATATGCTAACAAATACGGTGATGTTACTCATGAATATGAATGGCACAGGAAGTAACAACACAGGCAGAAGGTCTTGTAATGCAAAAGACCTTCTTAAAATAACCTTCCTTATACAAATCTATATGCAGTAAATCTGTCATGTTTTCTAGAAAGGATTGCAAAATGTTTACCAAATAAGCCTTGGGGACCTTGAACAGAAATGCTTTTTTTTTTTTCTGGTTCTGCCACATTTGTGCTATATGTTGGGGCAGGAAAAGTTCTATCAAGGAAGGAGAAAGCAATATGCTAGAGCCACGGCAATGTCAATACTCTGCTGGCAAAACCAAGCTGAGTTTTATCTGAGGAGCGGGGCTGGATTTTGCTGCTCTAATTTATGCTATTTCTATGTAAATAATGGTCAAAGATCCTAGCTTCTGATGGCTGTCATTGACTGTGAGCTGACTCAGCCCACATCATACAAAAAGAGGGCCAGAAAGAGATAGCAGATGACACCTTGCACTGTGATCCTTCCTAACTAACAAATGTAATCGATACTAAATGGATTAAAGGCATTTTAGAAACTGGTATAAATTTAGAGAAGTTGGGAAAAATAGGATTAGTAATAGAGTGAGGAACTGAGAAATGTTTCTTCTTTGCAGCAGGAAAGTATATCAGCTGCAAAACCTATTCACAGTATAGGAATGAAAGAGATAAAAAGTAAAGATTACTGTATCAACATATTCATCAGGTTGACATTACCTTAATATAGCAGGATATTCTTTCTCCAATAATGTGGCTGTTGTTGGCAGTACTACAGTAAGGCTGGCAACTTATGTTAGTTCATTTTGTTTGTATTCCTTTTGGGAATATGTATGCTGTATCTTGCCTAATTTGCTTTGCATTGATATGGCACAAAGATACAAAGCATAAAAATGAATCCAAGCAACAACCAGATACGTTATATATTAATAGGCTCAGCCTGGAGGGAGACTAGACCGGAGATGATGCTGTACTGAAAACTGATACGGACAAACTGACTAAATAAGAATATCAAGCTATTTATATAACCTTAATCCATTGACTTGAGAAACTGAAGGTTCCTGGGAGACCACAGTTTGTTCTAATAAGTTTTATTCCAGCTGCTCAGTTAGTACAAAGCAGAAAGTTATTATGAGGGAAAATGTGCATGTGGAAATATCAACTTCTGCCTCAGGTAATTTAAAGCTTATTCACATCCTCTTTATTCTTGTTTGTAGAGAAAGGATAATCCACCTAATGAATCAACTCCACTGTTTTGAGGGATGTTATTTTTCCCATAATTTAATGGAAAAGTTAAGATATGAGGTGTATGAGACCACATTTAACACATTCCTAAATGGATCCAAGCTGTTATAAATTACTTACAGAGCAGAGTAGGAAGTACAATTTACACCAGGTAGTGATACTTCAGTGTAAGAGTGTCATTTTATACATCTTTCTGACACTGGTTTTTCTTTTTTAAAGTAGAATCTTCCTTGCTGCAAACTGATATGTGATAACCATGAATGAAGCTGCTGCCTTTTGAACTGTATGATCACCACTGCAAAGAATTAAAATCAAAATCATATTGCCTTCTATTTACTGGAGAAATCAACTACCTAGTCACAGACAGGTGATGGTAACCTTCAAATTATAAATGGTTCACAGAATTTGGAATATTTATACTCTTTTAATTGTTAGAAGGGAAATAATTTGGCAGATCTATATTCGGAAGCCTCACAACCATTCAATAATTTTCATATAAAACAAAAGATTTTTTTGCAGCCTCAATTTATAGGCTGCTGCACTGAGACCATCTTCTTGCTAGAAATCACCAACAATTCACTTCATTTTGACAGACTTGGCTGAGTACTTGGCCTGGAATTTCTTCTGGTTTCAGTCATTTTTTGTCTATTGCTAAAAAATAAATTATTTAACTTCTTTCCAAGCAAAGGACAGAAACTCTTAACTGACATGTGCCTGTTATAATTTGCAATAAAGACATCAGATTTAAGGTGCATTTAAGTGTACCTGTTGCACTTAAAACTAGGTTTGCTGATAGATACTATGCGTGCCTGCAGCAAATCAGGTTTCCCAAAACCTGAATGCTGGCTAACATTTTTTTATAGCATGTCTTTCATTTTCTCCTCAACAATTTAGTGCCAAATGTTGGTCTCTGAATGATTAATAGGAACTCAACCAAATGGCAATCAGGATAGTATTCTGATTAAAGTTGATTGTAAGAGTGCTAGAATTTAAATAATAGTAAAATACTATGACTGAAGTTATAAAGACTTTGAATTTTCTTATTCTGACAGGTATACCAGTCTTATATGTGTCTGTGGTACTTTTATCACCCAATTCTTACAGTATTTTAATGCTGCACACTTTACTTTTTTTCTTAATAGCCTAAAAGGGAAAGGAAATGTCATTATGCTCATTTTACAGATGTGGGGAGAATTGAAGCGTTGGAAGATTAAAAGTGGGATAAGTCTCATCTCACCTTAAGTATCTAGTCCAAACTACTTGTAGGAGAAAGATTAGCTCTAAAGGTGATTCATCCTATCCTAAAATAGGTGGAAGAAGTTGCCTGCTTGCGTTGTCCTCTAATGATTAGATGTATCTAGATTAATCTAGGTAACTTGGTTGGACTCCTGCCTGGTTTTCAGACCACTAAAGGTAGGCAAGAAAAATTCCACTAGGTGATTTGTTCAAGGTCACAGAGAAAGTCTACAGCACATCAGGGAACTTAACCTAGATACCACATTTCTCAGATTAGCACCTTAATTGCCAGACCAGACTTCTGCTTTAAACTTCTTTCTGTGAGACAATTTACCATCGCTGCTCAAATCTTTGACAAAGAAAAAAAGATTAGTATAAAATCTCATTTCTCTTTCATTATATCCTGCAGTGCAGCCTGTGATTAATTGGCTTCCCTTTCACAGTTTTAAAACAGAGACTTTATGAACTTTGGAAATATAAAATAATGAAGAAATTTCAAAAAGACCCTATATTAAAGAGAATGCCTCAGAATTCCTATATAAGTATTCTGTCAGTATTGAAATAGAGTTGCATAGTATCTATTAATGTCAACACATTCATTGTGCATGCTGGTGGGCTGACTCATAAAACCAACGCTCAAAGACTAGAGCACAGAAGGTGTTTTCTTCAGGGAGGAATGTTTTTAAGAAGAAATCTATACAGAAGACCTGACTCTCCATCTAAGTCTTGTTCCTTTACCTCCTCTCTGGCTCTGTGGGCTGAAGTACCAAACTCTACTCTCTTTGCAATCTCCAATTTAGCATTTTCCCTCTGTTCTCATGTGTGTTAGGAAGCAGGCAATGGAGATTATCTCTGTCAGCCACAGCCTTGATTGTGCCTTCAAAACTATACATTCAACATTTTCAAGAGAAGTATATCTGAGTTTTCTTTCTGTATTATACTAATTATTTTCTTTTTCATATTTTTTAACTCTGCTGTATAGCTTCAGTTGATGAATGTAGGAGTTCAATACTGGGTTACTGGTGACATTTACAGCTCAAACTTTTTAAAAACAGTATCCAGTATGTCCTTCAGATATAGCTTTTGCTTCCTTTGAATAGCATTTGGGCAGTGTGAATGAAGATATCATTTACATTTATGCTTCAGTGTAGAATATAGACTTTTTTAAATGAAATTAAATGAATTATACCACACTTCAGTTGAGATGAATGGAAAAAAATCTCATGTTTGTACTAAAGTGAAACTGACAATATGGGAGGGATTCATGTCGCCTAACATTAAACATTATGGTGCAGACATAACAATCTAACTTAAGGTATAGTCCCTGGAAAAAAGACAATTGCAGGGAAATGTTCACTGGAAATATTTTGCTTCTTTATATTAGGATCATTTGCCCTAAATGTCTTTTTTTTTTCTCCAGTCTTTTAAAAAGTGGTCTGGACCGATAGTCTGGCAATGGAGTGCCTTTAAATGAACAGAAAGTAGATTAGATGTTAAAAGGGTCATGATCTATCTTCTCAGAAATCTGAAAAAATTAAGACCACAATAGAGATATTATTAACTTTTGTGAGAAAGATCTACAGAATATTAGAAATATAATCAGAAACTCTCTAACTATAAATTCCTAATTCTATCCTGGAAAACTGTCCCACAGAAATCAATAACAAAAAAATATCTACTGAATTCAAGGACGTGTAGCATGTTTATACATTTTCTAATATATGTTAATATTTTGTTTTCTTCCAACAACTCCTGAAAATATATAAATCCCAATTGCTCTTTTCAGGCAAAGCTAAGCTGTGAGGAATGCTATTAGCAGCAAGTAGAGGTAGCAATCCCTCTGAAAACTGGGTACCTTAATTGTCTAAGTTCAGTTCTTTGAATATTGAACTACATGCTGTAGTGTTTAAAGTGTTGACTCATTCAAATCAACTTCTTAAATGGCAGGGTCAATGCCGCAGTGAGTTCATAGGGTAAAAAAAGAAGAAACCACTATATGATTACAGAATTCTAGTATTATGCACAGTTTTATTATGGCAAGATGCCCAGGGCTCATAAAAGATAAATGAGGTTTGAAGTGGGGGAAGAGGAGGAGAGTGTTGTTAAATTTAATAGAAGTTCTTTTTTCTTTCTTTTTTTTTTTTTTTTTTCCCTACTGGCAAGGGAATACGAAAGACATCAAAGCAGTTTTCAGTTTTCCTATAAATCTATAAGAAAATGAATTTCAGCAGCAACTTTTCTGCTTTATTACTAAAGTTCGTTCAGAAACTGAAAGGGAATATAATTCAGTGCCTTTCAAATTGCTTTGGAGAAATATAATAAATCCAATATATATGGGAAAAGTTTATGAGCTTTTTGTATAGATAAAACATATACAGTTACTGGATCCTTTTTCTGATTTATTAAAATGGTTTCAAAAAAATAGACTTGCAGATCTATCTGTCTGCATTTCACTTGGAAAAGTACTCATTAATTTCTAGACTAGAAGCCCAACAACATAATATAGAAAGTTAGTTAGATAACACTGCTATTGCTTTACCTAAAACCGTGCAGAGAAGTATGAATCTGTGATCAAAGATCAGTGAAAGAATGCGTAAATCCAGAATGCTGTCCTTGATCATGACAGCCACAGGATAAACATATGTCCTGGTTTTGGCTGGGACAGAGTGAGTTTTCTTTTTAGTAGCTAGAATAGCCCTGTGGTTTGGATTAAGTACGGGATTTATTATCAAAATAATGTTGACAACACACTGCTGTTTATCATTGTTGCTAAGACATCAAGGACTTTTCAGCTTCCCATGTTTTGCCAGTGTACAAGTGCACAACAAGATGAGAGGGAACATAGCTGGAGCAAAGGAACTGCAATTCCTATCTTATGATTTTAGCTTAGCTTTAGGATAGATGCCCAAATTGGCCAATAGAGTATCCCATATCATTCACTGTCATGCCCAGTATATAGATGAGAGTTGACTGGGAAGTCTTTTGCTCATTCTCTCTCTCTCTCTCTCTCTCTCTTTAATTGTCTCTTAGGGGCTCTTGCTATTCCAGGGTTGTGATTTCTTTTCCATTTCAGGATCACTAGCTGTATGGGAAGGGCATTGGTCAGTGAGTGGTGAGCAATTACACTGTGCATCATTTGTTTGTACATATTATTATCACGTTATATAGTATCATATATTACATTATTATTATCTTTATCATTATTACTTTTAATTTTATTTTATTTCCATTATTAAATTATTCTTATCTTAACCCACAAGTTTCCTTCCCTTTCTCCCTTTGATTGTCTTCCCCATTCCCCAGGAGTGGGGGAGGGTGAGTGAGTGGCTGCATGGTATTTAGTTGCCAGCTGGGTTAAACCACAACAACACATTATTGCCCATCTAATCATAATTTCATTACTTTGAATATGACTTTTTTGCCTGCAGGAAGAAAAATTGATTTGCCAAAGTTCACCGTGATGTATGTGGACACAATTGACTAATATTTCCACATGTTCTAAGTCTTTTCTTACAGGACCTTGCATAAATCCTTCTGTGCTTGCATTGTGGTCTGATTTTTGAAGACTATGCACTTCCATCAGTGGAATATGTGTAAATACAACAAGGTAATTCACATCTTCAGCTTCCTCTGAACTATCTACTTGATCACTGTTTGGGTCCCAGACAAGTATAGATATGACAGTATGGTCCTTCTAAGGATGGGTTACCTTCTACATAGCTAATTAGTATAGGTCTAGCATGTGTTAAGATGGCACTGCAGTTTCTTTGCCGTGGCTTTAGCCGTGGCTTTATTTCACTTTAGCATTACCTGTTCCTTGGGATGAAACACATGAATTGCTACTCAATGCAAATACAACTTATGCAGTGCTTTGTATGAGGGAACTCACACCCATAAGGGCTGCCCAGGGTAATTACTCCATACATTTCTTTCTAACAAAAATTCAGTGTAATTTTCTTTTTGCACATGATATTTGCCTACCCAGTCCCAGTCAGTTAAGCTTTTGTCTTTGCTTCATACAAAATCTGTTTAAAAGTCCCAACACAATGAATTAATTGTGTGGAAATTAACATGCTTATAATGTTAACCTGAAGCAGCTAAAATGACAAAACAGCCTCCTTCTCTACCTCCTTTCTCCTGCAGGGATTGTCCATATTGCAATAAATCTATTCATAGCTTAATCTGTAGATTAAGGGGAAAAAAGGCATTGGAAAAAAAAAAACCAAACACCCTTATTCTGTTGGAAGAAATATTGCACAATGACATGAAGTTGCAAATCTGGCCTAAAAAGGAACATAAAAAAGAAACTAATCCCAATTATCTATTTCTTCCTGTGCAGTGATTATCTCAGTATAATCTAGTGCTCAGAGTTTGTTCCTTGAAGTGAAAGCCCTCCAAAGAATCACAGTTTTGAGATCTCTTACAAAATGTAAGATAAATGACTTGGTTGGTAGGAGTCTGACATGGAGCTCGTATGAGTTGAGGAACCATCCTTACGAGTTTGTGGCAATTTCAGATAAACTGAAATTCTGGCAACTGCCAAGTTCTCAGAATTGTACCCACTTCTAATTCATAGATCAAATACCAATGTGATATCATTCATCTACATACGTGGCCATTTCTTTTTGGAAAAATAGGCTCTTTTCTTTCCTGTGGCTTTCCTTTCCCATATTCCTTGTCTTTGGTGTTATTGTGTCATCAAAGGATAGGATTCTTCACATCGTATCATTTTAATTAGTTCTGTACTCTTAATACTGCATAAATTGGACATGTACACAAAAAATGCAGTAAGTCCTTTTTCTTACGAGGCAGCTGCATTTCATCGTGATAATGACTTATGTGTTATGTTCCTGCTATCCAACTATCTATGCAATGATATTGCATTGAAATCAACTTTCCCACTTACTTTAAACATAGTTTATGTATTTTTATTTTGAATATTGTTAGGAAAATATTAATAAATATATTAATTACATTCAAATACATTGTAAATGAGCAACTATACCAAGGCATTTCATTTTAAAAGAATGGTAGCAATATTCTATTACAGTATTCTCTTAAATCTTCCTATTTGTGTTTTTCAAGGTACCTGCAATTATTGAAAATTTAGGATGATAAATAAACTCCTTTATCATGACTGGTAGTTTTGTTTTATAGAATATAAGGCATGATTTTCTGAATTGAACCAACATTCTAATTATATGAAAAATTGCATTAAAGGTAATTTTGAATTCATTAGAATACAGCCTGCTCAAATATTTTCGTTCCTAACTTTGTTCAACTAGGAACGCCTTAAGTATTACACAAGTCTAGGAGTGCTAAGAAGTAAAATTTTCTATGTATAGGTCACTAACTTTTCTTTGAACATCTGAGCTTTTCTCTTCCAGTATTGGAGAGAGCTTATCTATAATTCAGTTTTCAACAAGCGTGGGTTAGATCAGTGTCCAAGCCTAAGGGCCTAAATCAATGTTTTAAGAATCAACTAGTTTAGCACTATGAGAAGAAAAACGCATCTAAGTAACAACTGCAGGACTGTGAAGAATTTCTAATTTAATGGGCATTCTGGAAAATTGTGAGGTAGATTTGACAACAGTTCAAATGCATTGTGTACACAGATAGCATTATAATTGCAAAGGACAATGTGCAGTGCAATGGCTATTGCTGCATCACTTCAGGGATCCTGCAAGCTGCATATCTGAAAGGTCACAGGAATATTTTGCAGCGCTCCAGTTACCAAAAAAAAAAAAGTAATTTAAAATGCAGAGCATCTATGAAAATATGTTTGGAAAAGAATGCTGCTAAACCTTCTAAATACATCTTGATTACAAGAATGTGTTGATCTTTTACTCACAACGTCCTGGATATCATTACTGTTGTAAAACAAATTTAAACCAGAAGGATGGAATTATGCATGCAGAGAAAGGGTAAACACCAAGTTGTATTTTACATATTTTTTACAAATGGAGTCACTTAATGTTTACTACTAATCTGTGATTTTAATAAATAGAGTTAGAAATAAATTCAGAGACTGACAGGAAGGCATATTATAAACACAAAACAATCCTTGCACTATTTTAATAGTTAATCATGGCCAACTTTGAGAGGAAGTGTATGCTTTTGATGATACACCTTTTTATTAAGATTTCATAGCTTTGTTTTTCTTCTTCCATCAACACACTCATAGAATCATAGAATGATTTGGGTTGGAAAGGACCTTAAAGATCATCTAGTTGATGAGATGACAAGACATAAGATAATGTACACAGAAGCAGCAAAACTGACCCAGATAAGAATGATTTGACTTCAAACTAGGAAATTTTACCTTCAGGATTTAGTCTTAAGAAAGCAAAATAAATTAAGAGAATGACAGTGAATGATCTTATTTAAGTAAATTATGAATACTAATATTTTCAGATAGGAAGAAGAGGCTGAGATGTCTTTCAATGAACAACATAAATAATAGTATAAAATATATGCAAAAATATATGCATATTTTTTCAGTCAAAAAAAAAGTCAATGCAATGAGGCATACTTAAAAGGATGTGTCCACTGTTCCACAGAGTGTTACAAGCATTTGATACTAGACTGAAACAGAAAGACCTCTGAGAAACAGCACTGTGAGGACCTGTGAGTGGCCTGTTTAGTGCAGGAGACCTCTGGTTAGAATAAGGATGCTGCTTCAATTTGTAATCTTAGACAGCTGGCTGCTCCTGTACAGTAACTTTTTTATAGCTAATACCCACAGGAGTAAGACCACTGCTGGATTTGGTAAGAAGCTGCATGAAAGAGAGAATGAGGGCAGGATTCCTTGAAAGAAAGGCAGACTCTGTTCTGAAACAACAACTCTCACCCTTTTCTTGATAATCAGAGTTATTGTCTAAGTTATTGTCTAAGGCCTCTTGAGAAAAAATTCTTTGCATCTGTAAACCTTGTCACTAGTGATCCATAGATGGTCCGATTAGCACCCAGGCCAGTGTCCTCATAGTTCTCTTCCTCTTGGACTCTACTGAAGTTATGGAGATATAGAGTTAATAATATCCTAAGTTACAATAGTCTCTACTAATATAGATAAAGATTGGTATTATGCAAATTGTATTAAACAAATCAATGTTGACTGGTTATGGAGGAAAAACAAACAGCTGAAAAAAGCTGTATTCTCTGAAATGAAGAAGAGGATAATCATGCAGCAGAAGGTATAGAAAGGAGTTTAGTTTTACTCATCTTTCCTGGCTGGTTGTTGCAGCCAGAGAGCTGTAAGCATTTTATACTACAGGTGATACAGGTGATAATCTATACCTTTAAACTTGTTTTCAGGAAAACAAAGAAATGAGCTGATCTCTTAGAAACTAAGATTATAAGAATTAATTTAAGAAGAATGTTCAGGATAGATTAATCAGGTTGCTGATATCTTCTGAGATTCACACATGCAGTGAGTGCCTAGTTGTCAAGATTGAAATGATTTTATACGATCACTAACTCTAGGAAGCTGTATGTGGAGCGTTATAGCGTTAGACATTTCGTTAGCTATCTATTAATCAACTAATTCTTTAGTGACTAACAGTTCCGTGGCACCCTGTTGGTATCCAGGTTTAGGCTAAGCTATGTAGTTAAGCCCTGAAGTTTCTGAGTCCTTAACTATGTCTAGCAATAGGAGATTCAGATGACTGATCTTAACTGTTGAGGAGTTAGTTGTCTATTCAGTGCAAGCTGTCTCGCTTCATTCTGTTAATCAATAGAAGGAAACTAGTATTTGTCTTATGTTAGTAACTGATCCAGTCTGTGGAATCTATTTTTGCATGAGAGGAGTTACCTTTAGAAGACACCACTCTTTCTTGATTAACTGTACACAACCTGCTGAGATTAGACACCTTTATCAAATTAAACCTGAAGTTAGATTGCATAAATCCACTCCCAAAGGATTTCCAAAGAATTATTCTGCTTCTCAGTATAATGTACTTTTAAACAACAATCCCAAAAATTAAGAATTAAAATTGGTTATTGTTTCCTAAGATGCAAAACTTACCAGTTACAAAAATGCATGGTTAATACGGATAATTTCATAAATACAATGTATATAGGATTTGCTGAAGCACCTATTTTAGTATATATGGTACTTCGATTTAAAATGTAAACGTAGTTCAGACTAAATTCTTTAAGAACCAGTTAATTCACTATCTGAAAAATTAATTGTAAGTGAAGAAATAACTTTACTAGAGAATTCTAATAAAAGCTGGTCTTCGGATTTAAACTACTCAACATTTTGTCAATAAATCAGACTTATATATGATATTATTGTATACAACATTCAAAGATGGTAAAAATATTAAAAGGACAATGCAATTATAGAGGGAACATAATTGAAGCCTTTAAATATATATGTCTTTATGATAGTATATAAAAACTCAGACCTTGTATTAAAAAATTACATGAAAGAGGGCTGTCTAGAGAACTGTAATTATGAGAAGAATGTAAAATTCGACAAGTCATTTTATAAACCAGAAAAAGTCCATCTAGTTGTACTGACTGCAGAGACAGGGATCAGGGTTCCTGACTCACAATAGCTGATGTTAGGTAAACTGTTCTAAGGGGGCATCAACATATGTCAGCCTCATTCTTACAGTATTCCCTAGAATTCTGGCATTTTGGACAACATAAAAAGAAAGGTTATTGAAGTAGCTGGACCTATTATCTACCAAGCACAGGCAGCATGCTGCTCTTGCGTTCTTTAGCTTTGTTCAAATGTAGTGTAACTTAATTCATCTAATGAATTCATATATGTAACAGCATATATGTTGTTATATGCAGCAGCAAGTGTGAACGATGAATGACACGCACCCCCCACACCCCGAATAAGAATCATACAAAAAGGAAATGATCCCTTCATTCTTCCAGTAGCAAGGCATATTTTGCATGTTTGAAATAATCTTCAAGAGAAAAAGGAGAAAAAAGCATACATTTGACCTTCTGCAAAGTGACAAGACAGATTGCACATTCTTTGAAATCTATAGAAGTCTCTATCTTCTCGTCCCAGTTTATGAACAGCAACAGTTATACAAATCAAACACAATGTGGAGAAAGTCCACTGACTTCTTTCATTTGATCTGAAGAATAAATACTTACACGTAAAACATAGTATATAGTCTATTGGAAGAAAACATTTACTTCAGAGCATATTGATTGGTAACTTCTCCATCTTTTTAAATGGTAACTTTCAAATACTGTAACTATGAGTTATTAAGCCAATACCTCAGCATTAAGGCTGCAGGACTGTTTTTTGGTTTTGTTTTTATTTTTAAAAAAGAATTTTATTTTCATGGAAAGAATAACAATAAGAGTGTCAATAGTAAGATTTAAGGAGAAAATACATAGCTGACATACATTTTCAGAGAAGCTAAGATGCTTTACCATGTGACCTGAAAAGAGTTCTATTAGATGCACAAACTTTCAGGAAAAGGTAAAAAACATAAGCTACATAAGATCACACACAACTTCTCTGAGCTAGCTAGATCTCCCCATGTATTGGATTTGTGTGACAAGGTTTTGGTAGTGAGAGTGCTACAGGGGTGGCTTCTGTGAGAAACTGCTAGAGGCTTCCCTAATATCTGATAAGGCCAAGGCCAGCTGGCTCCAAGACAGACCCACTGCTGGCCAAGGCCAAGCCCAACAGCAATGCTGATAGTACCTCTGTGATGACATAGTTAAGAAGGGCAGGGGGAAATATGTAGAGAGCAGCCAGAGAAAGGAGTAAGAAAACGTGAGAGAAACAACTCTGAAGACACCAAGGCCAGTGAAGAAGGAGGGGAAGGAGGTGCTCTAGATGTTGGAGCAGAGGTTTCCCTGTAGCCTGTGGTGAAGACCATGGTGAGGTAGGCTGTCCCCTGTAGCCCATGGAGGTTAACGATGGAGCAGATATCCACCTGAAGCTCTTGGAGGACCCCACACTGGAGCAGGTGGATGCACTTGAAGGCTGTCATCCCATGGGAAGCCCATGATGGAGCAGGTTTACTGGCAGGAATTATGACCTCATGGGGGACTCATGCTGGAGCAGTCTGTTCCTGAAAAACTGCACCCTGTGGAAGGGTCCCACGCTGGAGCAGTTCATGAAGAGCTGCAGCCTGTAGGAAAGACTCACATTGGAAAATTTTGTGGAGGGATCCCGTGCTGGAGTAGGGGAAGAGTGTGAGGAGTCCTCCCCCTGAGAAGGAAAGAGGGTCAGAGATAACATGTGATGAACTGACAGCAACCCTCTTTCGCTGTTCCCCTGTGCTGCTTGAGGGGAGGAGGTAGAGAAAATCAGGAAGTTGAGCCCAGGAAGAAGCAAGGAGGTGGAGGAAAGGTCCTTGTAAGATTTGGGTTGATTTCTCATTATCCTACTCTGATTTGATTGGCAATAAATTAAACTAATTTCCCCAAGTCTCTCCCCTGTCCAGCTGAGATGGGGAGTGATAGAGCAGCTTTCGTGGGCACCTGGTGTCCAGCCAGGATCATCCCACCATACCCTCAAACCAAATGGAAATAAGTAATTTCTTCCCTAAATTCTCCCAAAAACTGAAACAAAGCAATTCCTTTTAATTCTAATCTTATAATTTAATATGCTTATCAATTGTAATAATTTTAAGCTTTCATCTTTGCGCCTATTGCTTTGCAGATACAATGACTAACTTGATCATTGCATTTTTCTATCATCTATTAGTTTAGTGAAATGCTACGAAATTTACATTAATATAGATAAGTTTTTGTTTCTTTGTTATTCTTTTAATAAAATATATAACTTTCAGAGCACAGATTTATATTAATTTTCAATATGCATAAAAAAATATGAAGGTACATACCACCTCATATCCACCTGGCTTTCAAGTTCACACCTGTCATTGCATCTATTCTGTACACCTCCTGGGAGATAAGGGTCATCTGCTAAATTACTAAAATGACCTTGTGTCAGAAGAAGAACATGTAGATTAAAATCCTCTTTTTTTAGAAGTGTGTAATGAGATAAAAAATTTAAGTCACTAAATAATGGGTAGTAATAGTACCATGTCAGTAAAACAAGAGGGTTTACTAAGTGTCCACTTGTTACCCAACTCTTACTTCACTTTTTCTCCTAGTAAGGAAGCTATTTTCCACTCAATACACAAGTTTAATTCTCAGCATTTATGACAATTGACAATCATACATTCATATACAGAGAAACTTAATCCATAAGGACAGTAATGTATGAGAGTAGTAAAAGCAGTTTTAGTAACCTAATTCTAGAAAGTCACTCAGGCCAAGTTTTGTAAAGGTTGAACGAATATATTTTAAAAGCATGCCAAGGTTTTACAAATTAGTCACAAATGAGCAAACATTGTATATGACTTTCTAAACAAATTAAAATTTCACCTCTATTCACTGTTGCACAAACAGTTTGAACATGTTTACAAAATGGACTGCATGGGAATTTATTTTTAGCAAACAATCAGCAGACATGAGCAAATTAATTTTCTCACTGTTTCAGAGAGCTTAGTCCAAAAAAAGAGCTACCTTTTCTGATGCTTTTAGAAAATTGGGGAGCAAATTTGTACTGAACAAAGAATGATATTTTCCTGCAATTCATTATTAATGAAATTTCTGGCTTACAAAGCTACCTTGCTTCTCTGAAGCCAAGGAGCAGATCTCTGTGAAGTCACTTGATCCACTCGTGCTGTTTTTTCCTCCTTTCACAAGTTTTCTAAACTTCACTGGCCTGAGGAGGGCTGATTTCTTCACAGTCTTTGAGAAGGTAAGGGAAATACTTAAGAATTAAAACAGTGAACAGACATGTTTCCTTTATCAGAAAACTGACAGCACAAATACAGAAGGAAAGACTACAAGGATTTACATAAATGTTAAGCTCAGGGCATCCAGTCAGTATTAAGAAAATTAATTTTACAAGAACAGGATCCTGGGGATTGATAAAGTTATAAGGAGGCTAGGGAGATCAGAGAAGGCTTTGTAAAATGCAAGCTGGAGGTCTCTGGACACTTTGATGGGAGAACTCAGTAGCAGTTTTGTGGACTGTGGATCCAAGGATTAGCTGATGCAGATTGCAGGGGATGAAGTTGAAAATGAAATTAGATGACGGCAAATTATCTTACTTTATACAGAAGCTTAGGAAAACTACCCTTCCTCAGGGCAAAGGGTAAACTTCATGAGCTCACAAATCATAAGACGTTATTGTCCATATATTTCACATCTCTTTTCCAGAGATACACAAAGAGAAACCTGAGATACCTGTCAAATAATGTCTGAACTTTCTGAAAAGTCCTCCTTCCTATGTGGGCATTGGAACCTCATTGTTTAAAATGTAGTAGAGCTTCAAAAATCAGAGGCTAACACACTTGAGAAAACAGCACTTTCAAAGAGGTAGTAGGACTATAACCAACATTAAACCTTGTACTGCTTTTTGAAGTGGGCTTCAAAAAAAATAACTAAAATGGAACAATCACAAACATTTTTAAAGGACATGGAGATGAACTGGAGGAGTCAGCCATGCGTTTCAGAAGAGAACATGTTTTGACACTCACAAAACATTTCCAAAATGTCATTCTGATTCAAGAACTGTGATCCTGTTTCCAGTCAGCTAAGCATTGCTTTGCTGTCAAGAGGCTTAGTTTAGATACCGTTACTGCTGGATGCATATATTTCTTGTGAAGATCCAAGCCCATGTGTCAGACAAGATTCAAGTCAGCTTATTAGAAGGTGCTGTAGTCTACCTTCAAGTCAAAACTTCTAACAAAAGTTCTACTGTGGTATTCTTCAGTTTGCAATAGTGTTTATGCTTTGAAATCTATTTTTCTAGGATAAGAACGGAGGCTTTCTACATTTAACAGTAAATTAAGGTTCTTTAGATTGATTCAAAAAAAATGTATTTTTAATCTTCTTACCTTCTTCACAAACCCGAATTTATGAAATTATGTAATGATTATGTCTGTGCAGAAAGACTACTGTATTTTTCAGACTGAGTTTCTAGGGCAGTAAAAAGATATTTTAATAATATTTTCTATTTATTTTTTATTAAAAGAGATAAAAAATATTTTTCATCTAAGTTATTCAAGAAGTATTTTTAATGTTGTTTTAGTTCTCCATTTAGTCCTTTCATAATCAAAGGATGAAAAAAATGTTTTCATCATTAAATATTCTACCGGTCATTCTTATTCTAGCTATTGAGTGTTTATTGATTCAAATATTGAAGATGAAAATGTGGCCCAAGAAAGCCAAGATGTTCAATAACTATTTTCATTTTATTATTTATGTTAGAGGATTTTAATCTCAATTTTTACTTTATTAGGTAACTGTCAGACCAGTGAAGTCAAATTTCCTTATTTCGTGTTCTAAAAGCATAAGATTCGTGATAATATTAAGGAGCTTTTTAACATTGTAACTGTTCCTTATTTTCTTACTGCACTATTTTAATATTACTCTGTTCAACTCTTTCTTTAGGCTGCTAAGAGTAATTTAAGAAAATTTCAACAGACAGTATTGCTTGCTCATCCTGCAAGGTCAAGAGGAAAGCATGATTTACCTGGTACAGTGGAAATTCAAAACTTCACTCTGCTAATTTACAGATGATGATTGTCTTTGTGGAACTCACCTTTTTGTTTAATTGCTCTGCACAGCTCCTGAAAGCTCACCCTACTCCAGGTACCATAGTGCTGAAACTTAAGAGCTATTTTCACAAATTATTCTCTCTGGCTATACAGGAGGTTCTTCCCTCATCACATCCAGACTTGCACCAAGAGCCAGAGTTCCTGACTGCCGTAAGAACTCACTGACTGCCTTCAGATCTTAGAGGAAACAAGGGAGTATTTTTTTCTCTGAAAGCTTAAATAGGGAGATGTGGAGTGAAGAGACTGATTTGGGGCATCATAGTAATGATCAGAGCAGATGATAATGATTGAACTAAATGTAAATAAGAAAGTGGAAGATTTCAGGGCATTTATAAAGCACTATCAGCATTAAATGGGTTCAGGTATTGATATTATTGACCTCTGTGTATATGGCAAACGATAACTAATGATGTCATGTATTTTCAATAATGAATGAGTGGGATTTTCTGCAAAAATAAGTAATATTGTCATAGGCAGTAACCACTTGTCTAACAAAGATACTTTTTTTTGAAACTGAAACTGTGACTGAAAACTGCAAAAAGGAAAAGATAAGAAGAATTCTTCTCACGAACAGTATTTTTAAGATTTCCTGAAGAGACTGGTGGAATCTTGTATAAGGTCTTTTAAAAGTTACATCTTTGTTTTACTCTCTGCCTGTACTGTGTACATTCCATCTTCATCTGGAATTGCTCTCAAGTGAGCAACCCTACCAGCACTATTTTTTCTCTTATTTAAAAATGTTCTGGAAAAAATACATCTGTCTCCTCAAATATTTGACATGTGTAATACAGTATATTGGGATTCAACAACATTTTCTTTTTCACATTTTTCCTTTTTTTTTTTCCCCCCAAAATCAAGCATTCAGTCTGTAAGTGAAAACACATATATAAAGAGTTTGTGTGCTTGGGGATGCCCTGATTTCAACATTTCTTAAATTTCTTAATTTCATCTTCCAGAGAGGATGAATGTTTGGCGTACAGGAAAAAAAAAAAACGAGAACAACACCACCAAACAAACGCAAACAAACAAAAAAACCCCAAACAACAAGCAGAAAAGTTGCATGTTTTCCATTTTTGTTTAGGTAACTATCTGAACTTCAAAAACGCTTATAGATGTTTTAAAATAAAATAAACCCCATAGCATAGGATGTGTTTGCTTGCTGTTTTAACTTTTATCTGTTTAGATCTACCTACGACAATCATGCTGGAAAAACTTGATGTTCATACGAGCAAACATTGTCACTTTACCTCAGAATTCACTTTTATTTCCCTTTCCTAATTATAGTAATTTTTTTTTATATGACAAATGCTGACCTTAGTCAAATCAAAAATCAATTTTAGTAATTTTAGCTCATTGAGCATCGAAGTTAAATTGTGGAGTTGATAGAAGTTATTCTGTAGATGTCAAAATTCTGGAATTTCACCCTTTCTGTTTTACTTATTTTGATAGCACAAGGGAAGACTGCTTAACTTTGCAAGATCTGCATTCTCTCAGCTTTTTATCCAGAACTTACTTGGGGTATGAAGCTATGACCTTCATGAATAGCAATAAGTATATTTTCCTATAATTTTCTTGATGTGTTCCTATAACACAGGATTATTCAGAAAAAGCACTCATATGATCCCAAAATACAACAAAAGATACAATAAATTTCCTTCTAGGGGATTCCAGTGATCTCCTACTGGATAAGAAGACAGCCTCCTTATGGTCCTATGATGTGATATTCAGATGATGATATATCCTCTGTAACTCAAAAATCACAAAATCTCTCATTCACACGCTCTCTCTCTTTCTCTTCCATATCTTTTAAGATGGACGATTCTTTTGCCTACCACATAAAATTTGCACTGTTTGGTTTCCATTCGATGCTCTACTACACTAGAATCTCAGTGCCTCATAAGCAGGTGCATCATCAGACATTTCTAAGCATATTGGCACCTTCATTAAAATTTCATCATTCTCTCTTTCTGTAACAGTCTCCAGGCATTCGTTTTTGCAGTCAGAGGTCATTATTCTTGCACACATAAACAGCACTATGTGTTTCACTGGTATGTGTAGAAGCAGTTTGATCTGTACACTAGTCTGTGAACAACTGAAGAATGCATGGACCAAATGGCAAAACCCCAGCAAACAAGATGAATTTATTTAGTGAAAAGAACCATTATTTTAGGACCATTTGTGGCGAAAAGAGACCCGACTACAAGGTCCAAGCAAACGGTTTATTTGCACTGCACTTACAGGTTTAACTGTAAGGTCCAAGATAACAATTTGCTCGAACTGCACTTGCAGATTCCATACGCCACTATTACAGGTTCTTGTAGATACAATGGAGGAATGCACTATTGCAATTTAAAACCAAAATATACACTATTACAATACACTATCGCAGCACAGCAGAGTCACCGAATGCACTATTACACACACGAGAGAGAGAGAGCACACAAGCGCAGTAGATTTAAAGCATGCTAAAAAGAAAAAAAAAAAAATCACTTACCCCCTCAGGTAAGGGCTCTCAATCCCAGGGAAGTTATCTTGGCCCGTGTCCCGATCAAGGGGGGAAAGAATCTCCTCACAGACTAGCTGTGTAGTTGGAGAAGCAACTCCTGATTTCCAACCCAAATCGCAGGGCTTTTGTCCCCTGATGTACGTGACTGCGTAGGTACCATGTCTAAGGATGGTCTTCAAGGATGTGACAGGGTTTCCCCTTATCGATTGTACCTGAGGGGGAGGGGGGTGGTGGTGGTGGTGGTGGTGGTGTGTCTTTGAGGGTCTTTAGGGGTTTTTAAGGGTCTTCAAGAGTCTTCAAGGGTCTTTAAGGGTCTTTAAGGGTGTGACAGGGAGTTTCCCCTTATCGATGGTGCCTGAATACCTTATCTCAGGCAACTGGACAATGGTTGGATTGAGACTCGGGGCATATTCTTTGTTGAGGGATTTCAAGGCTCAAATAAAGTTTTGCTTCTTTGTATAATGCAGCACTGACTCACCAGACAACTCGGGGCTGAGCTGTCTACCCAGCTCCCCGTGGGTCGTCTCTGCCCCAATGCGATACAAAGCTGGGTTGCTTCTACAACCCCCCTGTGCCACCTGTGTGCTGGGCATTGCCGAGAAACTTGATTTGGATTTGTGAGCCGGATGATCCATACACCATTCAGTCTTGAAAGAGCTTGTGCTGAGTTTATTGTGCCACTAGTGACAATGATTGTAAGTACTAATTTCTTTTTCTATACAGCTGCTTCAAAAAGGTAAGTAAATTACCGTTTAATTTTTACCCAGTCTTACTAATGAATGTGAAGAAAACCTGACAAACATCCATGGAAGAAGGAAACACACACTGGTAATTTTGTTAAAGAGTAACTTCTGGACAAGTGTATGAATTAAACTGTGTAATGAGACCTTGTATTCTAAAGTGGAATGCTTAATATTCCGCATATTTGCACTTAAGACATTGAATTTTCAGAATGCAAATCAGAATATTTTGATTAATCACACATTGTGGTAAAAAGGAAGAAAGTGCCAAAGCCAGCCTCAATATTTTCAGAAGGCAGAATACTCAAAACACACAGCAAAAGTTCTCCAAATACTAAAGGATTCTCAATATTCTCGGCACGTCTGTGCTCTGAATGAACATTTTATGTTCTTGTCAGTGATTCAGAATATCCACAGCTACTCTTCAGTGACTAGGAAAAAATCATGCCAACTGGGATAAAGCTTTGCTTTAAAGTTGAAGGCATGAAATAAGCACTGAGACGACAATTGTACACCTGTTTTCAAAAGTAAAAAGGCATCTCAGATCTGCTTTGTGTTTGAAAATTTGGCCAAGGATCATATGTCAGAAGCCCAATAGCTCATAATGTTATTCCCAGTGTTCTATGCTGTATGCCTAATTGGGCTGCTACACATTTGCATAAGCAAATGCATGATGCTTCATGACTAATGTATAAGTCACAGCATGGAGCCCTGAACAAATTCATCCACAGATCCTTCTCCCCATCTCTATTGCAAATAACCAGTGTGCCTAAACTGCAGTCTGTCATACCTATAGATATGGCCATGTATCAAAAATCAAACTGTATAAACTTCATTATAAAGCCGTACTGAGTTGTAAACTTCTTTTATCTAGAACTGTTAATAAGAATAAAACATTAGCTCTTATAAAGCCACTGGTATTTATACTTCCTATGATTTATGACAGTATTCTTTTTCATGTTAAAATTAGGTGTCAATTCTATAGCTTTATTCTCAAAATTGAACCAAATTATATTTAAAATGAAGACTTTGTTAAATTAATAACGTAATAATTATTTTTACACTATTATTCTTGGAGAAATGTTAACCTAGAGTGAACAAGAACTTGCTTTTCAGAAAGAGCAACATGTTAATAATTCAATAACATATCCACTCGCAGTCAAATTAAATAGGAAAACTCCTCAAAATGTTAACAAGGGTCTGATGAATAAAAGCCAGAGGATGCCACAATAAGGGTGCCTGGAAAATGTAAGATTAATCTTTGATGTTTAAGCAGTGCAAACATCTTGAGAGACTACAAGATAATACATGTTCTTTTTACTGCAATTTCTTGCAATAACATGATGACTGATCTTAAGGGATCTTTCACTGAAGCTTAATTTGTTTCAGTCATAAAGGCAAAAAATTCCACTGTTGTTATTTAAAGACTTTTTCCTACTGCCACAAAGAGCATAAACTGACTGTGGTTTATTTTCATATATTAGCATTACCATTATCATGGCATATCAGAGAAGGCTACCAAATGCAATATTATTGGCAGTATCTCAAAACAGGGTATAGAGTCAATTATTGTCTGACTGGGAAAAGACAGACACAAAATAGTTCGAAGTACCGAGGAGTGAAACCTCCATGAGCTACATGCATTTCCTTTTAAACTGAAAATCGTAACGTTTTACAAAAACAAACAAACAAATATTTGCATTTTATTTTAATTTTTGTTTTCATATAACATCTGACATCTAAATACTACCATCTCACTGGTAAGCAGTCATTGGTATCAATGGTTAAAATTAGTGGGATGCAAAATAGTTTTGAATATTATTTACCTACATTTTAACATCAAGAATAAAAAAATGGTCATTTTAAACATTCTACTTAGATGAAATTAATGTGAAATACATTAAGAATTATGTCTGCATTATTCTGAATTTAATAAAAATATATAGCACTGTATATATGTATAGTCTTTTCTACAAAAATAAGCTTACTCTTTGAACTAAATACAGTGTGCCTTGAGGAAGTGACCTACACCTTAATTAGATGAGTGCTGGTCAAAAAAACCCTATTTTTTAAAAGAACATAAATGATAAGCGCAAAAAAAGCAGAAGTCAAGTTGTAGCTCTAGAGGAATCTATTCCCTGTCCTAAGTAGTAAAGCCAGCACAAAACATTTCTATTCTATGATTTGTAAGCAACCTAGAGGATCATCTACGCTGTGTGAATCCAGTTTGTCAGAATTGTCTAAGGGTAGGTTTCATCTCTTCTAACTTCACAGTGTAAACTGTTTATCTAGGCTTCCTTAGAGACAAAGTGCTGTGCCCAAATGGATGGTCACCTTATTTACAATATATATGCTGACAGAACCTCTCTCTAGACAGATACTTACATTTTAGTCCACCAAAGAAAGTTGAAATTACAGTCAATCTGTATGCACTGTCCTAATGGTTGTTCCTGAAAAATCCACTCTTCCTTCTATCAAACTCCCTACTCTCTACTTATCCATGTGTCGTGGTTTTAGGCTGATCCAGCAACTAAAACTCACACAGTCTCTCCTTCTCCAGTAAAGTGGAGAGGAGAAAAACATAATAAAGGGACTGAGGGTTGAGACAAGAACAGAGGGAGCACCCACCAACCATGGTCCTGGGCAAAACGGACTTGGCTTTCTTAAAAGCAAAACAATTTATTGACGGTTACTTAAAAGGACAAAGGGAAACAAAACCCATTACTCGAGAGGATAAAAAGAAACAAAGCCAGATCTTAAAACTGACACCTTTCTTCTCCCCCCCCAGTGGCGCAGGGGGCAGGGAATGGGGGAGTGCAGGTCAGTTCATTCTGTGCTGTCACCGCTGCTTTCTTAAAGGACGATGAGTCCTTACACCCTTTTCTCCTGCTGCAGTGGATCCCCTACTCACGAGGAAAAATTCACAAACTTCTCCAGCGTGAGTCCAGCCCACAGGAAGCAATCCTTCCCCATCAGATTGCCCCAGCTTTATCACAGTCTCAGATTCTTGGGGAGTTGTAGTCACTCACTCCTGCGTGGGTCGTCACGCAGACTCCAGATGCCTCTCTACCTTTTCATGCGTCCCAACACGACCATCCTCAGGGTCAGACATCTCCTCTCCACGGCCTGCAAGTGGGTCTCTACTACACCGAGGCCGTCCTGGTTGCAGGAGGGTCGCCTGCCATCTCACCACCAGCCGCAGGGGAAACTCGGCTCCGGCACACCTCCTCCCGCTCCATCCTCACTGACCTGCTGTTGATGCAGCTGTTTCTCTCAGATCTCAGACCTCTCGAGGTGAACTCAGCCCAGTGGGCACCCCGGGAGTGGGGTGCCCCCGAGTTCCCCAGCCAGCTCTGCCGCCGCCATCCTCAGTGGGCGGCGCCGGCCCGACGCAGGCAGCTGCCAGGCCGGGAGCCAGGGAGCGGGGGCAGTGCCCTCCTCCCTTCTCTGCTCGCTCCTGGGCAAAGCACCTTTTCCGGTTCCTTTGTCCCGACTTAAATAGGGCAATTCGCAGAGGTGCTGATTGGCTCAAGCCTGAGGGGGATGGCAGTCTGATCTGGTGGACAGAACCAAGTCTAACCCGGTTCCAAAACCAGGGAGGTCGCAGGGAGCAAAGCCCCTCTCCTGCCACCAGAACCCCCACCCCCCCCCCCATCAAACCATGACACCATGTATAATAAAAAAGGTTCAACACTGCAGAATCATTTTGCCAAAAGCTCGTATATTTGTGTTTGAAAGCATGGGAATTTCCCTTTCCACCAATTTCCTCTTTTCCCTTTGAAATTGGGATCTTTCTATAAGTTGAATGTGCTTGTGGAAATAAGCAAAGCAAAGCAATCTGCAGAAATTAAGTTTTCCCTCTAAGTAGATGATACCACTGCTTTAGGGATTAAAAATGTTCAAAGTAGGGCTGTAGTAGCTCCTATGAGATCGTTCTCACACCGTTGTCTCTTTTAACAGTTTTTATGGGGTTAAATCCACTTCACCTATGGCATACAGACTTTCTGCATTGTGTTCTCTTAAAAGAAAGTCATTTTATAGTAAACATCTGAAGATTCTATAGATAACATATGGAAAGGTTTTTTTTATTATTTTCTTATCAGTAAGACATAAAAACACATGACAAGAGTTATAATACATCTTTGGGTTACAATAAAATAGAAAATAGATTTTATTTTGGTAACATCAATATTATGAAAACATTGATTTAATTGACTGTATTTATTTTCATAATTCAAGAATATGCTTTGTATAATAGGAATAGAAGAGGTAGCCTACATTCTTCTAGTCTGAATTTTGTGATTAAATTTCCCACAGCAAATATATGACATTAATAGCAAAACCGGTAGGGTTGTGACTTCATGCAAATGTAAGAAATTAATTTGTAATTACCTTTGTATTATGTTTTAGTTTTCATGTATTCAGTGACAGTTCTTTGCTTTGATATCTACATGAAATTAAATTAAAATTACATAATTTTAAGGGAGACATAAGAGATTTGAACTCTTTAACAAAATTTTAAGGAAGTAGTCAGGAAATTCAATCCCAACAGCATGCTCAAAAGCTGTAATTTTTCTTTAAGAACTCTGAAAGTCTAACAAAGATTTTTACACTTATTTTGGAAGAATCTGTTTTTTCTCAAAGCCATATATAGGATCCACAGTCATAAACATACAGTATATTCACAAGAATTATTGTTATTATGTGATACACATTGATAAAATATTAAAGAAAATATTAGGTAATTTAAAAATATTTTAATACAGATCAATCAATATAAATATATTCACTACCTATTCCTTCACAGTACACCCAAAGTTGTTTCAGTAGCACAAGGTCTTATCCTTTTCATTTTTTTACTTTAAAAATAAACACAAAAAAAAAGAGCCCCCAAAACCCTGACCAACAACAAAAAAAAACCCAGGCTCAAAATCTAAAACACTGATAGAAGTTGAAGCATGGGTTGCTTATCTGTGGATTTAATCTCCTAATTTCACTAATATTCTAGCCAGAAATGCTTGGAACTGCTGATGTCTTTCCAGAAATGTATACACCTGTAACAACCTGAGACCCTATATGTAAGAAAAAAAGAGCAAAGAAACTGAAGGTCCTTGTACTAGATATGTGTTCTAACATGCTTTTGAAATTACTTTCTCAGTAGAAAAGATTGGCATTGCACCGTAGAAGTCAGGTTAATAGAAGATTCAACTATGCTGCTGATTTTGAGAACTCAGATACCTTGTAGTATATTATATCACAGTGCTCTGCTGCTGGCTGCTCAGATTCTCAGTCACTTCTCTTGCTGCCACAATAGAAAATTTTCTTCTACTGTTTGCACAGATATGCAGCCAAGATCTACGAGTCTCTTCTGCATACCTGTTTCATCAGTTTAGTGTGGTACTGGGACTTAATCATTCACATCAGTCACTCTGCTATATGTTATGTCTGAAATATGATACAGACAAATAAAATATTTTCCTGAAAATAAAAGAGGAAGGGACTGTTCATAAGCCTGAATCTTGGGAATTAATCATGCTCATACGGTCTCTGAGTTTGCTCATATGGTCTCTGAGCTCACAGTTCACCACTAAGAAGTAATAAGGAATAGCTTCCTTAACCACATCTCTGCTCTAAATAACTGAGGGGGCATTTGAACGGCATTCAGTACTGCTTAGTTAAATATCTATCAGGGAATTACCTTAATTCTAGATAACATTTTCTTAAAAAAAATAAAAACACCAAAAAAACCCCAACACAACAACAACAAAGCAACAGTGATTGAAATGCCACATTTTTTTCAAAGCAATCTAATTCAGGCATTAGCATCTAGCTAGAGAGTTTTTTGTAATGTTTCCCATGCATCTCCCACATGAGCTAATTGGTGCATAAGTATACACCTGTTCCTCACAGTGCTTAAAGGAAACAAGCCAAATAAAGAGTTGATTTTATCTACAACAAGTAGATGTATTGTACAGAACTATATTTTGGCATCAGCTGTGAACTACTATGCTTTAAAATTATGCTTGGGCAAGTTTAGATTCATGGTCAATCTAGTTCTCCATTGTTGGAATCCCGGATGCCCTTGCTCACATTAAATTCAGTAGGTGTTATCTTCATATATCCTTCTTTTCTTCTTGAATGGTATGATACATTGGGTCAACATGGTTGTATTCCGCTGAATATGGTCAGGAGCTATTCGAGATGTCAAACATCTGCAATCCAGCTATTTTTGCAGGCAAAATGTTGCTGTAAATAAGAAGGGGATTTTTTATTGCGGAGAAGGGATTTGGAGAAGTACTGAGACGACTCAATATGAGTTAGCTGCAGGAAGTCTCGTTTATTGCGCAGTTCTTATTGCTTATATAGGCAGTATTTGCCAATAATCCTAAGACCACACCTTTTCTACACCATTATTGGATGATACATATGCTTGTCATATTTAACAGCTTATTTCAAACAGGTACCCGCCTAGCGAAGCTCTGCTCTAAGCAAACACTACTCCCTTATCATGCTGCATAGTTTTCTTATCCTTAACTTCAAGGGCATTCTGCCCCTGAGGCCTAACTTTAGAGCTCCAGTCCTTATTCACACAGGGTTTTTCTTCGTGCAGTCTCTTCAAGGATCTGCACTCCGACAAATCCCCCTTTCTTTTCTTGCACGAAGAAAACCCCGTGCATGAGACTGTCACCCCAGTTACTAGCATATTGTTTTGGTACAGCCTTGCAAAGCAGTTTCTAGCATACTACTTCCCTTTCTGAGGGCTTTACTATTTCCGCTATATCCAAGATTCCGCTGAGCAGGAGGGTGTCACTCAGCAGGGTCATCGCAGAGAAGAGAGGCAGGCACGGCACCTTCAGGGCGTCCCCTGTTTATCCACACAGTGTGCTCTGCAGCCTCTTTCCGCTCCGCTCTGAGCCATCCCTTTTACACCCTCAGCAGAGTCTATGAAATAGGCACTGACACGGCGTTGCTGCACGCGTGGCCAGTGCGTGCAACAAGGCCGCCAGGTATGTGCTCTGCTGGCCAACAGCGGATTTTTTAAGTTGTAACATATTTCTCCTAGCTTCCTTTTTCAAAGTTACGTGCTCACAACTAAGTCTAGTTAGTAATTCTTTGTCATTAATTTGGTACCAGTCAATTCTTTTCTTTCCAGTAGCTACGGGTGGAATCCATACACCTTCCGATCGGAAAAACACACAAAGCATATATACAAGCAACTTTCACACACGTAATATACCAAACAATAAGAAAACATGAAAACAGTTTACATATCAATATACAATCCTCTACCACAATTCTCCCCGAATGCTCTCCAAGCCATTGCAATTGTTCGCGGATGGACTCACCATGGTCACTTAGATTAAAACAACACGTTTGTGTAACGTGGTTGTTGCTGGCACTACCTGCAAATTTTGGTCTTACTAAATTCTAACTATCGTGGGTCCTCAGGCAGCGCATGATTTAGAGATTGTATCAAGCAAGTTGTTACATTAACAAAAGCATTGCGTGAGCTACAAGAATGATTCCTGACCAGCCCTACAAGAAAAGGAGAACAGAGGCATCCCCCCAGAGGACTCCTGTTAAGCGCATCTGTAATAACATTAACACTGATTGTAAACTCGAGTAGAACTCAGGGTGATTAATTTGACTTGCCCAAGTTACCCACAGATTAGCTGGCTACTGTATTTTTGGGTGCTGTTGATAGGTATTATTAGCAGAAGCATCGGCCTTACAGTCGGATCCATTCTGTGAAGGTTTTGTCCACCGAGCAGGTATCCACAGCAACCCTGTTGGCGTAAGCACACACATGTGACCTCGGCCCATGTATTCAACTTCAGCGGGCCCTTCCCAAATCCCAGTCTTTGGGTTCCGATATTTCACCCATATTTTTGGCTGTGGCATATTCACTACTGGCCTAGTGTGCTTTTGTACCGGTGGCATATCATCTTCCCCAAAAATACAAAGATAATTAATGACAAATAGCGCCCTCCACACCTTTTCTGTAGGGTCATTGATCCCGGTCATTCTTTCTATATATCTTTTCAGCACCTGATGAGCCCTCTCAATAATAGCCTGACCCGTGGGTACGTTTGTGATTCCTGTCTTATGGTGAATACCCCACTGTTGAAAAAATTTACGCAATTTTTCGCTCTTATAGGCTGGCCCATTATCTGTTTTGACTTGTTCGGGCACTCCCATCACTGCAAAACACCCAGTCAGGTGCTTTATGGCATGCTGGGCCTTTTCACCCGGCAATGGAGTTGCCCACATCATTTTGCTGAATGTATCGATGGTAACATGTACATATTTTAGTCTGCCAAGCGTGCTTACATGGGTGACATCCATTTGCCATATCTCTAACGCTTTCAATCCTCGGGGATTGACCCCTATTCCTAAACCTGGCCCAATGTTGCCGCAGGTAGGACAAGCACGCACTATACCTTTTGCTTCCTCCAATGTAATTTTGAATTGTCGGAACAGCCCTTTAGCATTTTGATGAAAACGCTCATGTGCTTGTCGTGCTAACTGAAAGTCATCTAAGGGTACCTTTTGTCCCACTGTCACCAGTTGGTCTGCTTTCTCATTTCCTTCCCCCAAGCCTACGGGCCACTGATGGCTACGCACGTGAATCACGCAATACTCAGTTGGTCTCTGTCTCAATGCTGCCCTTAGTTCACACATCAGGGAAAACAATCTTTTGTTTTGTACCTCCTTGATTTCTGCCACTTCTATTCGCTCCACAATCCCTACAACGTATAAGGAATCTGACACGATATTAATTGGGACTGTCATCCAATTTGTTACTGCCCATACTACTGCCCACAGTTCCAACGTTTGCAGGGAATCTTGGGAAGTGCCAAATAGCATATGAGTCCTCCATACCTCCCCTTCCTTCCATACAATTCCTGCCTTATGGGCGACTTTCCCTGCGTCCGTATATACCGTCACAGCACCCTCAATGGGCTGCTTCGTAAGCTTCTCGCGCTGCACCCACGTTTGAGTCCCGATCCAGGACAAGATCTTTGACTTAATAATACCTACTGACACCTTTCCAGGGAAACCCAGTAAACTACTTTGCAACGGCTCGGAATTAGCTAAGTACCATTCAAGTTCCTCTCGCTTCAGTGGTATAAGTATACTCGCTGGTTCTTTCCCTAAAATCTCCCACAGCCTCCTTCTGCCTTTCTGAATTACTCGTCCTACCATCTCTACCCTCGTCTCAACTGTCTTTTTAGGCTGCAGTGATATAAAAATCCACTCCAACACACCACTCTCCCCATTTTTTTCTTTTGGTTGGGTTAAAGCCCCCAGCACAGAATGTTTGATGTTAATAATTGTAAGGTCAACAGGATGCTCTGGATTCAAGCGCTCAGTCGCACGACAAGTAATTTTCTGGCTGAGTTCTTGTAATACTTGTCTTTGTCGTTCAGTCAGCGTGACAGGTGCAGCTGGATCCGTACCTGTTAATAGGGTGCGCAAGGGTAAAAGTTCGTCATTAGTGAATCCTACTACAGGCCGCAACCATTGCAGGTCACCCATCAGTTTCTGTGCATCCCGCAGAGTTCTTATTTCTACCTGAAGTTGCAGTTTCTGCGGCTTAATGTGACTGTTCGTAATAACCCACCCAAGGTACTTCCAGGGCGAGCTCTGCTGAATTTTTTCCGGGGCTATACTTAGACCCTTTTTTGCTAAGGTTTCGTGAATCCAATCAAGGTCTTGGTGACTTAAAGGTGTTTCTTGCGCGAACAAAATGTCGTCCATATAATGATAAATAAATGCCTTTTGATACCGATCTCTGAGAGGCTGCAATGCACTTGCCACATAAAGTTGACAAATTGTCGGACTATTTTTCATACCTTGAGGGAGAACCACCCATTGATATCTTTTTGTCGGTTCCTGCTTATTAATAGCTGGAACAGAGAATGCAAATTTTTCGGAGTCAGCAGGGTGTAGAGGAATGGTGAAGAAGCAGTCTTTCAAATCAATTATGGTTAACGGCCAATCTTTTGGCAAGACTGCTGGCGATGGGAGTCCAGGCTGTAGAGCTCCCATGGCCTGCATTTTATTATTAACAGCGCGCAGGTCATGTAACAGACGGTACTTCCCTGATTTCTTTGGGATGACAAAAATTGGCGTGTTCCAGGGGCTAGTGGATGGTACAAGATGCCCCGCATCTAACTGCTCCTTCACCAGTGCATGCGCCTCTTGCAGCCTATCAAGTTTCAGCGGCCACTGATCAACCCACACAGGATCTTCACTTACCCAGGTAAGCTTGATTGGGGCAGGCTGCTCTGCAGCGGCCGCTGCTGAAAAACCACACCTGGTGACACAAGCATTACCCCGAGCTGATCTAACACATCCCTACCAATTAACGCATTGACGCCAACTGGCAAGGGCATGACGGTAGCAAAAACATGCCCTGTTTTTCCGTCAATAGATATAGATATTCTTTGACTGCTCGTTAGCACTTTCACTGTTCCTCCCACACCTTCTACTGCATCTTGTGCTTCTGTGGCAGGCCAATGACTAGGCCACCTATGAATATTAAATATAGTCAGGTCGGCTCCGGAATCTAATAGTACTGGCATTGTTATTACCTCAAGCCCATTGTCAATAGTGGCGTTAACGACTGGTCGCTTATTCATTCGTAGAGAGAGCAAGGCTAACCCACCAGTGGAACCAAAGCCTTGACCCCCCCTTAACCGTGTAATACTCTGGGTCATATCTTTCACTAGATTTTCCAAAGGAATAAGTTGGGCAATTTTGCTACCCTTGGGAATGATCATAGGTGGTTGCATTGCATAGGCTACAATTTGAATATTTCCCGTATAGTCCGCATCGATCAGCCCTGGGAGGACAATCAACCCTCGTAACCCAGTGGATGATCGACCTATAAGCAAGGCACCTTTGGCTTCACCCTTAACTATAACCGGCCCATTCGTTGTGGTGGGAACACGTTGAGGCTGTTGTGAGGTCAAGATAACTTCTACTGCTGTTGCCAGGTCCAGTCCGAGGCTCCCTCCGGTGGCTGGATGCAAGTTGCAGGAGCAGCTACTTGTGTCGGAGCGCGACTGCTCTTCGCGCTGTTCCCCGAGTTTCCCGAACACCGGCAAGCCACTGTGGTGTGGGAGTCTACACCGCAATTGCTGCACCACACAGTTTTTTCGCGGCAATGCGTTCGTACATGGCCCGTCTTGCCGCAACGATAGCACTTATCAATGATCCTCTTTTTGGCCTTTTGGGGCTTATTTGCTAAGGGCCTTAAGGCAGCTGCTAGTGCTTGAGTGTGCTTTTCCATGGCAACATTAACGGCTTCTACTACAAAGGCACTTTGCCGCGCCGTTTGATGAATTTCTGGAGCTCGGGCTATCCGTTCAAGCATTTCCTCAACAGAAGCATCCCTAGGAAGGCTGACCAATATATCTTTTGTTTTCATGTTGGAATTTTCAAATGCAAAAGTTTTCAAGAGAGCAGTCTTCATTGTCTCTGACAGTTCTGCCGCATTCTCTAAGGCTGTAACCAATCTATCGATGAAGGCAGGGAAAGGCTCTGTCAGTCCTTGTTTAATAGTGGTATAGTTGGGTGCTTTGGGTGAAGTTTGAACCAAACTGAAGGCAGCTCTGGCAGCTTCCATAGATGCTTTATGAAATTCAAAGGGAAAGGCTGCTTGAGCATCTTTCGTGGCATACGGGCCCATTCCCATTAACATGTCTACTTGTACATTAAGCAAAGGATCACCTTGTTGTCGCGGTTGTTCTGCTATTTTTCGACACTCATTTCTCCATAACTTGTCCCACATAATACCTTCTGAAGGTTTTAAAATAAGCCGAGCTATACTTTTTATGTCCTCTGGGATCATGATATGCGATCCCCACAGATAGTTTAAAACTTGCTTAGTGGGTTCAGAATGCAATCCATACTCAGTCACGGTATTCCTTAACTGCATTAGCAATTTCCAATCAAATGGCGTATGCTGGGCTCCCGGTTGTCCATTTGGTGCTTGTACTGCCACGACGGGAAACGCCATTGTATCATTTAGGCTAGCAGCCGTTTCCCAGTCTCCTTGAAGAAGTGCATCTTTAACAACTGCTGTCCACTGGGTGGAGCCCACAGGCTGTACACGTAGATTTTCCCCGGTAAACTGCTTTACTCCCTCCAACCCACAAGGTGGCGCTATGGTTTCGATTCGTCGGGACCCGATGGCTCGTGGGCGCCTAAGTTCCTTCGTCACTACCGGCTGACAACTGACATCCTCTTCCTCCTTCTCCTCCTCCCCGGAACTACCTTCGCTTTCCGAGGGGACTTCTGGGCGGGGCTGCCGCGGCCGACGAAAGGCGTCCCCCTCCTTCGGAGGCGGTCTGCGCATCACCTCCTCCTCCGGTGGGGCACTAGGCTCCACAGACTGTCCCGACGATGGGGCCGAGGGATTAGGCAGTTTTTCCGGCTCTTTTGCCAGTCCTTTAATGGGCACTACAGCAGCAGCGGGGGCCGATTGAGCCGGCGAAAAAACTGTTGAGGTGGCCACTGCCCCTAGCTGCTGCAAAGCGTGCTCTGCGCTACCAACATTTAGGTGCTGGGCAGCTGCGGCCGCGACCGACTGCTCCATATGGTATTTCTTTAAACAATTAGTTACATCTCTCCATGAACTCTGTAGTTTCTTAGCTGTTTTATCGCCATCTATAACAGAGTCCCACAAGTCATCTCCATACCGCCGCCATTCAGCGACGTCAAAATAGGTATTTGGATCTTTAAAATGTCCTTTAGCATGCCCCACCGTGACTAGGGAGGCTAACATTTTTTTTTCAAATTTTAATCCACGCTTCTCTAAGAAACTTCCCAACAACGACAATGCAACGTCCCGTTCCATCGTCTTACCGCGACAGTGGATCCTACAGATCTTCCGGCTTTCCCCTATAGGCCGCCTGTATGTAGATCTGCACGGCTTTCCCCGATGGGCCGCCTTAATGGATCCTGCGGATCGTCGGCTTTCCTGTATAGGCCGCCTGGGTAGATCCGCCCGGCTTTCCCCGATGGGCCGCCTGAGGTCGCCGTCCCTTCTCCGCTAAAATAACACTCGTTCAAAACAAGTAATAAATGTCCCGAGTGAAACGATGAGTCCAGCTCATTTTTTCCCGTCCCTGTTCGGGCGCCATAATGCGGAGAAGGGATTTGGAGAAGTACTGAGACGACTCAATATGAGTTAGCTGCAGGAAGTCTCGTTTATTGCGCAGTTCTTATTGCTTATATAGGCAGTATTTGCCAATAATCCTAAGACCACACCTTTTCTACACCATTATTGGATGATACATATGCTTGTCATATTTAACAGCTTATTTCAAACAGGTACCCGCCTAGCGAAGCTCTGCTCTAAGCAAACACTACTCCCTTATCATGCTGCATAGTTTTCTTATCCTTAACTTCAAGGGCATTCTGCCCCTGAGGCCTAACTTTAGAGCTCCAGTCCTTATTCACACAGGGTTTTTCTTCGTGCAGTCTCTTCAAGGATCTGCACTCCGACATTTTATGATTTTTATTACAGTTTTTTTAATTTTCTAATAGATAAACTTCAAGAAAATAAAACTATTCTGTTTAATCCATCAATGTTTCAACTCTGTTCTCTATGATTCCTTTATATGATATGCAGTATCATTGCACTGATGCATACATGCACATTTTATGTTTCTGAGATAGAAACGCCAGGCTCTTCCAGGAAAATAAAAAATTGAATTGGTGATCTGCATTGTCTTATGTATTTGTCTGATACTCCAGAACAAAATGTAATTTTTCATTAGAAGCAGAAATATTTTGATGATCTTTTGGCCTTCTGTCTTCTTTTCCAGAACAGTCTGTAAGCCCGTAAGAATCAAAATGCTCTCCTAGAACATGAGGCAAATAGAAGTATCAATAAAAAGCATACAATGCAAGAAAGGTTCTCTAAGTGACTGCTATTTTTTTCTGAAACTGAAGTCTTAGGAACTCTTGGTGATTCCATTTTTTCTTTCAACTCCCTGAAGAACCACCCCCTCCTCCCCCATGAAACCTCACAAAACTAAGAGGGGACAAAAGATTACAAAAATTGCTTTAAATGAAGGCACACTGGCTGCCTGCAACTCTTTGCTTTAGTATCTATTGATTCTAACATAAAAAGGAAGCAACTCATGGCTTGTTTTTCGCTTTCCCTTAATTCCTCTGCTTTTCCAGATGCTTCAACATGACATAGGTAGATGCTATATCTGAGTGTCACTATAAAACTACACAATGTGTAGTTCACTTTCCTTTCTGGGAAAGATTTCAGTTACAGGTGTTTAAATCAGTCCAAACAACTATTTTCATGTTATTTCATTACATATTGAATATTTGACATCAGTATTTTCAGCACAGAACAAGTCATCATGTTTATTTAGTGATGTCTGAATTCTCTCTTACATGACTTGCTGATTGATAGGCTCAGAGAAAGCTGTCTTTTGAATATATATGGGATTTATTCCTGAGGCAGATACTTCTTTTCCATTTGAATGTACCTGTTGTCAGCAGTCAGGATTCCACAAGAAGACCACAGAAAGGTCTGAAGGTGCAGCTCTAATTCCTGAAAAATCTTGCAATGAGATTTCAAAATGTGAAGAAGAGTGATGACAGGCTTTGGTTGCTAAGACAGACAGCTATACCTGGAACAAATTGTATTACTTTACGAACACTGCCTTCATGCCTACACAGAGACAACTATAGCAAGCCGCCTAACAACTAATTAGTGAGCAATACAATGTCACAACATCCAAACCCAAACTCAGGGAAAAGAATGAAGCCTTCTCACCTAATAATAGTGGAGAACATTTCCATGTACAGTCATGTCTCATGGTATCCAGAACAAGGACTGCAAGGCAACCTGATGCTCAGATTTTGGGGATAAAACTCTGAAGGGAAGTGTCCAGTTTCAAAGAAGGAAAATGCTTCAACATCCTTCCCAGAAGGTCCAGACTTTTAAAAGGACCGCACAGGAATGAAAAGAACAATGAATAAAGCTGTATTCTTATTTATATGCCTTTATACCAGTAAATTCAGATTAATCTACGAGCATCATGGAGCCAGTTGAGATGTATTAAGGAGTAAAATTACTAAAAATAGCATTTGGTATGAACATGATTATTCTCCGCTTTATACCATTATAATATTAGAGGCCTAAGAAGCTTCTGCTTGTTTCCATTTGACGTGTGACTGACAGTTTTCAGTGACAGCATACGGAGATAATCCCTTTATTTATTTTTGTAAAGGCAAATTTTGAGGATTTTTTAAGATGGTAGTAAGCCTTTTTAAAACCTTCAAGTTCTTGGTCACATCTTACCTTTTCAGTTGTCTTGGCACTAGAATGAGTTCTTCTTTGTTGATCTCTACTTAAATTTAAGGACCTTTGTATGGGAAAGGAATGCAAAAACAGGTTAACAACGGTTTTAAACCAGAGAGGTGTACGGATGAAGATAAAATATAATAAAAATACGTAACAGTTCTAGGTTAAAAAATAGTGCTTCAGCAACACCAGTAAAAATCAGACATGAGTCTTATCTGATTACTGTGAAGGTAGCTGGAGTTTTATAAGTTGGAGAAGATGGTACGTTGAATGTTGCCTAGTAACACTCTGACATGCACATACACTAATGCTCACGACATGATGAATGAGCATGAATTAGACATCTGTGTGCAGCTTTGGAACTATGATCCTGTTGAGATCACAAAGACATGGTGGCATGGCTCTATTGACTGGAGTGTTTCAATGGAGAGATACAGGCTCTTTAGGAAAACAGGCTGGGAAGACAAGGAGGTGGAGTAGCTCTTCATGTGATTGAACAGCTGGAACGTATGGAGTTCTTCCTGGGGATGGATGACAAGTCAGCTGAGATTTTATGGATCGGGATTAAACAGAAGACACATAGGGGTGACACTGTAATGGATGTCTACTACAGGCTGCCTCACCAGAAGAAACAAGTGGATGAGGCCCTATACACAGCAGATAGGAGCATTCTAAAATTTGCAGGCCCTTGTCCTCATGAGGGGCTTCAATCAACCCGATATCTGCTAGAGGCACAACACAGCAGGGCATAGCAATCCAGGAGGATCCTGGAGTGCATCGATGACAGCTTCCTCATCCAGGTGATAGAGGAGCCAACAAGGAGAGGTGTTCTGCCGGCCCTCAAACTCACCAACAACAAAGAGCTCATTGGGGATGTGAAGGTAAAAGATAGTCTTGGTTGCAATGACCATGACAGTGGAGTTCAGAATCATGAGGGAAGACAGGAAGAGGAAAAGCAAGCTCACCACCTTGAACTTCAAGAGAGCAGACTTTGGCCTTTTCAAAGATCTACCTAGTAGAATAGTATGAAATAAAACCCAAAAGGAAGAAGGGCCTCAAAAAGTTGGTTAATATTCAAGATCATTTCATCCAAGTTCAAAAGAATCCCATGCCAAAAAACAGGAAGTCAGGCAAAAATGCCAGGAGGGCAGCATGGATGAACAAAGTCCAAACACAGAAAGGAAGCATACAGATGGCAGAAGAAAGGACAGGTAACTTGGGTGCAATACAGAGACATTGTCCATGTATCCAAGGATGAAGTTAGGAAAGCCAAAGCCCAACTGGAATTTCATCTGGCCAGGGATGTCAAAGACAACAAGATGGGCTTCTATAAGAAGGCTAGGAAAAAGGTATGCCTGCTGCTGAATGAGTCAGGGGACCTGGTTACACAGGACATGGAAAAGACTGAGTTACTGGGTGCCTTCTTTGCCTTAGTCTTTATTAGTAAGACCAAGAATCGCAGGTCCTAGAGATCATCAGGAAAGGCAGGAGCAAGGAAAACATAACGTTGCTGGCAATCATTGGTGAACATACTGTTCCCAGGTCAGGGAATACTTAAGCAAGCTGGACATACGTAAGTCCATGGCCCTAACGGGAAACACCCGCAAGTGCTGAGGTCACAGGTTATTGTAAGGTCACTCTTGAAAATCTTTGATCTATCATGGCGACTGGAAGAAGTGTCCAAAGACTGGAGGAAAGGAAATGTCCCTCCTATCTTCAAGGTCAAGGAGGATAAGCTGGTCAGTCTCACTTCGATCCGTGGGAAGGTGATAGAACAGCTGATCTTGGAAACTATTTCCAGACACAGGAGTGACAAGAAAATTATCAGGAGTTGTCAGCATGGATTCATCAAGGGAAAGTCATGCTTGACCAATTTGATAACCTTCTGTGACAGAATAACTGATTGTTAGCTGAGGAGAGAGTGGTGGATATTTTTTATCTAGACTTCAGTAAGGCTTTCAACATTGTCGTCCCTAAGATTCTCATAGAGGCTGGATTAGCAGACAGTAAGGTGGATTGGAAACTAGGTGAATAGCCAGGCCCAGAGAGTGGTGATCAGTGGCTTGAAGGCCTGTTGGAGGTGAGTCACTGAGGTTTACCTCAGGGATCAATATTGAGTCCAATCCTGTGTAACATCTTCATTAATGATCTGAATAATGGGGCAGCATGTACCCTCAGCAAGTTTGTCAATGACACATCCAGAGGACCTCTACAGGCTGGAGAAACAGGCAAAGAGGAGCCTTATGAAGTTCAACAAGGGACAAGCTCAAAGTACTGGAAATAGGGAAGAAAACCCCCATGCATGAATATATGCTGAGGACCACATGACTGGAAAGTAGGATTGCAGAAAAAGACCTGGAGGTCCTGGTGGACAAGAGGAATTTGAGCCACCAATGTGCCTTCATGGCAAGAAAGGTCAGTGGTATCCTGGGCTGCATCAGGAGGAGTGTTACCAACAGGTCAAAGTAGGTGATCCTTTCCCTCTACTCAGAACTGGAGGTACTGGAGAGAGTCCAGTGACGGACCATGAAGATGATTAAGGGACTGGAGCACCTTGCATATGAGGAAGGGTTGAGAGAGCTGGGACTGTTTAGCCAGGAGAACAGGGGCTTGGATGAGGAACCTCATCAAGGTCTATAAATACCTGAAGTGAGAGTGTAAAGAAAACCAAGCCAGGCTCTTTTCAGTGATGCTCAGTGACAGGACGAGAGGCAACGGGCACAAACTGCAACACAGGAGGTTTTTCTGAACATCAGGAAATGCTTTCTAACTGTGAGGGTGACCGAGAACTGATACAGGTTGCCTAATGAGTTTATGGAGCTTCCATCCTTAGAGATATCCAAAAGTTGCCTGGACAATGTCCTGGACAATCGACTCTAGGTGGTCCTGCTTGATCAGGGGGATGGACAATACGATCCTGAGAGGTCCCTTCCAATTTCAAGCATTCTGTGATTCTGTGAACACAGGGAGTATGGCATACTTTTTTTTTCATTTTCTAAGAGCATGTACAGATCAGTGATAGACCTGACATAAGAATGTTTGAAATGAAAGCATTACATCAGGCTTCTCTGGGTCTGAATCACCAAAGAGTTAAATTATGAGCACTCTGCTTCTGAAGTCTTAAGTTTCTTTGAGTCAAATAGAAAGACTGTATGTGTGAAAAACACTTGTATTAAATTATGTATTTGAATGAATGTTAAGATTTAATGATGTAAATGTTAAGTGCAAAATTATGCATGGTAAAAGAATGCTGTGTCAATGTACTGAAATTATCATTTATTACAGCATAGCAACAAGCAGTGCTTTCAAGCCTTCAAAGTCCTATAATATTCTTGTTATACTTAAAGAAATCATCTGAAACTGAGAGAACAGTTGGCTTTTCAAAAGACAAAAGGCAAAATGCTCCATATGAAAAACAACTATCCCTGAAAGTTTAGATTAAAAATGAATATTTTAGTATTAGGAGTGAATGAGCTGATTGTGCTTTTCATCCCTGAGAATGCTAGGGTTACACAAATGTTTATAAACTGCACCGAACAACTTTCTATTTGGCTTGATCATCAAGAGATTGTGTGTGTTAGAAACTGGAAGAATTTGGTCTGCACACCAGTTTGTGAGCATGTGTCATGTTTTAGGCCAGTGTCATGGTTTGATGTTGGGGGGGAGGTTCTGGTGGCAGGAGCTGCCCACCAGATCGGACTCCCATCCCCCTCAGGGCTTGAGCCAATCGGCGCCTCTGTGAATGGCCCTATTTACATTGGGACAAAGGAACTGGAAAGGTGTGCCTTTGCCCAGGAGCGAGGAGAGGGGAAGGGGGCGCTGCCCCTGCTTCCTGGCGCCCGGCCAGGCCGGTGGCCGACTCCAGGCCAGTGCCACTCGCTGAGGATGGCGTCTGCGGAGTTGCTTGGGGAACTCAGAGAGAGCCCCGCTCCCAGGGTGCCCACCGGGCTGAGTTCACCCAGAGAGGACTGAGATCTGAGAGAAACAGCCACACCGACACCAGATCAGTAAAGATGGAATGGGAGGAGGTGTGCCAGAGCTGAGTTTCCCTTGCAACCGATGGCGAGATGGCAAGCGGCCCCCCTGCAGCCAAAGGCAGTCCCGGTGGAGCAGAGACCCACTCGCAGCCCGTGGAGAACCCACGTTGAAGAGATGCGTGGGCCTGAGGATGGTACGCATCTAGAGTCCGTGGGATGAGCCCCGTCAGTGGGGAGGTGTTTTGTTGAAAGGGGGTGCCTGAGCCTGAGGATAGTTGTGAAGCATGGGCACAGGTAGAGATGCATTTAGAATCTATATGACGACCCACGCCTGAGTGAGTGTCAATAACTCCCTAAGAATCCGAGACTGTGGTAAAGCCCACACTGGAGCAATCTGTTGGGAAGGATTGCATCCTGCGGGTAGGACTCACGCTGGAGAAGTCTGTGGGTTTTCCTTGTGAGTAGGGGATCCACTGGAGCATGGGAAAATGGTGTAAGGACTCCTTCTCCTTTAAGAGAGGAATGGCAGTAACAACATGGAATGAACTGACCTGCACTCCCCCATTCCCTGCCCCCCTGTGCCGCTAGGGGGAGGAGGTAGAGCCGGGAGGAAAAGGAAAGGGAGGTGGAGAGGTGTTGTATTTAAGATTTGGCCTTGTTTTCTCTTTATCCTTTTAAGTAACTGGTTTTGCTTGTCTTTATTCTTTTAAGTAACTGTTAATAAACTGTTTTGCTTTAAGAAAGCTGAGTCTGTTTTGCCTGGGACCGTGACTGGTGGGTGCTCCCTCTGTTCTTGTCTCGACCCTCAGTCCTTTTATTATATTTTTCTCCTCTCCACTTTACTGGAGTGAGAGAGCGGCTGCGTGAAGTTTAGTTGCCGGATCGGCCTAAACCCACGACAGCTGGCCAGCAACTATTATAGCAATGACCACGTAGACATGAAAAATGCTCTTAACCCTGTCTCCTGACTCCAAAATGACCAATTGTAGACATTTGGTGGAGGAGGATTATCAAGGGCAAGATTGTTTCTGTAGTATACCCAAGACATTGTGTAAAACAGCTTCTACTGGAACATCTGATCACTTTTGAATCCTTATGAAATATTGTCATTTACAACATTCTGTACTAATGATTTCTACAGTTTAGTTAAGCATTATGTGAAACATACCTTTTGTTTGTCCTGGACTGGTGCCTGATAATTTTATTGCCCTTAGCTCTTTCTCAGTGAGAAATACTGAGTAATCATATGCAGCTCCAATCTCTGGCTAAAGTTCAAAAATCTATTCTATCACAGAGCAATGCAGGGAAGAACTAAATACTTCTCCCTTTCCTATTTTGTTGAGAAACTTATAAAAATCTTGAAGGCTCTTGTTGATCTTGGTTTTAATTACTTGGGAAGGAAAGCTAAGGAGAGAGATACCTATGCTCATCTGTATGCGTGTGTTTTTAGCGTATCGTATAGCCAAGCTCTTCCTTATAAGCAAAAGGAAACAACAAGTTCCAAAACTGAACTCCTGACTTTAATTATTGAGCTCCTGACTTGAAAAACAAAAGAGAGGACTCAATACCTGGGATCACTCTCTTACCAAAGGTTCCTCTGCCTTTTTAGAAAGGCTTTAAAGACTTCCAGAATCTGTTTGCCACTGAGACTACTTCTGAGAAAGCCTGCTACACCTGCTAAAGTTGAGAAAAAAAAAAATCTCTTTTTCTATAGCATCATTTAACCTATAATATGGAGGCCACGAACAGGAAATAGCTATACATGTGAGTATATATATTAATGTAACCAGCTCTCTCTGTTGCAAAAGAATGGCCTAAAATATAACTAATATTTGCAAATATATGGTGATATTACATGATGTTTTGTAAAGATCAAAAAGTGATCTGGAAATAGAACTCTAGGCCAGATGACACAATCTGCAAGAGTTTGAAAGAATTGTGCATAGAAAATAATTTCTGTAGCATGTACCTCAAATTGCCAAAGACGCATAGAAAGTAGTTCATTATCCTGCTGACTCCAGGTCCTCATCAATATGTTTCTGTTAGTGTTCTCTAGCTGTCTTTGGGGTAAAAAATACCCATTATTTTTACATAAATCAAGTCAGTCTCTTTTCATAATCCCGACATAATGATAATTTATATCTTGTGCAACAAACAGTGGAGTCTGCTGCTTTTTTAAAGGCTAAAAAAGCCTTGTTATTTAGAATATGAGTAGCAACATGAAAGAAACTGAAAACAGATATTGGATTTTAAAAATCAGGAAGGCAATAAACATTGGAACATTAAACAGTCTTGAATTGTGAGGAATTAAATGATTCTGGCCTCTACAAGTGTCTCCTCTTCATTAACTAATGCTTTCTCAAGACCTAGCCTACTGCTTACCTTCTGCTGCTGCTATAGATCTCACCTATTTCGTCTGTCATACTTCCCTCATCTTTTCCCCTTTACTTTCTAATTCAATTCCCTTCTTTGTCCTGTGTAGCCCAATTCTGTATGTGTGGAGCTACTGAGAGACTTGCTGGAACAGACTTGTATGTTGTTGCATAAACATAGATTCTAGTTTCACTGTCTCAATTAACCATTAGTTCTCTGTATCACCGTCTTAATCTGTAGTCCCTTTTCACTGATACTCACAAACTGGTCCCTCTTCTTAAATTTCAAGCAAAATCTACCTTACTTTTCGATAATTACTACTTTCACAGTATAACACTGCAATATGGCAATTTTAATAGAGACAGTACAGATGTAATTTCAGAGGAATAGTAAGAATGATTCCTTACTCACAGTATCCACATGCTAATAGCTCACCACAACATAATACAGTGGAATTCTAAAGATGAGTGATTTAGTGATGCTCATGTCACCTCTGACTAATTCATATCCAAAGATTGGGGTATTTAGCAGTAATATGTTTAAGTCTACTATCTCTTCTGCCAGTTTACATCACCAGGGAGATACAAGATGAGAAATGTCTCACTTTCACTGAGCTGAGCCAATTTGAGGTACACTGTTAATTGTAAAGACAGGAGAAAATCATTAAAAACACTTCATTAATTTAGTGATGAATGAAGAATATTAGAAAGGACAGAATAAGATCTAAGAGTAGTTAATCTGTTAATATTCTCTTTTTAATGTTGCTACTACCAGAATAGTTCACTAAAAGCATTGATAGCTGACAGTGATTTGAAGTGTTGTCAAAATAAACTTGTTGAATTTTTAGAAAATATCAGCTCAAACTTTTTATAACAAAAAATTTTCCATGTTAAAATTTCAATTTTACAACAAAACTTCAAATTTGTTTTAGGGAATTCTGAATATATTATTTTATCTTGGGACAAGTGGATATGTTACTTGACATTTTGATCTGCAAAAATGAAATTTAAAAATGTTTCAGATTTTTTCAACATTTGTTTGCCCCAGTGTTAGTCACCTCAGAAGCATGTAGCAATTTTAGCTAGGACGGCTCATAACCCTTTTCTATAGGGAAGAATCACTGACTGAATTATATCTCCCATATAGTGCTTTGGTTTCCCCTCTGGTTGAATGCATGACTAAAGCTCCTAGAGCATGAGATCTATAGACTATACTATGAGAGATTTAGCTTACCCAGCATTTGGAGTTCATAGTGCATATGGCATTATAATAAACCCCCGTCGTATTCAGGTTCGCGTCAAACTGAGAAGAAAGCAAGCATCCAACAGTAGCTTGAAGAATAAAAGTAAAACATTGTAATTGCAATAGTCATTTCCATGAATTCTTTCACTTTGAGACTTGGTTAGTGTTTTTAAACATCATATCTCTTTATTGAATTTCCGGAACCTCACTCCCCACAATCACATCCCTGATGGAACTGGGACAGTAACTAAGATTGAGCTGCTGGAGAGCTGGAAATCCCAGGCAAATAGTTGTAGCTGCTGCGCACCTCAGTTTTCATACATGCATCATCTTTCTGTTTGGGATATCCCAGAGAGCTGGCCCACAAGTTGAATAATTGTAATATGTTAGCATGATTATAAAAACTAAATTTAACATGTTGCTAAGAGGAAAGTTTTGTAAGCTTCCAGTGCAGGGAGAAATTTTGATACTTTCCCATTTCATTCTAAATCAGGATGAAAATAAAAGCTCAAATAATTAATTTCCTTTGGAAAAAAAATCCTGTCCCCTACTACCTGTATTATACTTATTTTATTTAAGAGTGATGAAAAACTTCATCGATCAAATGTCCTTAATTATGAAAAATCCTCTAAAGTCTCTGTTTCTAGGAAAGTGGAATTTTTGCAGTAGGGCAGAATACTTCAATTTTTGTCTGGCAACAGATATAATGAAAATAAGAAATATAGGAGAGATGCAGGAAAATTGCTCCAGTTGATCCACTTCAGGCTGACCGGGGATTTAAAAGCAGATTTCTGACATCACTGAGAGTAAAATTGACAGGCTATAGTGAGCATTACACCTTGGCTTTTCCTCTGCTATATGTTTGTTCCCTATCTCAGAGTGCTCCCTTCAGGATCAGTTTGTTCTGGTGTAGCAGCTCCAAGAACACCAATTCTGAGGATCCTACTTTGACATGTGACAGGTCTCACAGCCAGTCTGAAGCTATGAACCCTAGTACCCAGGCTTGCACAGCCAGCAGACTCAGGTATCACTTGACTGTGTTTGAAGATGTCAGGACCATCTTAGTAACGGAGGTGCTCAGATAAGGTCATATAACAAGCATATAACCAAATGTTAATGGAATCTAGCTGTTCAAAATCTTGGATTAGCATCTTCACATGTTTTTACTTGTGGTTCTTTACCTACTTGTCATTATATAGATTTTTGTTTACTGTTATCTTAGAAATATTTTGGCAATAGCCTGAGAGAACAATAAAAAGAACAATGTGAAACAGTATATGTATTTGATCAAAGAGAAAGCAAAAGACCACAAATCATACAGATCTTGAAAGCAATAACCTGAGTAGAGAGAATAGATGTTAAAATAACGAGCATGATTATATTGTTTAAAATCCTGTCAAGACACATCTCTGAAAAAGTAGATTTCTTGAGTTACCTCAAAAAAGCAAAACCTGAAAAATTACCAGAAGAGTATTTGAGAGTTGAACACGGAAATTTTTAGCAGGAAAAGTAAATTCATAAAGCCCATAATACAATTGTGGAAGTTCACACTGCCAAAAACCAGTAGCTATGGTAGCATTACAGTGAATAACCTAGTTAGAACTTTCTTACCCTTCACTCAGGCTCAGTAAGCACCTCTCCTAATAAAGGAGAGAGAGAGAGAGAGAGACTTGAAAAAGACAAACATGTAAAGTCAGCATAACTTTGCAATGTTCTTCCTAGAACCAGCAAGAAGAGACAGAAAGGATAAAGATTTTAATATATTTTGCTAGTTTTGAACCTTTTTCTCGGTACCAGTGCTTAGAAAACCTTTAGTCACCACAAGCTATGGGGATTTCAGTGAGTTTCATAATTGGATATTCCTATACATTTTGAATGTCATCCCAAGGCTAGCTTTGCAATCTGCATTCAATGTGTTGTCACGTACAGTCCATGTCCTGTGCTTGTGAACCATATGTGCCTTTACTGTGCCTGGTGCTTTAATCTGCAAGGTGTCTCAGATGCATTCATGCAGTCATTTGGCAGCTGGATCATGAAGTATGTTGTGACCAGCCATTTTCAATGTTTATATCGACTGCAAAGAAGAAATAAACAGTGATTACAAAAGGCAAATAATACTTGTTTTATTGCCCAGTGAAGGCAAAGCTGGGACAATAGCAGACCAGCTGTTTGGCATACTCTCTGAGATTTAGAATCTCTATCAGAGATCTAAGCACTTGGGTGTCCAAATGTGAAAATCAGCTTGGCTGTTTGTACCACAGCCCTATAGCTGCCAGCGTTTGTATGCTCTTTATGCTGGGAAGAGTGCCAACTTGTCTATACATGCTAGATAAGCGAAGGCAGTGAGCACATTTAGGGGAATGACCAGGGAAAAGGCATTTTCATTTATTTACTGTTAGCACTGAAAAGCAACAAGGAGTGAAATATATCCACTGCCACAAGCATGAGAGAGATGGTACTCTGGGACTAGCATTAGGCAGCAAGCAAAATCTAGTTTCCAGTCTGATGCCTCTTACATTATGTGCTGCTTTTCAAAGTAAACTCACAAGGAAAAAAAAAATATAGAAAATACTGTATGTCATTCTTTAGGTACCTGTAATGTAGCTCCTAATAGTAAAATTTCTCCCTCCAACAAAATAAAATGAATGGCTTTACTAACAAAGAAAAATATATACAACAGAGATTAGCCGTCTACTTAGTCTGACAACTCCCTTTAAAAAAGAGGTTAAATCTGACCTCAGATGGGTGAAGTTTGTGTTAAAACATGTGTGAAACTTCCATAATTAAGGTGATTTATTTTCAGCAGTCCCTGATATGACCCCTACAGTTCTGTTTTCGTTATGGCAGTCAAAAGAGCTAGGAATTTGTCTAACATCCACTTAAAGTAGCTCCCTCTATGTGACTGCATTTTGGTTCCTTCTCATCTGATAGTGTTGATGGATATATTCATAAGAGTTATTTCTCTTATGACATATTTTAATCTGTGTCTAGCCTATATGCCTTATTCTCTTATGATTCCATTTGTGGAGAGATGTCATGCTTTTAGACGAGCAGAAAAGACTTTCAATTTCATTTGTGATTTGAGTATGTATAGTACTATAGTACATCCTTGAGTTTTACAGAGAACTATACAAATATTTGGGTAAAAAAAACCCAAAAATCCCAACAACATCCTAAAACCAAAAGTTCAACTGGAGCACATCCACTGAAAATAGAGATTGTATTATGAATATCAAAACCAATACATTGTGCCACAAGAGAAAGGGAGAAGCAAATATACCTTTTAAGAGTAAAAATATTAATTAATCAACATTTTCAATTACTGATATTCTAAGTGGTAAAGAGGTACTTGTGAATGGAGAGCTTTAAGAGCATTTAAGACAAGAATGCCAACATATACCATGAATTAAGTAACACTGTTTTCTGGTGATCTGATGCAGTATACCATACAAACTGAGAAGTGAGTAGCACATATATGTAGTGACTAGTCAGTTTTTGATTGTTTTAAGTTTTTTTTATTCTTTTTTTGATAGGAAGTGAAAATCGTCATCATTGTCTAAATGGGAAGTGGATTCATTGCAGAAGCAATTAAGTAGTATTTACTATACTGCATGGTTTTTAAGTGGTGAATAGCTCCACTGATCTAAATCTTAAATTTAAGCCAGTAAGACAGTTTCTGTTGTGTCATAAATTAATTACAATCTGCATAGTCTTTATCACAGAGAACCTTCTGACCTAGTGAAAGGAAAAGCCTAAAGCATACCTCGATTGCCTTCCGTCTCTTAGCCATTCAGCTAAAGAAAAGTGCCAGACACTGAGTAAAAACAGAAAAGCAAACATAGTTGCATTTTAACCTAGGTCTTCAAGCACTTTTTCTTTCCTTCTTTCTTTCTTTCTTTCTTTCTTTCTTTCTTTCTTTCTTTCTTTCTTTCTTTCTTTCTTTCTTTCTTTCTTTCTTTCTTTCTTTCTTTCTTTCTTTCTTTCTTTCTTTCTTTCTTTCTTTCTTTCTTTCTTTCTTTCTTTCTTTCTTTCTTTCTTTCTTTCTTTCTTTCTTTCTTTCTTTCTTTCTTTCTTTCTTTCCTTTCTTCTTTCTTTCTTTCCTTCCTTCCTTCCTTCTTTCCTTCCTTCCTTCTTTCCTTCCTTCCTTCCTTCCTTCCTTCCTTCCTTCCTTCCTTCCTTCCTTCCTTCCTTCCTTCCTTCCTTCCTTCCTTCCTTCCTTCCTTTCTTTTCCTTTCTTTCCTTCTTTCTTTCTTTCTTTCTTTCTTTCTTTCTTTCTTTCTTTCTTTCTTTCTTTCTTTCTTTCTTTCTTTCTTTCTTTCTTTCTTTCTTTCTTTCTTTCTTTCTTTTTTCCTTCCTTACTTTCTCTGTCTCTTTCTTTCTTTCTTTTGCTTTTTCTTTCTCTTTCTCTCTCTCTTTCTTTCCTTTTCTCTTTCTCTCTTGTCTTTCTTTCTTGTCTTTCTCATTTTATTTGCTTACTCTCCCTTTCTCCTCTCTGCTCCTGACATAGAACTTTCTTTCCTTTCTAGGTAATTAACCTATTTGCCTCCTACCTGAACTGCTACCTCCACTAAGGACGTGAAGAGACGTTTCCTGACAGTATACAGTTCAGTTGCCTTGTTTGTCTCCTTTCTTACATCCACCTCACCTGTTTAGACTGCAGGTTGTTCAGGGCACCACTACTCCATGTTTGGCCTGGCAAAGCTAGAGTTTGCTCTCGCTTGCTTCCTAGTCATGACAATAATCAATATAATTAATAATAACTGGTATCATATGCATTCCAGCAGATTTCATTACCATTTTGTGACATCTCACTAAGTATTTTTTTACTTAGGCATGAATTTTGAGATCTCAAGGTCTAGTTCTCATCTCTATCTTGGTGGACTGTTCCCTGCTTCCATATCTGAAGGACAATCTTGGTGTATGCTCTAGTGTGCCATTTTAAAGATAAATTCAGTCATGCATTCTTCTTGCTTACAATACAGAAACTTAAATTTCCCAAATAGATAGAAACCACAGCATGTTCTAGGTGAGTGACTACTATGGATTAGGGATCCTAGACTATGTGGTTAATGTGAGTTAATGACCACAGGGCCCATTCTGTTGACTTTCATTAAAGTTGCTTTGGGCTACATGAAAATCCAATATGAGAACCCAATATTAGATAAGATTAAACTAAACATCTTATTCCTGTCCATACCAAAGTGTGGACTTGCAGTGAAGAAGTCAGTCAGTCAGCCACTTGTGAAACTAATGACTCCCCTATTTATTACTGTGAATAAGCACTCATGAAATGAAATCTTCTAGGGATCTTGCCCAGAGTTTATTGATATGAGATGCCAGGTATGAAAATGTTTTGATTAAAGGAGAATATAGACAAATAGAGCATTGTACTGTTAGCTTTTGTAGTAATATAGTAAGATATTGATTACTTTCGGAGATCTCTGGCTAGCTTTTAAATACTACATAATAATTACAAGAACTACATATACATATATGTATGCACATATATACATATATATGTATACATATACACACACACACATATATTTATATATCCTGTTAAAACACATCTGAATGCTCGTTTCAGTCACTTCACAACACAACATAGTTCCTGTCCCTAGGAGTCTTCAAGTAAACATATATATCAGTTATATATATTTATACAAAGGTCAGATGATAAAGCAGTAAGAAGGAAATATGTGAGAAACAAAATTAATATCATGCAAGATTTATTACCAGATCTCTTTTAATTTTATTTTTCATAACAAATTTGCATACTTGAGGGAAACCTGAAAAAATCATAGAACCATGGAATGATTTGTGTTGGAAGAGACCTTAAAAATCATCTAGTTTCAACCGTCCCTGGATAGGGAGGGGCAAGAAAGAAAAAGCATGAGTAAGCAGGAGAGGGAGGGAGCTAAGAATAATATAGGCAATGAAAAATAACAAATATTCCAATTACTGTTATTAGTAGTGTTACTAATAACCCACTGCAGCCGTGGAATCTTAATATGTTCCCATATCCCATGACAAGGAGCTATGTCCATCTGGAAAATCTGTTCTTGTTTTCTAAATTATGTGATCAAAAGCTGTCATCTATTGTTTTCTTTGTACAAAGATACATAGCCAATCTGTAAAACAATTTACACTCTAAAAATTGTATTGTATTACCTCAGATTCAATTTCAAAGCACAATATGGACTTTCTTATATGTTGTGCTATTTTAAGGAACTTCAAAGTACATGATTAAAGGACAGGCTATGCTATAACACTCGGTAGTAATATAGCATTTATTCTGATGTGTATGTTCAGAGTTTCTCTCCACTCAGTGATCAGTAATACAGGATCATGCAGAGTTTCCACAACAGTAGCAAAATAAAAGAAACATAAAAGCAAATATAGCCATGAGGAATTACTTAGATCCAAAAAGTTACATCTCTCAACTTTAAAAAGCTTCATGAGCTAAGAAAGACTTTGGAGTATTTTGTTCATTATTTTTTTTTCATATTACAAAAAGAGTAGGGTGAGACCTGAGACGTTAGAGTGTAGTTTTAATTTTAAGCCTTTAAGAAATCAAACACCTATACTGGTATACGCATCAGTGATCCCTTTCAATAACTACAAGCATTCTGTTCTCAAAAAACACTGTATTCTTCACAAAGAAAAGCAAGAAGCACAGAGGTGATATTTTGTACCATATTCTCTCACTGAGTTGTTATGTGACCTTAGGAGAGGAAGGTACCTGACTTTCTTGAACCTCTGCTTCCTTTCCTTCACACTGAAAAATATAGTAATTCCAGTTATATTAAAATCTCTGCAATAACTGGACTTGATCCCATGGAAGTAATTGATGAAATTATTCTCCTGTTTAAAGATAAACATAAACTAAGAGTATGTAAGGATTGAGGCATCTGAAGGTTTAGGGTCAAGCCACAAATAAATGCAGAATATTCAATAGAAAATTTTTACTAATAGATGGTATTAGTAATGAGTCTGAAGTAAAAACAAATGGATCATCTGCACTCCACAATGTTGCACAAAAGCACTTGTGAAACAAATGTTTCAAAGGGAACAGTCCTGAGCTGATTCAGTTTACTCAGCCTTGCTCAATTTTTGGACACAAAGCACCTCAAGAAATAAGGTACCACTAAACTTTCATATGCAACATGCATAACCTTAAGCTTCCTTAGAAATCCTTACCTTAATATATATCTCCTTGAATATTTTACACCATAAAACATTCACATAGCTGTCTATGTGCAGCTACATTCTTAATTTTAATTTATCATTGGTATTATTTTCAAGTTTTGAAATCATGGAGAGTCTACATATCATCAGTAGAGGAAAAAAAAGAAAAGTAAAATTCCTGATGAATTCAACACTCTTACTCGTGCTTTGACATTTTTTGACAATTGCACTTTAATTACATTTTGTCAAAGCAAATTAACTGTTCAAAAGTTTTTGAAAGTCACTATTTTTTTTTTCTATTTATTGTGCCAAAATAACTGTGCCAAATTATAAAACTTTGATAAGTTTCAATTTAGACCTATTTGTTGAATCAGGTTACAAATGAGAGATTTTTTTTTAAAAACAGTTTTTCATACTCCTGCACGACTCAATTTGTAGTGCTTCTGATATTTCCAAGCCCCTGGAGACTCAGAAAAAAAAACACCAAAAAAACACTTGCAAATCTTTTTCACATGTGGATATCCATCAGAAACTGAGCATAAGCAGCTGTTTGCAAAGATATGGAAAGATAGAGACCAAGAATTAACAGGGTACCATGATACCATTAATAAACATTTTATTCTGATCCTGCAAGTTCCCCGTCACGAATTCCAAAAGGATCTAGCAACGTGGAATGTTTAAGTAACAGTGGAATGTTTAAGTAACAGGTCCATCATACTGCACTTATTATCTATTAAATAATTAGTCTCTTTTTTTTATTTCTTTCTTCCATTTTTTTTTTTTTTTTTCTTCCTGGACCTTAATTCTCATTTTGGAGTACTTTGTCATTTTGAAAATTGAGCACACAAATAAAAACCGAAACCTTTATTTACTTGGATGAGCAGACTTAGACAAGTATTAATAAATTAGGGCCATTTAAAGACATGTTAAGTTAATTTAACTAACTTAACATAGCTAACCTTATTACTAACTTAGGGTCTCGCTTTGTTAATCAGAATCTTCTTCTACTTGGCAAGCAAAGCACATAGTTAAAACACAGTTCCAAGACAAGGAGTTTAACTACATTTTAATAGGATTATTCACTACTACTTGCCAACACGAGTAAGATTTTCACAATCTGATCCAATGCAAATAAAATGTAGTTGGGAACTAAGTGGAAAAAATTGTCCACAGACAATCTCATCAACCATACTCACATCAATGGAAATAATATGCTGGTAAAACTCTAGATTTTTTTTTTTTTTCTTTTTTTTTTTCTTTGTGAGTAGGCAATGATTCACTAGATAGCAAAAGCCACTAGGTGGCATTTGTGATTTATTAGGCTGGAAGCAATGGCTTATAAAGATTTCCTCTAATCCTTGGTTTCAAGAGAACAAGATATTTAACATTCCAAGACATTTAATTCAAGAAAACCTCTCCATAATTAGATAAATTCATAGAATTTTCACTTCTGCTGTATCATTTGGAAACCAAACTTCTGAAGTTTCCATTCAAATCCTAGACATTCTCAGGCATGTATTCCCTGACCCCACAGCACCAGCTTACATAAGTAATTACTTGTCTACAATTAAGCTGTAAATAATGCAATCACTCCATTCTTGTCCTGTCACTCTAGTTCCAACCACAACAAATAGGTCTAATCACATACTTATTCAAGTGTGTAATTATTCACAGTTAAACTTCTGTCACTTTCACCCTGTTTGGAAACAGTAGAACATACCCTGTAATTAGCAAACGTTGCTGCAGGCACTTTTACTTGGAAATACGCCATGGATTCAGCACCTATGTGAGCGAAGAGCTAAACCCTTTGATCTAGGATGCCGGCATGGCTTCTTCCCCTTGGGCTATTCTATTATCAGCTCTCAATAAGGCAGAGAGATCAATGAATTATTATTATGTCAAATAAGCCTTCTGAAAATCACTCGTGTCCGCTTTGTCAGAGACTTTGTATGCACTTATACTCTGCTTATATGCATGCATACATATGTATGCCCATATATACCAACGTATATGTATCAATGTATGTCTGAAGATGTATAAATCAATCATGTATACATCTGATTTGGATTTTCATTGAAATATCAGTAAAAATATTGGCATCCACAAATTAGCTTGATGGATATAAGTCTAGAGTCACCATTTCTTTCATATGATATTTCCTTAGTTGGAATCTGAGACTGTGAAAAAAGATCCTTCTTGCTTGAAATGCAAACTTTCAAAGCATTATATTCAGCAAAACCTAATTATTCTAGCAGGTACAGAGACAACTCTATGTAGACATGTTACTGAAAAGACTAGTCATAAAGTAAATGCCTTTAAGTCACACTGCAGTACTGAAATCTTCCAACTAAAATCATTGTCTCGTAGTAAATCGAGCGCATCACACATGTAACGTTAAACTGTGCGTGCCCTCATTTCATACTGAGTCAGGTTCTGTCACATGTACTCAGCTTGAGCTATTCCTTACTCTATCCCAAGGGCTGGTAAAGAACTACTCAGCCTGAACAAGGAGGCAGAATTTGTCCCATGGAGAAGATTGGAAAATGAGAAAGAACTCATTTGCCACCTGCCCTTTGCAGTAATTTCAGAAGCAGATGGAATATGAGATTAAAACCAGGACGTGTTTTTTTGCTTTCTGGCATATAAACAGATTATTTAGAAGAAAGGCTTAGTAAGAACAGGCACAGAAAGTAATTGTCATAACACTTATTTTCAGTTTATCAGAGAAAGTGGAGTTTATTCCTTCCTCTCCTTGTCCTGTTCCCTGTTTAGTCCTGAACATGGCTATGGCTCATTTTGTAACTGTTCCCATGAACCAAAGTTGTTTTATACCCAGAAATCAGAGGGGACTGGCAAAAGACAATACAGATTGTAAATAAGCCCTTTTTTTTTGTGGAAACATACTGGCTTTCAAACTCTTCATTAAATCCTTCAACAGATGCATTGGCCAGTATCCGAGGTGAAATAACTGCCTGTATGAGATCCTGTATGTTTTGAGTCGAGAAGGTATTTTCACCAGTGCATGTTAGTGTAAGGAGAAGAAGGGATTAATCAGAATATGATTCAGCAAATGATGATTGGCAGGAACAAAGGGAGTTAGGGTAAGCTATCAACCTACTTTTGTGATGTGAATAGTGAGAATAATATACTATGAATGTGGAAATCATGAAAGTTAATTATTCAGTGTGCCTACTGGTCAATCTGTAGAAAGGAAAAGGCTGAGGATTACTGCCTAGTCCTAAACGGTGTCTGGCAAACAGGTTTTAACTCGTGGATTTCAATAACATGTCCAAGTATCCAGTTGCCATGGAAACAGTCATACTGGATGGACTCTGTGGCACTTAGCTAGTTAGTTAGTTAGTTGCTGTTGAATTATAGTGATATGAAATTGTCATAGTCTCAAGACACTTTTTGAAATGGCAGTAGCTGCCTCCCAGTATAATGACTCACTTGAACAGTCTATATCAGCCAGAACAAAATGCTCAGTAAATGTTTCCAAGTTGACAGATATTCTGCTAGGGACCTATTATTTGCTGTCAATATGATGCAGGGAAAATGCCGAGATGCTGGCCTTTGTTTACTTTTTTAGCTGCCTGCTAAGACCATAACCTTTTGCTGCTGATGATATACATATGTTGAACATTTGTTTAAACTGTCTTCCCACCACTGATAAACACAACCCTCCAGATTACATTATGCAAATGAGCTGCAAGGGAAATAAAACAGAATTTCATATTTTCCTACCTAGCAATGCTTCCCACAGCTTTGTATTTATGACACCTTAAAAATATGTAATCCTTGGAGGAAAGTGAGTGATTCATAGAGTTATTGCATATAATTCTTCTACAACACCAGAAAATCTGTCAAACCGTCATTGCAAGCTGCCATCTGAGAAGCTGCCCTTCAGAGTCTTAATTTCCCTTTCCTTCCCCCTCACACCCCACTAAGATTATTTACAAGACTCTAGCAACCACATCCAAAATGAGCCCTTGTCAGATTACTCAAGATTTGTAAACTGCAGGAGAGGAGTAGGCTACAAGATGTGCTGATGAGGACTTGGGTATATCAGTGATGAAACTACCCAGTCTCTTGTTATCATTTGAAGGTAGTACATGCTTCATATCTCCTCCTTGATTGGGCAATCAAGGATTTGCCTGCACACTAGATTTGTTTCCCAGATAAGCCAGCTGCTGATTCTATTCTCTTTCCAGAGTATATTAAACACGTCCTCGTGTCACAAGCAAGAAAAGGAAATAAAGTGTTAGGATTTTTTTTCTTTATTATTCCCTATTCTGAATAAAGCCCAGAAATGTGTCTGAGCTGCAATAAGTTATCATCACTGCAAAATATATGTCATAAAACTACATTGTATTAGCTAGCTTTTCACTCTCCTTAGCTATCTGTTTCATGGAGAAGATGGTAACAAGCCTTTGTTCATGTTTATTAAGAAATTCTGCTTTCTTTTTGTCGACACAGAAATGTGAGGTTTTGGACTGCTGAAGCTCCAAGTGATATTCAGCTCGCTCACAAATCCATATTATTTTTCTGTCTAAAAGCATGTGAAACTGAACTAATGACATCATTATGGTTGCAATCCATCACACTGGAAACCAAGCCTAAGAAAATCAGCACTGTAGGCTACAAGCAATACGCTGAATGGCTCAACAATGTAAATGTTACACTTCTTCCAAATCTCTGTGGATTTGGAGTGACTTGTTAGAAGCTGTCATGAATTACAGAACTTCTTTGTAAATCCAGAAGGCTGTCACAATATTTGAGTTTTTCTGCTATAAAGTTTCCTATCTTAAAAACTACAGAAACACAGATACAATATATGTCAAAAGATAAGTTTTAATCTGACTGCTGTTTTCTTAGCCCTGAATATATTGAAAGAATTTACATGACCCAGATATGGATGCTATGGACAGCTCTCCACAGCTGAAGTCAAAAATATTGGATACAGCTTCAGGATTAAGGAAATAAATCATACAATATGATTAAGACGAAAACTTGAAAATCCCTAGCACAGCTGCACATGTGGAAAAGCATTTCAAGGTGAAGTTGAAATGTTAACTCAATTTAACCACCTGAAAGCTTTTTGCCTTTTTGTCAATAGAGGGAAGAATATATTCTACATCTTATCTGTGGCTTTTCATTTCTAGGAAAGATGACACACCTGGTCATTAGTCACTTGAAGGTGAGTAAGGTAAATCCACCCAATTTATACTTTTCTGCAATATAAGAAATTTCAGCAAAATAAAATTTATTCCTTGCCATTAGATTTAGGAATAAGATTTGCTAATCCTGTATTTACATTACCTATGTGAGTCTGCTTCTACCCAATTCAGTTCACCTCATAGATTAATTTACAAAGAGCTCAGCATTCAGTAAAATCTGGGTGCTTGAGTTTTGGCATAAAGTTTCTGGAGTTGTAGCTTGAACTTTAGGATGCTAGTTCATCTGTGACTAGATAAGTCATTGAACTCGGGTAATACTAGACATCGACACAGGGATGTGGTTTACAAGGGTTTGAGTCTCGTACGTTTGCAATTCTAGCTAACACTTTGTTTGAAAAGTAGTCCAAATGACTTTAGTAGGTCTGCTTAAAAAATAAGATGCTTTTGCATGGAAGTAGGGATTTCAGAAACTGCTTCAGAATCTCAAATGTTGGTCAGCCTAAGACGATCACTAGAAGACAGGGGCTGGGAAAAAAAATATAGGCAAATGGAAGAAGGCAGCAATTCCTAAGTAATTAGATAGTTATAAAAACATTCTCTGAAGAACTCTGTCAGGGTAGACTCTAATGTGTTAAGATTTTACTATGTAATAGTTGCTGCATAATTCTGGAAATAGGAAAAATGGCAACTCATCAATTCTATACAAAAAATGGCAGATGTTAGGTTTTTTAATGATGTTTCTCTGAAGTTCTTATTGATTGTCACTGCTGAAATAATGCAACAGCATGTGGAGGACATAAACCAGCTTCATATCTGTGTTTCCTATGGCACAGAACTATATGTTTCCTATACTATATATATATGTATGCATATATTCAAGTTGAATAAAGTACTCATAGATTTATGTTATTTTATTGTACAATTAATGGCTAGCATGCAAACTTTCACTTCCTTTCTTTCTGCTATTCATTTTTGTACAATTATTCACTTAAACAGGCTCTCCTGAAATGCTGTAGAAATTAAATGTTCTATCCACATCCACATTCACACTAAATGAATTCATTCTGATTAATGTTACTCAAATGAATACAAAAGGAATTAATCATCATTAGAAAGATATTTAAATGTTTTACCCTGACTTTTTAAGCTTTAATATATTGCTAGGTTGCATGGCATTAGATATGAACCCACAACCAAACCCCTAGATGCAAGGATTTGGGGAGTATTGGGAGGAGTCTACATCTGAAACTAGACTGGGAATTTTTCTCCCACTTCTCTTTGAAAATGATACTTATTATGCATGCTCTTTTGATTTCTTAATTTGTTTTTAATTGGTTTATGTTTTCTAGTAGCTTTTAGCCACTCCCTTGAGTCAGAGGGCAGAAAGGAACTATATATCTACATAAGCTTGTTTGGATATATACAAGCTAGTATGACTAAAGTATTAAAATTCAGAGGTTACACAGTGGGGAAGAGAAGAGGATGGTTTAAGAAGATGTGGATAACGTGTGCTTCTTTGACTTATTCTTCCTCTTATAACTAAAATACAGAAACTGATCAGTAATATTTCACAAAGCGTCTCCACAAATTTTCTTTCTAGTGATAAATGCAAGTTAATGTATTTTCCTAAATTCTTAGCCGAGGTATCTTTGCTGAACATAGGATAGTCAAAGATAAGTTTCTAACAGTTTATATGTCTGTAGAATTGGTTTAATAACCAATAAGCCATGACAGGGGGTTTGGGACTAGATGATCTTTAAGGTCCCTTCCGACCCTAACCATTCTATGATTCTATGATTCTATGATTCTAATAATAAATCGCATATAACTCTTCATTTATTTCCTTCTAATTTTTTATCACTGCTAACCCTCACTATACTCTGATATCTCAGTACTAGATAATGTGGTGGCGTGCTGAAATCATAGAATCAATACCACAGATTAAGAGACTGGGAAGGACCTTAGTAAGTCCTGCCAAAGCTAGGCCAGCCATGAGGTCAGATCAAGTTGCTCAGCGCTTTATCCAGTCAGGTCTTGAAAACCTTCAAAGCTGGACACTTCACAACATCTATGGGCAATCTGCTACACTGCTCGACTGTCCCAATGAAGAAGAAGGTTTTCTTTATATCCACTTCCCTGCCATAAACCACTGTGAAGAGGCTTCTTGATAATCTCCTTGTAAGTATTGTCAGGCTGCTATTAGGCACCACCTGACACTTTCCTTTCTCTAGGTTGAACAAACCTAATTCCTCCACCTCTACTTTTTCTTTATCATCATGCTTTCACTGATTTACCCTTCCTCAGTTACTGTTGGTCATTAAACTTACTGGCTTCAGGAAAATTGGATGAATGTCTCCAAGCGTGGATGCCATTCTGAAGAATAAAGATAATTTGTGGCTGGGTTGGAACCTGTGCAGTAGTTTACCTAGTCCTGCTCTGCTGATATTCTCATCTAGATTGAGTTTTCCCTAAAGAGCAGAGCACAGACTTTTATAAACAAACAATAAGGAAGTCAGTGCTTATGCACTATTGTATTTCTGAACACAGAGAAAGACTGTTCCTTCTTTCAGAAGCACTGTCAGAAGTAAAAAGAAAAATCATTGGTAGATTTGTGTGGGCAGAGGCAACAGTGACTATTGTAACAAATGCATGAGAGGGAAAGGCCACGTCTGATGGAGGACCCTTTAATGGACTGTTTGGCTGCCCATCTTGTGAAGGTAATCTTTTCATTTTTTCTTATATCAGTTCAAGTTTCCTGGAAGGGAATGTGTGAATCTGTCCTACCAAAAAAGATCAGTCTTTGGATTCCAAGAACCAATAAGAGAGTTAATACCTTGACCCCAGGTTCAGAGTTGTGTTCTAGCTCTTCTTAACTTTATACTTCTGTTCAAGAACTAGAATTCTATTGCGAATTAGATTTGTGTAAATTTGAAGAGATGAAGTAAAGTTACTTCAGAATGATGAAAAGGGAATAACTGACAAGAATATCTCTCATATGATCAGAAGAAAATTGAGAAAGATTCTCCAGCATTTTCAGTAAACTGTTGATTATTTTGGAAGCAAGAGGAGAGCAGCAATACCAGCAAAGCTGATTTTTTTTCTCTATGATCTGATCTTCTATAATTGTTCTGCATGTGAATAGTCACAATAGTGAAATCATGCTAGGTTTGTGCTTCGTATACATAGTTTAAATGAGGACCTCTGATATGCTAGGCCTTGCTTACTCACTACAAAATAAGAAGTGAGAGGACCACTTTGAACTTCAGTTCTAGTATCTGCTTAAACGTTCTGTCATATAAGAATGTCCCAACAGCCACGTGATGCCTTCAACATGCGATCTGCTCTGTGTAACACCATCATCATGAGAAACAGTTGAATGCCAATTTGTCTGCAGCTTTGCTGAAAGGTTTATGCCACAGTGAGTGGTAATCACATTAACTGCCTTTATCACTTGGACTGTATATTACATTAACATAATACAATTTTATAGCTTTAAGAAATATTAAACAGAAATGAAGGCAAGCAGCGCTTCACTAATGGATTTACAACATCTCTTATCCCTGTTCAGCTACAAGGTCTATAATCAGAAAGAATATTATTTGCACTTCTTTACAAAGAGTTGTTCATTTCAAACATTGTGTTATTCTGCTAAATATTTATCATCTGATTGGTTTGTTGAGAGATGCAGAAACTGCATTTGTCCTTAATCCTGATTTTGTTTTTTTTTTTTCTTATATATACCCTTAACAGAGAGACACATGCATACACACACACTTCCGCTATAAGCGATTAAGAGATAGAAAAGTCTTTTCACTGTGAGCATATCACTGACATCCAGTATAAGATGAATAAGTAATTTGCATTGGGTCATTTAAAAATCTCTGATTTTCCTCTAGGTATTTGAGGTAGCTTTTGTTTATCTGGCTGGGAAAATCAATGAATTAAATAAACTGCAAAAGGAATCTAATTCATCTTCTTCTTACTCAAATCATATCTCTGAAATAAGGGAAAAGAACACTGCAAACAAAACCACTGTTCCTATTCTAAAGGGAGTTTTAATGTGCAATATGAAAAGCATATTTTCCTTGTTTTCACACTCTGATGGAAGCATGAAACTTGAAAATAAGAGCCAAAGGTATTATTGAAACAATCCTCATATACTTAATTCCTTATTCAATATAATATTTTTGCAAAACCCAGTAAAAATAATTACCAGTACTAGCCAAAAACTGAAATTGTTCTGTTCAAATAGTTCGTAAGAAGACTTATGTCTCATGTTATCGTTCTTGAGTAAGTCACTATTTGTTTCAGAACTATCAGTATTCCTAAGCCTTCATTTACAGTTGTATTCAAGCTCCTGACTTGGTAAAGATCTGATCCACAGCTCACTAGCACTGGTGAAAGAGAAGGAATCTGAAGCCTGCTCAGTCTCTCACCTCATTTTATCATCCTCAGCATTATGTCTTGTTCTTTTGGGACATGGGATGCAGTTGCAGTCACAAGCCCTGATTACTCAGGCTAAACATTTCCAGATTGATTTAAGACTTGGGACCAGGATCTGACACTGAAGAAGTTGCCCACACTGAGTATTCATGCTAAATATCCTTAGAAGTCACAGTGAGTTGCATGTGAGATGTAGGTGTAAGAACAGCCTCAAAGCCCTTGTATAATTCAGGTGAAGTTTTATTGGTTTTTTTTTCTCCTTTAGCAAGTGTTTTACTGTAACTGGCTTCCAGGAAACAGATGAAGACTACACTTTTTAAGCATTATATATATTCTTTTGCCTATGTAATTCACAGTTCCATGATCCTTTTTTATAAATGATTTGCATTTATAACTGATTTGCATTTTCCCATGTTAAAAAAGATATTCAGTGAAGTTATGCTGGGGAAGGAAGAATGGAGAAGCAATTCTGTGGTTACTTTGCCAAGCTGTTCATGACAATGGTATTGCTCCTTCATGTAATTTAACCTGTTCTAGAGAATTGGCACCCGGGAAGCAACCACACAAGAGTATATTTATTGAGAGGCTGATACTCCTGCTAACCTTGTGGCTGTCCCAAAGGGTCCACCTGGATTTCCAAAAAGTTAGAGTCATACAAAAATAGTCAGAGATGAGTTGGCAACCCCACCAGAATGAATAAATAAACTTTATTGTTTGGGGCTTAATATTTGTCCTCTTTTAACAAAAAAACATGGGAAATTCCTGTCTCTTTACCATGGGACTTTCAGTTTGCTTACCCATGTGTTTGTCTGATGGTATTCAAAAGTGTTGAATATTTTAAGGTCCCTCTTGTGTTGAACCTTTTCCTACTGAAGTAAAATGATTCAACATTTCTCAAGCATGGGCCTTTGTTTATTATTTTTATCCCATCTATGGTTGGTTGGAATTTTTCAGTCAGCTACTGTGTCTTACCAATACCCTTCTACCTTTGGAGTTTGTTTATTATGATGAGAGAAAAATAACTGTTTTGAAAAAGCCTTCTAAGAATGGTGCATGTTTATACAAAATCATCCTCACCGTCCCTGTAGATGAATCAGTGAAGTGCATATATTTAGTTGAATTTCCACCACATACATATATATGTATATTTTACACTGCATTTCCTGTATCTATTTAATATTATTGTGTGCTTCTTTTCTTTTGGTACTTAAAGAAAATACATGGTTTCTAGGCTAAAATTTAACCTAAAAATCAGGATCAATTTACTGTTGGTTGCAGTTCAGATATTGACTGTAGCAAAAGTGTGTTGCAATTTTCCTGTACCTCAGATTATCTAGGTAGGAAATAGAGATGAGAGGTTGCTAAACTTGCCTCTTGGGGGTGTACAGAGACTTGTTATCTTCAGCATATAGGCAACAGATATGTGCATGATTATGAACACTGGAATAAATCCACTAATTAATTAGATGCAACGTATATTGGGAAATCTCTAATTCAGTGAATCTAGTGAACAAGGGATGCATTCCTTGAAGAATCTCTGTCTGGACATTGTTAAGAAAACATGTGGTTAAGTGTTGCAACATCCATAACTTCCTACTTCCTAGCACCAGAAATCAGCAGCTGTGAGCTGTGATTCACAGAAGATGACAACTCTGACCTGATATAATGGACTGCCTGCTCCTCTTTGGTGTCTGAAAGGGAGGCATGTGGTGTGGCACTCAAGAATTTGAAGGTTAATATATTTGCTACTTAAAAACCAATTTGGACATTAAAAGGAGTTTTAATGTAACAGATTTCATTCATCTGTGCAACACAGTAAGCTTTGATTTAGGAAATCAAGATTTTCTTTATGTTTAATTGTGTACACTGTTTCTCATTCAGTCAATGAGTTGTCAGCTTTTCATGTATTTTTAAAGTCTCATGAGTAGATGATTTGAAGTGCTGTTAATTATCAATTAAATTTTCTCAGAGTAGATTGTAAAAAGTTCATATGAACCCAATTAGGAAGAATGCAGCTTCCTTCTGCACCTCTAGGCTCAATTATTTTAAAGTATATGATAGCACAGGAAAATAATCAAACTTTTCCTATCAATTATAAATGTGCTTCTAAAATGAGATGCTAGAAGAGTCAGAAATGCATAATTCAAAAGTGAAATTAATAGAAATACATTATTCTTTGTTTCGCTTTCTACTCCCTGCATGGTCAAAACACTATTTTCACAAAAGAGATGACCTTGTAGAATTGTAGACCTTTTTTACAGTCATATTTTGGTTTAGAAATCCTACTCCTAGAGGCTTGGTATAAACACTGGAGCAAGTTATAATCATTGTAATATAAATTTGGATGTTTCTTTTGCTAGTTAAGTACTTAGGTCTCTCAGTTTCATAAGAATCTGAAAAGTTTCCACTGTCCTGTTGTGTCTTCTCATTTACCTCACTTGGTCAATACCTTTCCACAGCATCATAAATATACTTGATGTGTCAGAGAACCGTGCTGACTTGAGTTTATCATCTCAACACATTATGCTACTGAAATAAGTCAGTGGAAGGCATTTCAAGGCAAGCTTAACATGAAGTTTGTAAATATCCTGGGCTGAAAAAACCCAAAAGATTTCCTGAAGAAAGGTGCTTAAAACAATGAAGGATGTGCAGTGATCAGGAAAGCTGCTTTGCCTTTACCAGGACATATGAGAGAGAAATCTAGTCAAGACTGTATTAGATTGGTATTTTGACTGAAGGCCCAACAAATGCACAACAACTTTGGATAGGAGTGAATCTCCCCAACTACCGAGTTTGTTTCCTTGTTTGGAAGCAACTGAGTGTTACTGTCAATGGTCTTGATTGAAATAGCAACCATCTTATGGCTGGATTTTGTCCCTGCTAGATGTAATGGAAGGCTGTTCAAGTACCACTCTGACAGGTGAACACATTTCAGTGTTCAGATTCAGCATATTTATGAGCAGTTTGCAATCATTTATTCTTTAGCTTAAGTAATACTTTCCCCCTTCTGTTTAACTCACTTTTGTATTTACAAATAACGTTCTTCTCTTAAGACTTTCTGTTCCTTCGGTTATCCCAGTAGCACTTACCTTTACCCATGCAAATTTAATAACTTTTTTTTTCTTTTAATATGCGTGATCGAAGTAGTACACCATATACCAGAGAAGTGTTGTGCAGAGTGATACTAATATTTCAAGTTTTCTGCTGGAAGTATTTCTCCGTGCATATTCTAGAATCACACTTACCTTTCTTTCAGCTGTTTTCTATTTGTGGCTTAATGTCATCTTCTGATCCACTAATAAGGTCACCTTCTTTTTCATTCACTTCCAGCTGATGATCTTCCAGTTTAGGACAAATTCTTGGTGTAGTTTTTAATGTGCACCATTGGGGATACGGTAGTGTTACATTTCACCTTGTTTCCACTCATCCACTCCTTATAGTCACTCATTTCTTGTATGTTTTCAGCAGGCAGGTTAGGGAAAGGGTTCATCAATCTCCTTTGGAGTTCTGATAACTTTTTGTTTGTTTGTTTCTAGACCAGTATCAGATTTATCTTTTAGTGAAAATCGTTCAGTCTTTACCATCTACCTTGTATTTTGTTCCCAAAATAATGTTCCTGCTCTCCTTTTTTTCTTTTTTTTTTTTTTTAATTTAGATTCTTTAACATAAAACATAAGAATTTTATTGGTATAGAAACTTGATTCAGCACAACAAGGAGACATCTTGGCAGACGTGTCAACCTTGAGATGCTGGATATTTTAATGCTCACTGCCTATAGTCATAATATCAAGGAAAAGTGGCTCTAGCAGTGTGGTTGCTGATCTCAGTTTTGAGTTCCTATTTATGATGAGAAATAATATTCAAGTTTCTCACATATTTTAAAACCTTTTAAGAGTGATCGTGATTTAGGTAGCGAGCTTTTCTGTGAGTACAGTTATTTGCATCACTCTTCAGTGTAGCACTGAAACAAACTTGTTCCTCTTTGACAAAGACTTTTTACAGGGCAGTATTGGAATATATATGGCTGAGTCAGATTCTAATGCAATTTAAACTATGAAACATCTGAGAGCTTTCTAAGATGTAATTCCTGAGACAAAGAAAAAATAAACCCTTACAAACTCAGTCTTGTTAGTCCCAAACAAATGACCATAGGACTAAAAATATTAACATCATCTACAATCTTTCCTTCTTCTCACAGAAAATAAAAGTAATAATAAATGCATGGGTGATATAGTTTGAAAGTTATCACTTTTTCTTTTGTCTTCATAAATCTGGGTAAAATGTCTGGTTTTTCTTTCCTTCCGGAGATCAATTTAACTCATGCCTTCTCCTCTCCAGCTTTTTACTATCCATCAAAAAAGCGGCTGTATATTAGTGTATAAAGACATGCTTTCCAAGGCAGATTGTTATCTTGGAGGTGTGGTTGGTGTAGTTGACCTCAGATACCTTTAGGTTTTAAGAAAGCTAATGTTTTCACACCATCAGTTTTTGAAAGTTCCTCTCTTTGCCATCACAAAATATCTTTGCTGCTTAATTTAGTTATTTATTTAGTTTATTAAGGTACTCCCAGTTTACTGTGTGCTCTCTGAAGTCTGTAGTTTCCAGAATCACATTACTGCTGAAAAGCTCAACTTTCATCTCTAGTCCTCACGTTTGTGGTGAAAGAGCGCAACAAAGTCATCAAAATCAGAAAACAAACTGCTCCCAAAACTAAGTTTTAAAATTCCATTCCGTCATGTTTAGGTTTGATTATAAGGCTTGAATACTAAAGGTTTGAGGTCATTTGGAACAAAATATTAAGTTCACTTAATAATGTTAAATAAACATTGTGTCTAAGTGTAGTATTTCAATATTTTCCATGTTTAGTTTATCATTTTAGCTAGCATTTGGAACAGAAGGATAATCCAAACATCTGTGTTTTTACCTATAAATTATATAACTATTTTTCTAAAGTGAAATAAAATGTCTGAAGAAATGATTAGTCCACTGTGGAACAAACAATACTATGAAAGCACAAACACCCAAAACTGTCTTTTTTTCCCCCCAAAGGAGTTGCTTTCATTCTGCTGTTGCTTCCTCAAGCTATGCAAGTTCATGCGCATGCTTAGCAAATTGTCTCTATAGTCATGTATTTTTCTACGCACAGATAAAGCGTCATCATAGCAAACCTCTTTTTGTGGTGTCCTGAGTTACTCAGCTGCCAAGATTCCTCCTGACTAAGATATGTTTCCCATCTGCTGAGGCTATACAATTTTCACAGTGGCAACTCAGCCTTACTATATTTGTACCAATGCTCAGAAAGGACATCCAATCTCAGTGTGGAATATCATTTTACAACCAAATGATAAATTCAATTATACTGCTGTGCAACTGTAAATCAGAATTAGGACTACTGCTTGCAAAAAAATGAATGTTAATATATGTGGTTTAGAGTCTTGCATGTCTCTACTTTAAACACTACTTTAGATGTATTTTATGTTTCAGTAGCTGGCTCAAATCCATACAAATATTTAACCACTTAAATATACACTTTACAGACATTTAGTACTGAACCTAAAGTTCAGTTCTCAAAACTGAATTGAAAACAAAATAAATTCTCAAAACATTTATTTTAGTACTTTATGAGAGCAAAACCTTGGTAATTTCTGGATATGCCTATGTTTTGTTTACTTTAATTTTTAGGTTCTGTAGACATCTAGATTTTTCATTTTGGTCAGCAGTTGCTCAGGTGCCCATATTTTTGCATGTAAGCATACACTCCAGAAGCTTGCTTCCTCTCTCTAATGTGTAGCTCATATCAGCTGAGTTAAATCTTTTTGTCTCACATGCTGAACCCATCTAAAAATTGCATTGTGAATACACAACTATTTCTATCCAAAGAGACAGCAAGAAGTGAGACTAAATTTATTTCTTCTTTTATCAGTTAACTCAACAGTTAATGGACTCAGCCAAACTGTAAAAGATTTACATTCTGTTCTACATTCTGCCTCCTCTCCTGTAGCTTTCTGTATATTTTTTTGACTGTGTTAGTCATCAAGCTATAGCAAAAGCTACTAGTGAAAGGTATTCTAAGTTTCTTTTGAAGGTGCTCTATTTTGCACAATCTAATTAAATGCTTGGTGGGTAAAAGGTGAAAAAAAAAAGAGTAAGCAAAGAACCACTAGGGAGAGAAGAAGGAACAGAATTTCAGTGTCATTGAGCACCTTATATAATAACTTTCAACATTAAATACAGCAGGGAAGTTCCTATCCTAGAATACTCACTATCCTGGTATTTAGTAATATTTCATGAGAAAGTGGAAGAAGTTCCAAATCCCAACACACACTGAAACAAGTGGTATAACTCCTATGCTACTTTATAAGAAGGAAGGAGTATAAGTATGGATATATCACCCATCTGGCTTGTATTGGTAATCACCTATTTTTTTGTAGGCCCTGCCTACAAAAGGTGGGCTATTTCCTCCTGGCTGTGGAAGATACAATGACATCCTTGGAGCTGCAGCCTAGGTTGGTGAGCAACATTTGGTGACCCTGACGTGATATCCTCATGAGAGACCCTGAAGACCCTGACACCAGAGCTAAAAGAGCTGGAGTGAGAAGTCCTTTGATAAAGAAGGTAAAGCTGCTACCCCAAAAGAGGGAAGCATGCTGGAGTTGGAATGAATGAACTGGGTCTCTGCTCACTGTAAAGCCATCTTGAAAACAAAAAAATTGTAAAACAAAAAGGAGGAATTATGGCTATCACCCAGCTGGCTTGAATTGGTAATTAAGGTTTAGGCCCTGCCTGCAAAAGGTGGGCCATTTCCTCCTGGCTGTGGGAAATGCAATGACATCCTTGGAGCTGCAGCCTAGGCTGGTGAGCAACATGTAAGTAAGTAGGTGATATATTTCTTGAGAGCTCTATGGGACAAGATTGTGACAAGTGAATAGCTTCTGGAAGTAATTAAAATTGTGGTACGTGTCCCTTCAGGGCCTAAATTTCGGCAATTGAACACTGTGAGACTGAAAATATGCTCTTCCATTTAGGCTCTCTTTCTGGCTAGCCTAAACATGTCCCTGATATGTATGCTGTTTTCTGCAGATTTCTTTCTGAAATAGCTAAATTTGTACTGTAAATAGAAACTAGATGTTTAGACTGCCAAAGTTGACAAAAGAGCTATATTGTAGTGTAGAAGACAACTAAAGTATCAGAAGACTGCTTCTTCCTTTGTATCATGTGGCTTGAATTATGTTGGTAATTTGTGTAACACACAGTCAAAGATCTTTAAAAAACCAGTTACTAATGTGAGCTTCTAAAGATATTTCAGTTGTATTGAATTAGTTGTCCTTCTTCCCACTCTCTTCAGAAAATGCTGGCTGTTTGCCTACTGGAAAGCTGCTTTTAAAATGGTTAAGATTAAATGAAGCTTACATTTCCTTTTTAAGAAAAAATAAAATAAACAAACAAAAAACAGCAAAACAAAGCCAAAACCCCATAAAACATTCAGGTAATATTTTACAACTACAAGGTCCAACATGGGCTATGATATACACTTCCTTTCTGGGTTCTAAGCAAAACTGCTAAACATGTCTATAGTTATTATTACGAAGATAAAGAACATTTAATCTACAGAAGATACTAATTTCTTATTATTACTGAAATCTCTTATCAAGGACATTTTAATTTCCTTATAAATCTGAGCTTCTGTTATACATGGTCAATGTCAACCTTTTAAAATTTTTGTGTATAACACAACAATAAGAAACAAGGAAATCTGACATTAAATATTATATGCTATTTAAAATTGATTCTTTTTTGGTCTTTACACTTCAAATTCTATTTTTGCTACGGAATTTTTATTATTATTCTTAGCAAACTTATTAGAATTAAATGTCCATAGCCCATCAAATTTAGATATTGCAAAATGTACACCAAAGAAGGTAATATGACTCAGAGAAAATGAACTACAATACTACAAGGTGAAATCATCCCTTGGGAGGAAAACTGCATCATGAAATCTTTTATCTTAACATGTTACTGAAGAAAAGGCTACAGTGGTATTTGGCAGGAGTTTAACTAAAGAAGCAAGCAAAGAAGAATGAAAGCTTATTCTTCATTAATCAGAAACTACATCAATCAGGTTTGCCCAACAAATGTGTCAGAATCCAAAGTAAGTCTGAATGTATAGGTGAATCAAATACTGCATTATATTTTGAAGCAAAACACCCCTTCAGGCATAGAAAACAAATCCAGACCTGAGCAGAACCATGATTTTCCTAAAAGGACTATTTGAGAACAATCAAAGACTAATAACTTTAGCAATACTTAATAGTTCAAGTCCTTGAATCTCTCTGCCAATGAAAAGCAATGAAGTAATGTTTTAAGTGTGCCCAATATATACAAATAAGCAAAACATTTTATTAGAAACTGAATTTTCTGCTCATTTTCCTATTTTTGCAGGAGTTTGGAATCAAGCAGCACTATGTGCCTGTCTATGTTTTGTATAATGGCTTCTTATCCTCGTCCTGTCTTAGAGAAGTGATACTGATCGGTATTGAGAGTTGCATAAGAATGGATTTCAGCTCAAACCCTCAAAAGCTGGTTTTGAAGAATCACAAGGCTGAAAGGAGTTATACCCTTCTTAAAAGATGGAAGCGTTAAAGGGGTTCATCCATATGAAATCTGTGCTTTAAAACAAAGGAGAGGAAAAAATGACTGACAAGAAAGCTAACCAATGTGCACATGTGATTAAAAATTAAGGGATAAAAGTGAGAAGGAAGCAAAATCAGCCCCAAAATTTGGATGTTTTAAAGCCAACTGGCTCAAATTGTGCTACTTATTTGGGCAGTACCAAAGCAGTCATCTGTGTCCATAGAAGAGAACACCAATAGGCATGGGAAGAGGGACTAAACTGTGAACAGTTGTCCCACAAAATAATGTAAAATGAAGTTTGTTCAAGCAACAAGCGTGCAGGTCCTTCTGCCTTTCAGATTGCTTTTCCAGAGGCAAAGGTTTTAACATTGTATACGGGTTTAATTTTCTATATTATGTCATATTTTACTAGAATTATATTTTATTGCTGTCATTAAATTTCAATATGTTTTCTCATGATAGGCAAAAGATAAGTAATACAAACAAAACTGAAAAGGACCAAGAACTGAAACAGGTGGAGTGTGATTATTTCCTGGAACTTGTGAAGTTATTTACATCAGTAAATAACACTCGCTGACCTGTTGACCATTTGGCTGATCTGATTTGCAGCCATTTAGTATTTTCCAGCAAGCATTGTCAATTAGCATGCTAGAAACTAATGAATTAAGCCTTTAGCCTGAATGGTTTCCAAATTTATCTTCTCAGTCTTGGCCCTCAGACCCGCACCTGGTGATGGTGGATCAAGAGAGAAGCAAGCAGCTCATGTTAGTGGTGGTGGGAAGACAGTATATTCCTTTTAGCATCCAAGAATATGGATAATTGTGTAATTGGAGCATATCTATGTCTTTTGGGCATGTTCCATGTACAACTCAGTTAAACTAGTCAACATTTATCTGGAAGGGGGCATGCAAAATTTTTGCTGATTCTTTCCTCCATGATACCAAGTGGTGGATAGGGTAGGCAGGTAAAGGATCAGAGGTGGTGTGAACAGAAGGGACAGTAATCAATAAAACAAAGCTGAAGTGGGATCACCAGAAGCATAGGCATGTAAATAAGGAAGTGCTTGTGCAACAGCCTTGTGAGGAAAGCTCTCATGCCCTTTGTGGGGAGTCAGCACACTTGAGTGCCCCTCTGAAATGTCTGTTGTCCTCGGTAGAGCATGAGAATCTTAATCTCAGGGTCATGGTTGCAAGTCCCATGTTGAGTGGCTGTGTGGCGGTTAGCTGTCTGCCAGACTAAACCACGACACCTCTATACTAATGCACACAGCCTGGAAAACAAATGGGAAGAATTAGAAGTATGTGTGTAATTACAATATTATAACCTCATTGGAGTAATGGAGGTGTGGTGGGATAGTTCACACATCTGGAGTGCTGTGATGGAGAAACACAGGCGCCTTAGGCAGGACAGATTGGGAATGCGAGAGGAGGAAGTTGCCCTATAGGTGAAAGGCCAGCTGGAATGCATGGAGCTCTGCCTTGTGATGGTTAATGAGCCAGCTGAGAGCTGATGCCTTGGGAAATAGCAGACAGATAAACATGGGTCATTCCTAATAGGGAAGGAGTGATTGAGGCCTTCTTCAGACAACGGGAAGAAGCCTTACGTTCCCAGATCCTGGTTCTCATGGCAGACTTTCATAACTCTAACATGTTAGAAAGACAAAATAGCAAGTCAAAAGCAAACTAGGAGTTTGAATTTTTTTTCTGAATACATTGGCAACAGCTACCTGACACAGGTGATCCAGGAGTCAAAAGGAGAGTTGCTCTACTGGACCTGATACTTACAAACAAGGAAGAACTTGTCAGGGATATGGAAGTCAGAGGCAGCCTTGGGCTGCAGTAACCATGGGATAGTGCAGTTCTAGATCCTAAGAGGCTAGAGCAGTGCAAAAAGCAGGATCACCACCCTGGCCTTGAGGAGGACATACTTTGGCCTATTCCCTTTTTTCAACAGAGGCAAATGTAAAGTCTTGCACCTAGGGAGGAATAACCTCATGCAACAGTGTCTGTTGGGGCCAACCATGTGGAAAGCAGCTTTGCAGAAGATGACCTCGGGGTCCTGGTGGAAGAGAAGTTGAGCATGAGCCACCAATGTGCCATCGTGACAAAGGCAGCCAGTGGTATCCTGGGCTGCATTAGGAGGAGTGTTGCCAGCAGGTCAAGAGAGGTGATCTTTCCCCCTCTACTCAGCACTGGTGAGGCCATACCTGGAGTGCTGTGTCCAGTTCTGGGCTCTTCAGTACCAGAGACAAATGGAGCTTCTGGAGAGATTTCAGTGAAGGGCTACAAAGGTGATGAATGAACTGGAGTACCTTTCATATGAGGACAGGTTGAGAGAGCTGGGACTGTTTAGCCAGGAGAACAGGGGGCTTGGATGAGGGATCTCATCAATGTCTATAAACACCTGAAGTGAGAGTAAAGAAAACCGAGCCAGGCTCTTTTCAGTGATGCTCAGTGACAGGACAAGAGGCAATGGGCACAAACTGCAACTCAGGAGGTTCTGTCTGAACATCAGGAAACACTTTCTAACTGTGAGGGTGATCGAGCACTGATACAGGTTGCCTAGAGAGTTTGTGGAGCCTCCATTCTTGGAGATAGTAAAAAGCCACCTGGACATGGTCCTGGACAATTGGCTCTAGGTGGCCCTGCTTAATTAGGGGTTTAGGACAATATGACCTCCAGAGTTTCCTTATCACCTCAACTAGTCTGTGATCCTGTGAGAGAGATTCTTGAAAGAATATTATACGCCACAATTCTGGAGAGAAGAATGGTTCATGAGAGCTGATTGATATTCAAGGATCACCTACTCCAATCTTAACAATCTCAACAACCAGGAAAACAAGCAAAAGTGGCAGGAAGGTTGCATGGATGAGCAATGAGCTCCTGACTGAACTCAGAGATAAAAAGGATGTTTACAAGAGGTGAAAGACGGTGTAGGTGACCCAGAAAGAGTATAGAGATACTGTCCACTTGGGGATGGGGTTAGGAAAGCCAAAGCACACCTGGATTTGAATCTGGCCTGGCAAGGGATATGAAGGGCAACAAGAAAGGATTCTACAAATACATAAACAGCAAAAGCAAGACAATGCAAAAATGTGTGTTCATTGATGAATGGGGCAGGGACTCTCTGACAAAAGACATAGAAAAGGCTCTGTTACTCAATGCATTTATCTCAGTCTTAGAAGTGAGATTGGCCTTTGGGAATGCCAAGTCCTTGAGACCAGAATGAGTGTCTGGAGAAAGACAGACTTTCACTCAGTGGAGGAGGATCAGGTTGGGAACACTTAAATTGGAGATACACAAGTCAATGGGGCCTGATGTGTTGCACCCACAAATGATAAGGAAGCTGGCCAATGTCATGCAGGACCATTTTCAATTATCTTTGAAAGGTTAAAAGGTCTGGGAAACGTTCCTAAAAGACTAGAGGAGAGCAAATGTCACTGCCATCTTCAGCAGAGGCATCTGGGGAAATACAGGCAGGTCAGCTTCACTTCCATTTCTGGGAAGGTGATGGAGTAATTAATCCTGGAAGCCATTTTCAGACGCATAAAGGAAAACAGTGATTGGAGTAGGCAGCATGGCTTTATGAAGGGGAAATCATGTTTGTCTAACCTGATAATCTTCTACTATGAAGTCACTAGCTTGATACATGAGGGGAGAGCAGCTGATATTTTTCACTTTGACTTTAGTAAGGCTTTTGACACTGTCTCTCATTATAACCTCATAGGAAAGCTGATGAAGTATGGATTAGATAAGTGAGACAGATTGAAAATTGAACAGCCAGGCCCGAAGGGTTGTGATCAGTGATATGAAGTCCAGTTGGAGGCCAGTCACTAGCAGCATACTTAAGGGGTCAAATACTAGCAGCAGTACTGTTTAACATCTTCATTAATGACCTGAGCAATGGCGAAGGTCTTACCCTGATCAAATTTGATACAATACTCGGAGGAATGACTATAATACACCAGATGGAGGGATTCAGAGGGATATCAACAGGCTGGAGAAATGAGCAGACTGAAATGTCATAAAGTTCAACAAAAACAACCTGCTTTAGTTGACCTTGCTTGAACAGTGGGGTTGAACTAGATGTTCTCAAGAGATCCCTTTCGACTTCAACAATTCTGTGATTCTATGATTCAGCACTTGATGAGGTATATTCTGCATTTATTTTCACTGATGTTGATAATGTCATTAAGTGTCTGACCCCTCAGAGGCATGTGATGAGTGAATGTCTCTGAGAGCTAGGTATCATGCTGTATTTAGAACAGGTCATGTCATAGGATGATAATCCTAGAAGAGGGCTGTAATAAAATCACCTGTAAAAGTCTTTGAAATAGCTCACTAGAAAGGAAGACTGACTAATCATAGCTCAAGAAAGTTGTGCTACTTAATTTCTAAGCTGATACTCCAAAGCTTATCAGAGTAATTTTCTTCACATCTATTGCCTTGGATCAGTTCCCTTTTGAACAAACAACAGATAGTGTACAAATGTAAAAGAAACATTTAAAAAATACCATGGACAGAGAAGATCTACCTCATATAACTTTTTTTTTTGTCAAAACAAACAAAGAAATCACATTATCAAGAGTCTTGGTGATTACTTAGCAATTGAAGGCATTTTCTCATTTGTTACAGACAGAAAATTAATGAATAAGCAATTTGGCCCCAAGAAATATTCCTGCCATGTGTGGTGTAGCTTGTTACCTCACTTGCTATGAGAAAGCTGTCTGATGGTAGACTGTGCGCTGAAACAATCCCTGTCAAAATACTGCCCTTTTAATCTACTCTGTTTGTATATTTTGTTGTTTGTGTTTGTTTTTTTTTTTCCTAAAATTCCCAGTCATTTTGGAAATGGTGCCTCTAAATATCTGCACTGTAAAATGGGAAGGGCTGTAAACTTAGGATGAGAAGACGGAGGAATAGATGCCTGGGGAAGAGGGACTTTAATTTAGCAATGCTGTCAAAACCAGAGTCATGAAACACCAGTCTAAAGGCTGGATTTGTAAAGACTATTTAGGTATCTGAAGATGTTGATAGATGTCTAGTGGGATCTCAAAGGTGTTAAGCATGATGATTTTAGTGGGTGATTCCAGAAATAAAGAGCATACTTCAACCGGTAATTGCCTAGGTACTTTTCAAACTAGACCCTAAGACTCAGAAAACTGGCTCACAATACAAGCAGTATTCTGGTATTCCATCTAACTGTTTCCAAGTTAGATTATCGCTGTGCCTTACACTCACTTACAGTAAATCTGGAATCTCCCATCGCTTGAGATGGCTTGTAGACCTTGGATGGAAAAAAGCAGAAACATGATTTTTACATTGGCTAAAGTCAAATTGGTATAAAATATATTTATCTGCTGTCTCTTAGGTGGATGGTCTTAAATCCTACTCTGAATCAGGAAAGAATCAGCAAAAATTGGAGATGCCCTCTTCCAGATAAATTTTGACTAGTTTAACTGAATTGGCTCGTAAAACACATCATTTGATTAAGCCAGTGCAATATTGGGTGTAAATATGAGCCAGTAAAGATGTTTTCCTTATGTTAACTCTGAGACTAGTGACTTATATCTATCCTAGCTGACCCTTTACATGTGGGAGAGGCATAAGATTGAATGTGGTTACAGAGATATTGAGACTCTTAATCATAGAATGGTTTGGGTTGGAAGGGATCTTAAAGATCTTCTAGTTCCAACCCCTCTGCCGTGGGCAGGGACACCTTCTACTCAATCAGGTTGCTCAAAGCCCCATCCAACCTGGTCTTGAGCAAATCTCATGGAATTACATGTGCACAATGGGAAATATTCTCAGAGGACAGGCTTTATACCTTTTGGATTAAGTTTGTATTCTTATTTTGCAAAAGCATGTATGTACCTCTGAGGGACAAAACTTTCTGCTATTCATCTGAGACTGAGTTGTGATCAGTTCACATACATGACTTAAAGTTAGTTTGCCTGTTTGTTTTGTGGCTCCTTGAAGTTCTCATTAACCACCAATGGGAATTTTTCATGCATATGGATAAGGAAACATAATTTCTTCTTTTTTTTCCATCATCGAACCTGCATTCACTTCTAATTGTTTAGTAACTGCAGTCGGAGAGCATCTGTTCACTTTCCTATTTTCAAGTAGTCAATGAGAGAACAGGCTGTAACATTTGGAGGAGTTAAATGAAATCAACAAGGAAAGTTTAGATCGGGTATCATGAAAAATAACTGACTAAAAGACTTAGGGGAAAGCTGTCATAAGGGGTCTTAATCCAGAGATGTGCAAAATTAAACTGAAAAAATTAGCTATCAGCAAGTCTACATTAGGGAACGAGGCAGAGAATCTAGGCAGGCTACCAGATTTACAGCAAGGCACTACTGTTGCCTTGAAATATATGCCTGGCCACAGAGCCTCAGGGTTAGCAAGCTCACCCATTAGAAGACTTAATTAGAGAATGTGGTGGGATAGTAACATTGATAGTCATCATTTTTATATAAAAGAGTATATAATGCACTTGTCCACAAAGTCAGCAAAACTAAGAGTTTATGCCCATAATTTCTAGAATATCTTAATCACCAGTAGGCTTCCTGTGAGTGGGAAAATATTTTTCTTCAAAGTATAACTGAAAAATGCAAAATTCATGACCATGGAGAGGAAGAGGGAAATGAAATAATTCTGTTATTTAGTGGTTTGGAAGATGGAGGGTAGCAGAGTCTTAAATTCTGGTCTCCTCAAGGAATGATATTTCTTGAGTGACAGCATTGCCTCCATTACTGTTGTGGCACACCTTCAGTGCAATCCCCTCGTGATAGTCTGATGATTCTTGGAGCATGACATACGTTCAGCCTCCTCAAGGATAAGAGGAAAAACAGTAAATCCAACCCTCCTGCTTTCTCAATGAGTGTATCAGTTGGTCACCAGTATTTAGAACAGGAAAACCATCTCCTGTTTCACACTGTAAAAGCGGCTGTAGCAAGACTTTCTAAGATGTTCAGACTGGGAAGTCTTAACAGCAGCTGTAGGCTGATGTAGTTTAAAATGAAACAAAGCAGCACCCAAAGACAACTGGATTTCTAGGGTTGGACAAAACTCTAGGGATTTTTTTTGGTTTGTTTTGTTATCTCTGCTTAAGTAGCTCTATTTTTTTTTTTTTTTTTTTAAGATTCTTAGACTCATTGCACTTAGCCCAAACCCACTCTTCAGCTTGTCTAAGCTCTTTTGTGACAGGCTGTTCCAAAACTCGCCTCTGTTATCACACTAGCTGTGTGATAAAGCTATAGGTGGGTTCCACAGCTTATTTGGAAGTCCAAAAGACCTCAAAGATTGGGTCATTTTCTACCTTCAGGATTCGGGGGGGGTGGTGGAAGAGTAAAACAGTTTATTTGGCCTTTTAACATACTTCATATCCCTCAAAGTCCTCATGAATTTGAAGGTTTATAATTTATTTTAACTTAAAGTGACATAATCTAAAGTAATGTGAGTAGTGAAAGGCAGAGCAAGCAACTACTAATTTAACTGCAGGGTTGAAACCTAGATACATTTGGCAATTCCTAAGGTTCAGGAACCTAGAAAAGAATTAGAAGTGAACATTCCAGGTTCTGAAAAGCAAACTGCCTGGTCCAGGAAAGAAGATCTTTATCTTGGCAACTGTGCCACATCACATGTAAAATTACTGAATGTAAAATGGAAGTGAATACTGACTCAATTCTTCTAAAATAAGATATTTTTTTTCACATTTCTGCACTCCAATATGCTTCATATCTCTCTTCCAAGAAATTATTATTCCATCAAGCACTTAAAATGTTACGATCATGTTATAGTTCAAAAGTTCTTAATGCATTTTAGAAATGCTGATTTGAAGCAAAATTAATGTAATTTTGCTTCCTTTTTGTTGTTTTTTATTTTTTTTTCAATTGATTTCATATAATTCTGCTACAACTATAAACAGCTGACTTTTACTTAGACTGCATAAATGTCATTATGTGTATTACCATCCTCTCAGAGCTTACTGCTAGGAGTACAGCAAACCACAGTTTTTTTTACTCTGCTTTTGTTCCTTGATTTCTCTGCATTTTGTACAATGACTTTTCTACCTGGTATTTGACTTTCTGGTAGCTAGGTAAACAATAGAAATGTTCTAACTGCCTCCCTAGCAGTTCTGGATAGGACCATCTTAGCAGTAGATTTTTATTTTTCCCTTTGGTGAAAAGGAGCACAAGGGGAATTTAAGCAATATGACTCTGAATCCATATGAAGTGTTGAAATGCTCGTACTTCGCTTTATCATACTTCACCACCACAGTGGCAGTGGTGATTCATGTAAATCTCTAAAGTAGAATGTAGAATTACATAAATTCTAATTGAAGTAATTTTCCGTCTGTAGCCTTACTGAAGGTGCTCAAAACTGGAAGCTCTTTTTTAAACAACACTTTTCAATGGTGTCGTATCACACCAGTGACATTTATTCAGAAATTCTTGAGCATACAATCATTACAACTTTGTAATATTTCAGTTGTATAGATCTATTGTAAAAATATGGTGAGTAGAAGACAAAAATCCTGATGACAAAGGTGAGAACTACTGTGTTATCAAAGAATTATTTCCACTGCTACATAGTGAAAATGTTGCACAGAAAGAAATTTAATGAAGTATCTCCAAATGACAGTGATAGATTGCCATACAAAACTATATGATGGTGCCCAAGTATAAGGAGTACACCTCACTTTAAGCTAGATACACTTAAAATAGACACTTGATACACTTACAGATATGCTCCATATAGACATCCTACATACCCAAGCCTGGGGGACAGGTATGAGAGCTGGGGTCTAGATTTGTTTTCTGCATGGGAAAGCATACAGGCAGAAATAACAGTATTTGCTGTACAAGACATTGGAGTTTTGCCTTTACAAAGGCTACTTGTACAATGTGAAGTGTCAGAACATTTGGGGTTTTGATAAATAAGCCTTGTAAGCAGCAGCTAGAAACAATTTCCACATTAGATCTTTCTTCCAAGTGCACCTCCAGTTGCAGCTTATTTCCCTGTAGTGTGACCATTTTTCCTAATTAAGATTATCATCTCTGCCAGGCTGAACTGTATCTACATCAATTAACTTATTCAAATTGATTATGGAACATGGCCTAGAAGGAATAGTGTGGCACTGAAGTGATATTTTCTGTCATATGGCTTTTACGCATGCCTTTGTCCTGTGCTTTGATCTCTAAAAGATGTCACTCAATGGCAAACTCTACTCACCTTATGGAGACAAGTTCCAGACTACAGTGCCTTATCTGTGTGCAGGTCACATTATACAATATGGGCACTACTGCAAAACCACTACTCATAGTGATAACAGTTCCAATTTTATAATGTTTTCCCTGTGCAGGGCCAAATTATGCTTATGCCTAGACAGAAGCCTTTTTGACCTCAGTAGAACTGACTTATGTAAGGAGAACGGTGTTTGTTGAGACTCACAATACTGGTGTAAACAAAGAAACAGCCGTTTTACTCTGAATAACTTACCAAGGTCAGTCTTTCAATTCATTAGTATTAATTTGGTTAGAGTCTATGTACTAATAACATTACATGATAAAAAAAACAAAGTCATTGGCTTGGACAGTAAGAATAGTTTCATATTCTTCGAGGAGGGACTTATACATGGAGATTCTTCATTTTCTTCAGATCTTACCTCCAGAAATTTTGTTTCCTCTTAAGCCACACTGTTTTCAAAGAGAGTAGTTACTGATAGCTTCATTGCTGCAAATACTCCTTTATACTGAAGAGCTGCTATGTAACTATGATGATATTCTCTATCAATGTATTAGCAACATAATAATGGTTGACTTACACCTTCTAGAATACACACCTTCTTTCACACAGCACTTGCACTTTCAAACAAATAGTGTCATGTCAGGATTTTCCAATTTCTATTTAGATGTCTGGAATAGTTAAAAAAAAATTATAGTAGAAGGTCAAGTGCTCACAGTTAAAATACTGGCTTCACAGAAATCTTGTCATTGACTTTTAGCAAAGTTGAGATTTCTCCCAGAAAATTTTAAGGGAGAAGAGATGACCTACTAATTATGGACATACGTGGAACAATGGAAAAGATTAAGCCTGAGTGTTTGGCTCACGTGTTATGGCTGTCTGTGGAATTGTCCTTTACCTAAAGAATTCACGTTTCTAAAATGTTTATACTATAAGTCAAACAAGACTTTATGCAGAAACTACTAGCAGCATCTTTCTTTGATGTTCAGTTCAAGTACAGCCAGGTTCCAGACAAACTATGCGTGAAAAAAATATGAACTCTCAATATGAAAGGATTTCCAGTTAAGTTTTTCTCATACTGAAAAAAAAATAAAATAATGGCACTAGATAAAGCCCTTTAGACATAAGAATTTGGTAACTGGAGATGGCTTTGCAGGTGGAAGCCTAGGTGGAATACATTTTGTACTCCTTGGAAGACTGACAGAGGACATGTGTTGCATGTAGTCAGATAGACTGCTGCTTTTTAGCCATAAAATTTGTGAACCTGAAAAAAAGCCACACTTGCTTAGACATGAGTAGTTTTTTCCTGCAGATGGAAGGAATCCTCAGACATGATGGATTTAAGTTAACTTGCTTGACATCGCCTGTCCCTAACCTAGATAGCACAAAGGCTATGAGACTGCAACACACTGTACCAAGTGATTCAGTAGTCAGGATCATTTGTAAAAATCAGCAATTACAACATGTTGCAACTTTTTAAAAATCAGACCTTTCAGGTAGTACTGCACCTTGCAAAGGAAGTATTATCCACTTATGTCCAGAAACATTGAGATTAAAATTATATACAATTGGTCTTATAGTTCTATACAAAGACCAGATTATTTGTAGTCAAAATGATCTCTGTGCTGCATCTTTAATGTAGGATTTGGGAGATGTTAACTTACCCTAAGTCAGTCCCAGTTTTCTGTATATTTCTGTAGAAAATACATAATTATTTCAAGTGAACAAGATAGAAAAAAAATCTGATAAAACAAAGCTATGTCAAAATTACAATTCATGAAGTTTGAAATATTTTTTTTGGAGGGGAACATTTTTGCTTTGATATAATGATGTGAAGTCCTGGGAATTGTTCTCCGCTAAAACCATAAATATACATACACTTATACACATCCACAGGAAACAACTGTTCCTTGCTTTTTTTGCCTGCTCTACAGCTCACAAACCTGCGTGGTATTTTACTGGGCTAAGTGTGTTTGTTCTGTCTATCAGACAAGATAGATAACCTTGTCCATCAAAATTTAGCAAAACAAGACCTATTTTATTTTTCTTTACTTTGTTTCCTTTTATTTCCACTTTGATATTAAGCAAATATATTTTGAGAATGGGTAGAAATGAATGAGCAGTTTGAAGACACATACAACTGTATTTCTTAAAATAATAAGATAAATATTAGCCAACAAGATCATTTCATTTCCTATGAAACATTCTTAAAAATGATGCAACCTTGCAAACTCACCTTCATCATATTAATTAGCTTCTTTCTTTTCTGTTACAGACGTTGAAAGTAGAAAACACAAATTAGATCAATCAGTTTATCTCACATTAAAGGCAAGAAAAAATTGGGATGATGTCATTCCTGAACAACACAGTATTAGGACTATGTATGCTGCGCGCATTCAATGCTTTAACAATATTTATAGACGCATTCTTAGGGTATGCTTATATTAATTTTTCTTTATTTTGAAGGACTAAAATATGAAATGCAGCACAGGAAAACTGCTTACTAGGATATTACACCTTAAAAACATAACTGTAAATGTCCTTTATTGCTGTTGATGACTTAATATTTGGAAGAGTTGGATGTGGAGTTTTATAGAAAAAAATCATCAGGCTTTTGTGCAGTGATTTTTATGTGCACAGTATTTAGGACACACCCATCTAACCTGAAATGGCAACTTTTTTTTAATTGCTTTTACCAAAAAGGCTAGTAATCATATTATTAATTTATTACAGTAGTTTTTGATTCTGGAAAATGTTTCTTTTCTGGAGCACGTCCTCCTATATAAACAAAGTAAACTCTTCTGAAGTCTTATCCTTGGTATCTGTAATGTGAGGAATTAACCCTGGTGACGAATGCCCATCTATTTAATGTCGAACTTTGAACAGGATTGGTTGACACAGCAAAAAATTCCAAAGTATGTATTCTAAATCAGTACTCCTCATTTTAAGTATTGATGAAAGTAGACTGCAACTTCAACCACACCAGTTGAATTTAACAAAATAAAACCTCACTGTTGCTAGAAGTCATTGTTTTCCTTCCAGTGATTTCACCTAAGCAAAAATTTCCATTGATTTCACTGGAAGCCAATTTAAGTCAAAGCGGGGCACTTTAAAGACTCTTAGGTCTCTTGGACAGTTTTTCTGTAATATCTGTTTTTTTTCCTCCAAGAAAAAGTATTTAGTCTGGGAAAATAAGATCACCATAAATACATGTTAGCTTTTATATTTATAGAATCAATCACCTAGGCTGGAATCAACCACTTAAAGTGTTATCAGTCTCTTCATTAATTTTGGTCACCACTACAAAGTGGTTTAGCAACTTCAAAAATGAGATTCTCCACCAAACCAGAACAAGCTTGTGTGAACTTTATGGCTAACCTGTGAATATTATTATTGACTGACACACCAATATGCAGATAGAAGTAATATACCTGTCTATATGTGGACAAATTTGGACTACTGATTCACTGCTGAGTCCTTTTTTATATGCATTTGTACTTTGTTTAAATACATGAATTAAAGATTTATTTTGTTTTATGTATAGAAATACGCATATTCAGTTACAATTGGAATTAGTGTTTTTCATCAGGAGTTCTGCTTGAACATAACGTAGTCTTTTGCTTATAGCAAAAGAGCAGACACCTGAACCCACGGATGCCATGAACCCTACTAGTCCCGCTGATGCTGGGAGCAAAAAATAATCCAATTTCTGACTTAAAATTATTCTCAGTGCTGACACTCCATTGCTTGTCTTGATGACCTACAATAATGATAAAAATTAATGCATTAGTCCCATGCAATCAAATTGGCTCCCAGTAAGTAATGCAGTCTGATTAGGAACATCCTTCTTTTCAAAATTTCCCTTTCTTTTCACTGTACAGCAAGCGATGTCCATTGATTGGGGAAAAAAAAAAGAATTGAATTGCAGAGGGGAAATTAATTATAACAAGACACCTCAAAATATTTTTTTTTTTAAACAGAATATATTTATCTGAGGTTTGAGTTTACTGACAGAGTATAAATTCAGTGAAAATACACATATTCTTTGAAGCATTATATTCAAAGGTAAAATGGTTTTTACTTTTTGTAAACCTATCTCTATGATATACTTTGTCAGTCTTGTGGCTTTTATAAAATCACACTGTTACAGCTTCTTCATTCTTATTCTCCACATCTCACAGTCTGTAACTGCTTATGTTTAGAAGTGCCTGTGTGGTTATATTGTTTGAAGAGAATATATCAGGACACTGACTATTTTAGCTCAAACGAAGGAGAATTGTGAATTAGATCAGTTTATACAAATTGGATGCAAATTATTTAGTACTGCTAGCTGTACTGGCTTACAGATATGTGTACAATTAAAACACACATAAACAGACACAGAGACTAGCAAACAATATCGCTGATGTTTCCATCCGCTGTCTTGTAAAAAGAGGTTCTAAAATATGGCCTTTTTCTGCTTACATTTTTGATTTTGAAGCTAAATAATACTCGAAGCTCCAATTTGAATTTAAAATTAGCATCCATAGCAGAAATTATAATGTTTCAGTGATGTATGTTACATCCTCTAGGTGCTGAAAGAGAACTAATACATTGTGCCAGGAATAGCTTATGCCAGGTAAGACTATTACAAAATTTCACTGGGCTTCAAAAAAGTCTGGAATGTGATACATTGCCAAGTGAGCTTTGAGAAAACAAAGCAAGTGGCTAATTTTAGAGTGATGTTTATTTTGTATCGATATATTAGATTAAAACATTAGTGTTAATTCCCTACCACCCCCTCTTATTAACAGCTCAGATTAAGAAACAACGAACTTGACTTGTTTAGGGAAATATATTTTAAACCTGAGATACCACTTGATATTGTTTCAAAGATACTAATATTAAACCTGATTATCCTGATACATTTGCTTAATTGCCATCATCATATCTTTAGTAACATGAAGGCTTCTTGAAATACATTGTAGCATTGAATGTAGCATTGATGGCACCATCAGCAAAGTTTGTACTATCATTTCGCTTATATCAATTTATGTATCTAGATTACAAGCTAGCTAACTGGTTGTAAAATAGTTCTATATCTTTAGAGCATCCCATTAAAAATAAAAACCAAAGTTCCATTCTAATACATAAGTGCGAAAGAAATTTCATCTAAAACCATTTTTTTCTTCCCAAAGCTGTGGTCAGATAAGCAATGAAACAGCTCTGGAGGCTTAAAGACATTACATTTCTTCAACAGCAAAAAAGTACTACAACAGGAAGATATCCTCTGATTTTTTTTTTTTTTGTAATATCCTGCTTCCTTGCATTTTTTTTTTCTTTTAAATGATATTGTGGTTTATATTTATATAGTTTCAAGTCATAACTTTATTAAAATTATTATAAAAATAACAAGAACTAAATCAAATACAGATTTTCCTTGAGTAGTTGTATACTGTAGTTCTTTGCAACACTAGAAACATGATTTTATTCTAACTACTGACTCTTAGTTGCACTTCAATTACATCAAAACAAATTCAGTATCCCACAGAACCTTTCCAGTAGTGTATTTACCGATCATTTAACAATAATTAAATGTTGCAAAAAAAATGGTGTAAAAAAAGAGGCCGATATGCAAAAATTTGAATATAAGTGTTTTAAATTAACTGCACTGAGAAGGGAGTAAAGCTAAAACGAAATAATCATAGGAGCATTTTGAGAGAAAAACGCACTCTGAATTGTAATAAAATGCTTTAGAAATATTTTCTGTAATTTGCATTTTTTAAAAAATACAGCTCTGAAGCCCTGCGCTGTGTTATTGATATGTAGGGCACAATATTAACTGTGATGGTCACATAATCATATCCTTGGAGTGTCATAAGTTCTCATGATAAGCCTGCCTGCTGGAAATATTTTGCACAAAGGAAGAGAGACACCTCCAGAAGGGACAATAAAGATGATTAATCTGGCAGACAAACTACTGAGTGGTAGGTTTCAACAGCTTCATGTGACTCTAAAATTGCCTTGTTGATTTAGAACAGTAAATATCTGCTTAGCACATTTCCTTGACCAAGAAAGGATAACAGTTAATACACCACAAACAGAATCAATATTAAAGTATGGTTTAATATACAGAAATTCATACAATTACTGCTTGAAGTGCCATATGAGGCCACCACCACCAACCACAACTGGATTACATGTTTAATCATGTTTAATTTCCCTCTTCAACCAAATGATAAATGAATTCAGGACAGTATGTTAAGATATCCAGAATTTTAAATACCAAATATTTGAAAACAAAATGTAGCATGAAACAGAAACAACAAATATGATTCTACTATTCTGTGAAGAAAACAAACAGATCTCCATTTTCAGAGTTAGCTACCAATTGGTTTGTAAACCACATTATACCCTTCTGACACTTAGATTACTCTTCATGTATGGTCAGGCAGATCTCCTGAAATGAAGTTACTAAAGCAAATACAAAGCAAGGAAACTGAGATTTCTATTTTCCTTTGCCTGAGAAGGCTTGTTTCACATATGTTGGTGACTGTCATGGCAGCTTTTGGTGCCTTGATTAAGGATCTCAAAAGCTACACCACTCATTGCTTTGTAATGTTATAATTGTATTTAAAAGATAAATTGCTATACTGTAAATCACCGTCACCAGTTCTCAGAGATGAGTGTAGGACAAGCGAGTTGCATTGACCCAGTGTATCTGAGACATCCTCCTGTTTTCTGTGGTGTCCTTGCCAAGCAATGAAACAGACTGCTTCTTCATCCTGCTAGATAGCAATCAACTCACACTTGCATTTTCTGAATTAATAGAATTGTAATAAACACATAGACCTACCTTTGTTATTCCCCACTATCATCCTCTATTAGTTTTCACGAAACATTTTTTTCATAAAATGAAAAGGCAAAACAGGTGTTAGATTATTTATGTTTGACAAATTCATATCATTTAAATAATTAAAACTAATTTGTGTTGAGAGCTACAGTTGCATTTTTATTAGAGAAACAAGTACAAATAGGCATCACTACAGAGCTGTTTATTCAATAATGAGATTAAATGAAATGGATTTCGTAGTCTCAATTCTTTCTGATTAATGTGCCAATCGGAACTCTAGCTTCTGTGCCCTAACAATGTGGAAACAGCTGCTCACTCGCTATAATTCTGCAAAACTTCTTTTATTTAAAGCTACACATCTTAAATCATCTTTAAAAAAATATTGTAAGCAAAATATCAAGTGCTTTCAGTTTAAACAATATTTGCATTATAAACCTGAAATTATACTACTTTTTAATTTAATCATAAAAGAGAAAGCTTCATTTACAAATAGCAGTATGTATGTTTACATGCAATGTAAACGTTTCTATCTCTCTGCTTATATAATACAGAGGTTGTCGTATTAATCTGCATAGAAAATATATTGTACTTTAAAAATAATAATAAATTCTAAATGAATTAGCCTAAGATGTTTAAGTAAATTTAAAGAGAAAAAGATACGAATACAGCTACAAGCAGAATGTGCTGTGTGTAAAATTGTCTGCTA